>NW_006921657.1:7067447-7077102 GCF_000298275.1 Orycteropus afer afer | reverse complement strand
ATTACTGTAAGTTCTCTGTCAATATGCTGCTGCAACCATTTTTAAATTATCTTCAGTAAGATTTTACTTGCATGTGATATTAATGATATTGTTCGATAATTTCCACGTTCTGTGGGATCACCTTTCTTTGGAATGGGTACAAATATGGATCTCTTCCAGTCAGTTGGCCAGGTAGCTATCTCCAAATCTCTTGGCATAACCGAGTGAGTGCCTCCAGTGGGGCATCTGTTTGTTGAAACATCTCAATGGGTATTCCCTCAGTTCCTGGAGCCTTGTTCTTCACTAATTCTTTCAGTGCAGTTTCTTCCTTCAATACCATTGGTTCTTGAACATATGCCACCTCCTGAAATGGATGAAGATCTACCAGTTCTTTTTGGTACAGTAACTCTGTGTATTCCTTCCATCTTCTTCTGATGCTTTCTGGATCATTTGGTATTTTGCCCATAGAATCTTTCAGTATTGCCACTCAAGGCTTTAATTTGTTCCTCAGTTCTTTTAGCTTGAGAAATGCCTAGCGTGTTCTTCCTTTTTGCTTTTCTAACTCCAGGTCTTTGCACATTTCATTATAGTAATTGGCTTTGTCTGCTCGATCTGCTCTTTGAAATCTTCTGGTTTTGGGGTGGTGAAAATGTTCTACATCTTGATTGTGGTGATGTTTACAAGGATATCACAAATGGTTTGCCCTCAACAACTGATCTAAAGGTTGGTGGTTTTAACCCACCCGTGAGTCCAGGGGAAGATAGACCTGGAGATCTGCTTCTCTTAAAATTATGCAGCGTAGTGAGTCTAAGTCAATGGTGGTGGGACAATATGGGGAGAGATAGTGAGAATCGTGACACAATGTGAAGAATGTAACCAATGTTATTGAATGCTACATGTAGAAACTGATGAATGGATATCTGTTTTCACAAAAAAATTACAGTCAAGAAAACGCTATGATGCAGTTCCATTCTGTAACATATGGGGTCTCTATGAGTTAGAATCAACTCAATTGGCAATTAATAACAATAATAAATTGTGAAAGTTCCTTGACAGTTAAAAGGGAGGCATTTTAATATGTAAAGGATAGTTTAAGCCAGCTGATAAACAAAAATTCTCATCTTAATGGGAAACCTAAAAGGCTTCTTGCTACCCCAGACCTATCTGTTCTTCACTGTGTCTAATGTTTATCTCTGGACCTTCCACAAACGCTTCAAGAAGACAGTTTGACAAATTTCTATCACAGGCTGGTTCTGTGCCAAGCCCGGTGGGGATATGAGACAAAGAGTGCCCAGGCTTCACCCTTGAAGAGATGACAGTCCTGCACAGGAATCAGACGAATAGGCAGCCGACGCTCACTCAAAGGGTGGGTACGAGTCATTACAGTGTGCACAGCTGCTCTGCGGACTCAGCGGTTGGGAAACTATTTTTTGGGGAGGGGAAAGTGAATGTAAGTTTCACATTGGCAAGGAGGCTCTGTCCTACTTACTGCTATAAAGTCTCTGTCCCCGTAGGACAGTGCCTTGCACACAGTCGGTGCTCTGTAAGTATTTGTTGCATTAATGGGCGTAGAAGTTTAAGGGTGGGTTCTGCAAACTACCCGTCCAAATCTGGGCAGCCACCTGTAAGAGTTAAGTCCCACCCCGTCCACGACCCCGCCCACTCAGCGCCTTGGCCCCGCCCCCTCAATTTCGTCCAGGCCCTCGACTACTACGTCACCTCCGGTCGACCCGCTACCCTGAACTCTCTCTGACTCCCGCCTTCGCCTGTTTCCGCTCGTCCTTGTCTCCGCTGCTGCTCCTGCGGCTGCCGCTGCTGCTGCTGCTGCTGCTGGAGCTGGAGCTGCTGGCGGAGGCCGGAGGGACGGGCGGCGGCGGCGGCGGCGGCTGAGAGGGCGGCGGCGGGAGCGGAACGAGAGGAAGCAAGCGAGGAGGGAGCGGAGGGCGCCCCGCCCCGCCCGCTGTTCCGCTTGCCTGAGGAGCAGGAGCAGCCCGGGCCCCGCAACCCCGCCGCCGCCGCCCGCCTCCCGGCCGGACAAAGCCCTCGAGCCCGCGCCCAGAGCCATGTCTTCGTCCGCCGGCAGTGGCCACCAGCCCAGCCAGAGCCGCGCCATCCCCACCCGCACCGTGCCCATCAGCGACGCCGCCCAGCTACCTCATGACTATTGCACCACGCCCGGGGGGACACTGTTCTCTACCACGCCGGGAGGTGAGCACTGGCCACCCCGCCGCGACCCCAGCCGCCGCGAGTCCCCTCGACCCCCCAGAGCCTCCACTAGCCCGCCCAGGGGTCCCTGTGAGCCCCTCACGGCCCTGTGTAATTCCTTCGGGACATGTCCACGCTGGGCCTCTTCGGCCTCTCCCCTTCCCCTCGCTTCACCAAAGTCCGTTGGAGACTGCTTTCGCAGCACGTCCGCGCTGCGGGAACCTTAACTTCGCGTTCAGTTTTTCCCGCAACTCATCCAGCGCGCGCCCACTGTGGAAACGAGGCTCACCCGAAGAGAAAAAAAGCCCTTGTTCCCCCTTCGTGGTGGGTTCTCGGCTCAACCCACGTTTCTCCTTCCTGCCCGCCTCCTTCCCGAGTATATTCGACCACACTTGGCCTTGCTCTCTATGCTACCTCTACCTTTTTCAAGTTGTGCATTTATGCATATTAGTGTTTGATTTTGGCACTGTCTTCCAGGCTATTTTAGAAAGAAACCTGGGAGAGTAATTTCGCTCATAGGACCCTGCTATGACTTGTTTTGCTGCTTTTGGAGTACAAGGAGGCTGGAATGCAGAGTTTGGAAGCCTCGCCCAGCGTTATCCTGCTTTGACAGCATTGTTTATTTTGCTGGACGAGGCCCTGCGGGGTAGGAGGGAGTCCCCCCAGCCGGGAGGCGTGACTGATAAAATAATGCTCAATAGCCGAGGTGGGGGTGGTGGAACGCTGTCAGCCTTAAGAGAAGGATTTTGGCCCGGCGCCTTTGGAGTCGGGTTGAAGGGGCATTGCCAAACAGGACATCCTGGTCGGGTGATGTTGCCCGATCCTGGGGAAGGGGCATATTAGAGAGAGGCGGTGCAGAGGGAGGTGCTTGGGCATTACTTTTCCAAGAACGACCAGGAACTGTTTACAAGTAAGTAACATTGGGGTAGAGGTGAGGCGTGTTGAATTGGTCACGGGAAAAGGGAGCTCAAAGGTTGTCCCCTGACCGGGATGTTCTCCAGAGGGAGGAGACTGAAGAGCAGGATTGCAAGACGTTGTTGAAGAGAATGGCGCTTCATTTTTAACTTCAGAACTTTGCCTTCTTTTGGCGGTTGAGGACGGGGGCGGGGGCGGGGGAGGCTCTCGCGGGAGGGCTGGGACTTTGCTGGCAGTCCCTGCAGTCTAGAAGATTGCTAAGGACTAGGGACATTCCGTGGTTAGGACTCACCGGTTGTGCTACAACCAATCCGATGCAGTTAGGCTTGGGCCATCCCTTGTGCATAATTGCAAGGCCTGCAGTGTAAGGAGACCTCTTTGCCACCAACAAGGGATAAGGATCAAAAGGAGAGAGCTTTACAGAGGAATCTGGCCAGGTCGCTCTGGGGAAGGGTTGGCTGCTTTAGAAGACTTTAAAATGTCCCAGGAGGGGACATTCATCAGTACATACGGAGAGCTGAGTTTAAGGAAGTGTTAACTTTGGAGAACAGTGCAATTCCTAGGAAGGTTGTCTTAACTCATTGGTGAAACCTCCCTCCTGACCTGATCTACTCAAGACTAGTCCTTGTTTTTCAGCATGCTGAGAGCTTGCTTTTTAATCTTGAAAGATTTTGGCAGACAAGAATCCACTCCAGACAGAGTTGTGTTGAACTTGAACTGATAACTTTCAAGAAATGGATATTGTTTTCCAAGGTGATGAACGGGGATTTAAAATCTCTTCCAGAATTCTTGGAGGCATTGGTCAGTAAATTCCTGTGTTTTAGCAGTTAGGAACACGTGTCCTAGTGACAACTGCACTCAGCTGTAATTTATTTGGGGGAAGGAACTAAATTTCTAGTTATTTATTAATCATTATTCCCTTGAAGGAAAAGCGACAGAGGGAGATCGTGTTGGCATGTTTGAAACAGCCAAGCTACCATGCTTTTAAAATAAAAGCATAATCTTTAATATTTGCTTTAAAGATAGAAACCTGTGTCACAGTCTGGATTAGTTCCTAAAATGCTTGGAAAGATTCTGCCAGAAACACTGATTCATTTGCCCCTCCTCCAAACAGACACACCACTGCTTTCTCAAACGTCACTTAACCTGCCTCCAAATAGTTTCTACACACACGGTTTTTCCTATGCAATTCAAATTGTCGTCTTGGCTGGTCTATAATGTTGAGTTTGTGTTTACTGATAGAGTACATTATAATTTTGGGGTTTTTAACACTAGGTCTTACATAATATATTTAAAAGATACAGCAATGTTTCAATTGGTTGCAACACCATTTTATAGCAGTTAACTCAGTATTGATTTAACTTTCCCCCTTTGGAGTTTTTCTCCTTTCTATGGTTTGTTCATCGCATTTGCTACACCCCTCACCCTCTCCCAATGTAATTTTATTTCCCTAAGCCAGGATGAGATGTTTTGTTGTTTGGTCACCTCTAGTCACCTGAGTGAATGTGGTTAGGAAACTTAAGTGAGCTTTGTGGGCTCAGTGCAGTACTTTGCACAAAAGGTGGCAACAGACAGGGTAGGAAATTCAGTCCTTGCTCTGAATGGGCTTAACATCTTCATTGGGGGAGAGGGGAATATGATTTTTCAGTCCTGAAACAATGTAAAGTCAAGTGATAATTTGTATGTTTCAGACTTGAAAACATTTAGAATAATGATTGTAGGCTTGTATTGTTTTTTTGTTTTTGTTATTGTGATTTGGGTGAAAGTTTACAAAACAAATTTACTTTCCATACAGCAGCTCACATACACTTTGTCTAATGACACTGACTACATTACCACAATGCAACAAACCTCCCCTCCCACTTCCTCCCTATAGTTACCTCTTCCCTGTGTCCTTCCCTCCATGAACTCCTGCCCCCTGAGCTGTCTCCCTGTGCATACAGGGCCCTTTTATTCTCCCATGATTGTTCTCTCCAAGGAGTGTATCTACCTAGTGTAAATGTTTAGCTCATATGCCTGTCGTTTGTTTGTAGGAGTAGGTTCAGTTCCAGACCTGAAGGGCAGCTAGGGGCCATAATTTCAGTAGTTCCATAAGATTATATCAGATCAGCAAACCTGATCCCCCCCCCCTTTTTTTTTCCCAATCATTTTGAGTTTTGTTCTACATTGTTTTCCCACTCTATCCAGGATCTCCTATGTAGATCCCCCTCTGAGTGGTTGACATGGTAGCCAGCCACCATCTAGTTCTTCTGGTCTCATAGTCGTATAGGCTGAGGATTGCATGGTGTACCAGTTGCTTGGACTAATTGTTTCCATGAATCTTTGGTTTTCTTCATTCTTCTTTGCTCTGGATGAGGAGACACTCGTTGCATCTAGATGGCCGCTTGCAAGCTTTTAAGATCCCAGTTGCTACTTGCCAAAGTAGGAGGTGGAATAGTGTTTTGTGTAGTGTGTTATGCCAATTGAACTTGATGTCCCTTGCAACCGTGGTACTGAGCCCACAGGTCCCTCTGGATAGCTGGCTGTGGCCAAGAATTGACTACAACCTTGTCCCTTGTCAGCTCTATTATACCTGGGAATTCTTGCAGAACATAGCAATACACTTGTAGAAACATTGTCTGCCAACCCTATGCGTGGTCTTGGGCACACTTCCCCCTGCATAGACATACCTAATAGTTCAGCCTGTCCCATATCTATCCACTCATATATCCATGTTTGCCTTCACTGACAACATAGTACTGTGTGTGCAAAAGGGTTCATATTTGTTGTCTGTACCTCCCATGTACCTCTTTGTGTCTTCCTTTTCCTCACTACCATTGTGTTGATAATTTCCGTTTGGTACATTGCCCTTCTGTTCACCCAAATCAATACTTGTCTCTACCTATCTAAATGTTCCCTCCCCTCCCCTCCCACCCCTGGAAACCAACAAAGATGATTTCCTTCCATATATAAACCTTTCCTTGACTTTTTACAATGATAGACTAGTACAATATTTGTCCTTTTGTGATTGACTTATTTCATTCAGCATAATGTCCTCCAAGATCATCCACATTATGCGGTGTTTTGCCAATTCTACATTATTCTTGAGGGTTGCATAGTATTCCATTGTGTGTATGTACCATAGTTTGGTTATCCATTCTTTGGTTGATGGACACCTAAGTTGTTTCCATCTTTTGGTTATTATAAATAGTTCTGTGATGAACATGGGTGTGCACATATCTGTTCTTGTCCTCGTGCTCACTCTTTAGGATATATACATAGTAATAGAATGGTTGGGTCAAATGGTATTTCTAATTCCAACTTTTTAAGGAATTTGTAGGCTTGTATTGGAAATCTCTGATTAGTGAGAAGAGAGAGGATTAGCATTTCCTGCCACAAACTTCCAGAAACCTTCTGGAGTATCACACATGTCAGAGAATTCCATGATAATGGTTGATGCAGTGAGTGCTGTAAATGATCAGAGAGACGGGGTAGGGACATTCACGACATAGTAAGCTTACCATATTGCTCTGCTTGAGATTCCTTAAAGGAGTCCTGGTAACTCAGTAGTTAAGCACTCAGCTGGTAACCAAATCATCAGTGATTTGAACCCCCAGCTGCTCTGTAGGAGAAAGATGTGGTTGTCTGCTTTTGTAAAGATTTACAGCCTTGGAAACCCTATGGCCATTTTTGCTCTGTTTGCAAGGGTCACTATGAGTCGTCTTATTTCATCTATTAGAAATTAGAGGGTACAACTTACCTTTCAACAGGTTTCTGAAAATTGCCTTCCTGTGGTTTGGGATCCCAGAATGTTGCAAAGATTAATGCACTCAGCTGCTAACCAAAAGGTTGGAAGTTTGAGTCCATCCAGAGGTGCCCATAAGAAAGGCCTGGTGATCTACTTCGAAAAGTCAGCCTTTGAAATACCCATGAAGCATAGTTCTGCTCTTTCACACATGGAGTTGCCATGAGTCAGACTTGACTTGACAGCAACTGGCTTTGGTGGTTTGGGAAACAAGAGGTACTTGCTGTAACCTCTTGGATTTCCTGTATTTGTAGAAGAGTACTTTTTCTCATTATTAAGAGGAAAATTTTTGCTGTGTAAATCTAAGGGGAAAAATGCCCTTGGACTTTTATTATTATTTTTATTTATTTATTTATTTTTTTACCTATCTGCCTGTGGAGGAGTGGGACTGTTGGTTCTTTTACTGAGAAGCTACTTTGAGCTTCAGTGGTAGATAAGGTTGCTATAGTTTGCTTCACTTTTGTAACACTCTGGTTAGCTTGAAGGGACCTAATGCTTTCATTTTATATTTGAGGGAAACTGAGAGAAATCAAGTAACTCATTAGTATCATACAGCCAATTAATGTCAATGGGTAGTCTTGAATTTAGTGTTGATCACTATTCTAATTTTTTTCCTTCACTATTAGGATGCTTATCTTACTGGGAAAGGAAGTCTGAAGCTTCAGAGGGGGACTTTTTTTAACCTTTGGAATGCTAGCTAGTGTGATTCCTTCTGCTAACTTGTTTCTTGTGTATGTGCTGAACTGTCTCCTTCTGGGAGAATTATGCTCTGGGGAATAAGTAGAAACTGAGAGACCTCTTTTGGCCTTTCTTTTGGTTTCTTTCTTTTTTTTTTTCCCCCTTGCATAACATCCTCATCAGCTGTGGAAAAGTATGCTGTTGCCATAACAAGAGCAACAGAGGGGAACTGACTATGATGGTCTAAAATCATGTTTAGGCCCTTGTTCTTCCTTTCTGCTAGCAGGATAGTTGCTGTGATTGGCTCACAGGGGCAGAATTGCCTGAAAACCATTAGAAGCATCTAGAGATAAAGAAGAAGTCAGGGAAATAACCCACTCTGAGTGAGCTATATCAAAATAAGAGTATTTGGGAGTAATGCTGATTTTTAGTCTTGGGGAAAATGAACAGGTCGCTGTGTGCAAATATGGGGAAGGAAGGCCAGTTGATTCAGTTTATCCTAGGCCATTAGCTCCTGAGCCAGTAAATACACCTGTTTGGCTCTCTGGCTTCAGTTATTAGCCAAAGGACTTCATTATTACAAGTGAGAAGTGTATGGAAAGCATCATGAAAGGTGCCTTGTGATTGAGGAAGATGAAGTTTACTTATCTCAGAATAATGCAGAGTAGCATATGGTATTCCTCAGAGGATATTCATGCTTCAGTGATAGAATTCTCATCTTTGACCTGGGAGGCCTGGGCTCAATTTCCAGCCAGTACGCCTCATGCACAGCCACTACCTCTCAGTGGCAGTTTGCATGAACAGGTTTCATTGGTTCTATCAGACTTTTAGAACTAGGAAGAAAGGCCTGGAGTTCTACTTCCAAAAGTCAGCTAATGGAAGAAGCCCTATAGATGACAGTGGTCCTATCTGCAGTTGACTATGGCAGTGGCACTGGACTGAACAATGGTTCATTCCATTATGCGTGGTTGTGTCCATGAGTCAGGCCAAGTCAGCGACAGCTAACAATAGTTGTTCATAGGAGATTCAACTTTAGTCTCACATTCATCAGCTGTCAAAGTATGTATTCAAGTAGATGTACTTCTTCAGTTTTTATATTGGGTGCATTTTTGTTGATGAGAGACTGAATTCTGAGCCTGGGGAAGGCAGCAGTCCCCATCCTGAAGGCATATAGCAGTGCCATGTGTAGAAACGAGAGCCCCTGCCTGACTTAAGTCAGATACAATCTAATGGGGGAAGACAGTGCTCTTATAGGTTGATAGTGCAGCATGTGTGATAAACCTGGGCTCAGCTCCCTTCTGTGTGTCATGAAACAGGAAGGATGAAAATTGTTGCATCTGTGAACTGGCACTACCAGGGGTTATTCAGCAAAGACTTTTTGAGAATTGGAATCTTGAAGAAAGGTTTTTTTTTTTTTTCCTTTTCCTAAATTTTATTCTGGAAAATATACATACCAAAACACACCAGTTGAGGTTTCTATGTGTACAATTTAGTGACATTAATTACATTCTTTGAGTTAGACAACCATTCTCACACTCCTTTTCTGAGTTGTTCCTCCCTGGTTAACATAAACTCAGTGCCCCCTAAGAGTCCTGTCTAACCTTTTGAGTTGCTGTTGTCAATTTGATCTCATAGAAATAGCTCTTAAAGAGCATAATGCTCAAGGCAGACCTGTTTTACTAGTTAAGCTAAATTATTGTTTGGTTTTAGGATGACTTCAGAGGATATTTCTGGTTTAAGGTTTAAATATTACCTCAGGGCAATAGTTTCAGGGGTTCATCTACCTTCCATGACTCCAGAAAGTTTATAGTCCATGAGAATTTGAAAAACTGTTCTGTGTTTTCCTCTTTTTAATCAAAGATTGTTCTATGGAATCTTAAATCTAAAGGCTCAGTAATGGTAGCCAGGCACCATCCTGTTCTTCTTGTCTTGTGGCAAAGGAGGCATTTGTTCATGGAGGCAATTAGCCACACATTCTATATCCTTTCTCTTATTCCTGAGTCTCCTTCCTCTGTTGTTCCGGGTGAATAGAGACCAATTACGTGTTGGACAGAGGCGGGGCAAGATGGCGGACTAGGCAGAAGGATTGCACAG
>NW_006921657.1:7054954-7061772 GCF_000298275.1 Orycteropus afer afer | reverse complement strand
TTTTGCCAGTTCAACTTTTTACCGGTGTACAATTTATTGACAGTAATCACAGCAATCAGCTGTACAACCCTATCCTTAATCATACAATTTTTCCATCACTGTTAGCTCCCTTTTTTCCCCTCCCTTCCACCCTAGTAATAAACCTTAGTCTCTCTACATTTGCTTGTTCTTGTGTTTTTATATAAGTGAGTTGGTATGATATTTTCTCCTATGGTGATTGACTTATTTCACTCCACGTAATGTTTCAAGCTCCATCCATACTGTTGTTGTTGTTGATGTTATGTGCCATTGAGTCGCCCCCGACTCATAGCGACCTCTCCTTGGGTTTCCAAGGCAGTATCACTACGGAAGTAGGGTTGCTCAACCTTCCTTCCGAGGAGTGGCTGGTGGGTTTGAACCGCCAGCCTTCTGGTTAGCAGTCAAGTGTATAAAGACTTCATTTCTCCTCCTGGCTGAGTAGTATTCTATTGTATGTAGGTAACCGATTTTGAGGAGAGTTTTTATTGGAGGAGATCTTGTGTAGTTTGGAGAGGCTGTGGATTTGATTAATAGTGTATATGTGAAGATTCACAAATCAGACAGGGTAAGTTAATGTGGGGAAAGTTGTTGTTGGTTCATCTGGTTGGAAAGGAAGAGTGCCTGGGCTCTTTGTTGTTGAATTGAGGAAAAAATTCATTTTGATCATCTTGGCTCTGAGTTCTTGTAGGTAAGTTAATTGTGTAAAAGATTGGGCATTCTACTTCCGTAGTGATACCGCCTCGGAAACCCAAGGAGGGGTCTCTATGAGTCGGGGCCGACTTGACAGCAAAACAACAACAATAACAACAACAACACTTACAATAGAACAGAAGTAAACAGATATGCAGTTATCCAACTTACTGAATAGGTTAGGCCTAGGCTACCATTTTCAAAGGTGTTATGGGAGCAGCAGTGGTGTAGTGCCTAAGGCATTTGATTGGTAACCAGAAAGCTGGTGGTTCAAACCCATGAGCCACTCCTTGGAAGGAAGATTGGGCAATCTACTTCCATAGACATACCCTCTCGGAAACCCAACAAGGAGCTGCTATGAGTTGGAATAGACAAGATAGCAGTGAATTTGGGTTGTGTTTTTTTTTTTTTAATTTTGGTTTATAGTACTTTGCTTTGTGAACACCTTAAAATCTATGTGCTCAGCCAGTTTTTAAAGGCTCCTTCACTGCAGTTTGAAGCCAAGAAATCAGAGTGTTTATCGAAATAAATAATCTTCCAGATCTTTAAGACAAATGACCTGACAAACAATAGCTGTTCATTTCACTGAGTAGTTAAAAAAAATAAAAACCTTAAACAAGCAAGGGTAAGTTAAATGGGATATATAGTTTTGTTTTTGTGGATTCCTTAGGATTTTCTATATAATGGTTATGTCTTCTATGAATAGAGATAGTGTTACTTCTTCCTTTCTAATCTGGATGCCATTTATTTATCTATCTACCTATTTATTTTGCCTAATTGCCCTGGCTAGGTTTTTGTTTTTTATTCTGTTCATATACTGTGTTACATTAATTGATTTTTTGGATGTTAAACCAACTTGGTCGTAGTGTATAATCCTTTTTATATATTGCTGAATGCAGTTTGCTAATATTTAGTTGAAGATTTTTTTGCATCTATATTCATAAGAGATACTGGGCTGTTGTTTTCCTTTCCTTGGGATATCTGTGTCTGATTTTTGTATTAGGGCAAAACTCACCTCATTCAACTTGGTGTTTTTTTTTTTAAATAAATGCCCTCCTATTTGTAGATGCAATGCTGACTACTAACTGATGAAGATGGACCATTGCTCTTTAGGTTCTGTTTTTTGTTATGTGCTGTCGAGTCGAACCCGACTCATAGGGAACCTTCCTTCGGTTTCTAAGGCAGTATCACTACAGTTGTAGATTGCCCCATCTTCTGAGGAGTGGCTGGTGGGTTTGAACCACCAGCCTTCTGGTTAGCAGTCAAGTGCCTTAGGCACTACGCTACCAGCGCTCCCCTTTAGGTTCTAAGAGCTCCTTATCAGAAAGTGTGAGAGGCTTGTGATTCTGCATTTCAAGATGTCAAGATTAATCATTAGGGCCTCAGAAAAGAGCTCATCTCATCACCAAAGATTGTTTATGTTGGATGTTGAACTGCTTCTACATTGACATGAAACCTCTCTGGTCTAAGTTCCTAGAACTATTTTGAGTAGGCAGCAGCTAAAAGCCGTGACCTGGACTAGTGATGTCCAATAGAATTTTGCCTCTTAAAAATTTTGTTGATAGTGTTGAAGCTGCTTGCTATAAATAAAAGTGGACGGTGTTGATAGGTATTATTTTTTTAAATTGTGATTTGGGTGAAAGTTTACAGAGCAAATTCACTTTCCATACAGCAGGTCACGTACACTTTGTCTCATGACATTGACTACAGTTTACCCCAATGCAACAGCTCCCCTCTCACTTCCTCCCGATAAGTTTCTTCTTCCTCCATGTGTTCCTGCCCCCTGAGCTGTCTTCCTGTGCATAAACAGCCTTTCTTTCTCCCATGATTGTTCTCTCCAACGATAGATACTATTTTTACTTTTTAAGTAAGACATGCTAGTCAAAGAGGAGTGAACTAGAGAGGGAAGCAAATTGTTGAAATGGAAGCCAGGTTTGGATCTGAGTGTTTTCCCCATACCAGTGGCAGTGATCCTTCATAAATTATTAGCATTATAGACAGAGGCTTAACCACACAACTGTGAAATCTGATCCAAAGCATTGGTTCAGGATACAAGCAGCAACCTGGCAGATCCAACTCGTATTTTCTTGGAATCAGAACCAGGAATTTTTCTTGTGGAGAAATTTATTTCAAGGTGAATGTTCGAGTCCAAACAGGAATGGGCATATGTGATACACTTTTTTTTTTTTTTTTTTTTTTTTATTGTGATTTGGGTGAAGGTTTACAGAGCAAATTCACTTGCCATACAGCGGTTCACATATACTTTGTCTCATGACATTGACCACAGTTTACCACAATGCAATAGCTCCCCTCCCACTTCCTCCCTATAGTTAACCTCTTCCCAGTGTCCATCCCTCCATGCACTCCTGCCCCCTGAGCTGTCTCCCTGTGCATAAGCAGACCTTTCTCCCAAGATTGTTCTCTCCAAGGAGTGTATCTACTTGAGGTAAATGTTCAACTCATATGCCTGCCTTTTGTTTGACTGGAAACCACAGGTGTGGGTTCAATTCCAGATCTGAAGGGCAGCTAGGGGCCATAGTCTCAGCGGTTCCACCAGGGTGATACACTTTTTTGACGCAGATTTTCTGATGGCCTAGGCTAGATAGGCTTGATAATCAGTTGATATTGATTTGTTAAGGTTGGTTTGTGATTCATATACCATTTTGGAGCTGATACAGCTTTAAAGATCATCTGATTCAAGTCATTTTGCATCTGAGACTCAAGAGAATCAGATTTGTCTAGTGTACCTAGCTTGTTTGTTTCAGTCTTCTGACTCCTGTGTCACTGTGTGACTTTTACAAATACTTTTAACTTCTCTGAACATTAATCTCTTCATTTGTAAAATAAGAGGCTTCCACCAGATGCTCTGTAAGGCTTCTTTCCACACAAGACCTTCTGAATAGGAATATAGTCATTAACTACTTCCCTTCCAGGCTGTGTGTGTGTTTTATTATGCCAGTGTCCTAAGTGATTGTGCAGGGAGCCATCCTTTGACATTACTGTCTTGGAAATCTTTGCTCCCAATTATTGAGGCTTGGAGCTAATCAAAGGAGGGTAGGCTTGGCTTTCCACAAACCTAAGCTGTCTTTCATTTGCCATAATAATTTAGATATACTAAATTACAAGGTCCAGTTGTTGATGTAAAAATTATCCCTCTCTTGATTTTACTAGAGTTTGGGGATTTGGTGGTTGTGCACACGGAACTTTGTTTGGCCACCATCACCCTCCCTCAAGGATACTGGTCAGTCAGCTTTCAGTTTTCTCTGGGTTACCTGGCTTAGAGCTTTTTGGGAGTCTGTCTTCTCATCCAGAGCTTTCATGAAGAATAGATACTGTTGAAAACTTAAGTTTTTTTGACTGATGTTCTCCAATTCAGTTAGTCAGACACAAACCTTGTTATCACCTTCCCAAGTTGAAAGAATGAAAAGTAGAGAAAAACAATTTCTTTGTAAGTCCTTCCTGTATTTTAACTTCTTAAGATTTTAGGCAGAGAGTAAATAAGAGAGTGACTTTTTTTCTGAGTGCATTAGGAGTACTTATCTGTTCCTGATCTCTTGGGCATGAAGCTTACATGTGGCATAGAAGTTATTCTTTTCTGCTGCTGAACTTTTAATTCTCTGAGAATTGTTAAGAATTCCTAATAGGATACTGAGGTTACATGCCAAGTGCTTTCTTTTTAAATTCTATTTCTAGTTTTGAAGGATACCCTTCCTCTTGGTCCCTGCTGCCCTACCAGTGTTGGTCTCTTAAGCTTATTTTTATATTTACAAGTGTGTTACAATTGCCTTTCTAGTTTGCTGTTTTTACATTAATTACACACACACACACACACACATATATCTAAGTATGAATGAAAGAAAGAAAGAAAGCAACAGCTTTAAAAGTCATAATATTACAAGCAAAGACTAAAAAGCAACATTCCCATGCTCCATTCTTCCTCATCTCCATTTCCACTCTCCAGAGAAACCATTTTGAGGTCTTCTAGCTATTTCTTCTAGTGTTTGCCTGTGACTGTTTAGATAACATAATTTAATTCTGTTTCTCAGTTTTCAATGGTTTCCTACTATGGAACATGAGGATTAAGTTGCAGTATACACCTTTTCTCCAAAATACATACTTATACTTCTCAGTTTAATTTTTAACCCACTTTGCTTAAATTAATACATATGTAATATTTATTAAATGTAGGTAGATATTAAACACAAATGTGGCTGGCACTATTGCTGTCTTGCCCAACAGCCATCCTACAATGCTAACTCAGATCCCCTCGTTATTTTTAGCCAACAGCGTGCTAAACGACAGCATGCCAAGCGCCGGGATGGATATACACCATGACTATTCTAAGCCAGTCATGGCTTCCCCAGTGTTTGGTCTGGTGGACATCTGATCCAGTTCTGGACAAATGAGATGTCAGGAAAAATCTGCTGGAGTTTCCTAAGAAAGGTTTTCCTCTTCCATGGAGAGAGTCCCATGAGGAAAGCCCTATTTGACTTCACACTTTCCTTTCCTGTTTGGAACATAGTTGTATGAGGATGTAAGTCTGTTTCAGCCTTCTTGAGAGGGGCTTTCTCTCCAGCTTACTGAAGCGGTGCTGTTTGGGCAAGTTAATGTTTCTTATTCTGAGCTCCCTATTTACATGAGTGGATGCTTAATTCTAATTCTGGAAGCAGTTCTAATCATAGGAGGCTATAAAAATGGCAACATGACATCAGACCTCGTCTGACTTCAGGAACGGGTAGGAGAATCAAGATCCCTGTCAGCTCAAGGCTGATTGCTGTGAGGTGAAGGTCAGACACACTTCCATTCTCCAACCTTTTTACCAATTCTGACACCAGCTGTCCTTCGCATAACACTACTTCTCTACGGGGTTTGGTAATTTGTTGCAATGGTCACACAGATCTCACAAACCATACTCACTATTGCAAGGTTTACTAGGGAAGTAACAGGTTATGATTCAGCATCAGGCTCAACTTGGAAGTAACAGAAATAACTCAGGATTCAGTTCTTAGATCAGGATACCTTCTTCTTGGCTGTGCCCACAGCCTGGACTCTGCAGGGCAAGTGTTATGTTGTTTATTTAACTCCACAGGTAAGTGCCCAGAGGCACCCCACTCCACCAGGAAGCCTCTTGCTGTAAGGTGCTCAGCTCTCTTGCTCCACAGGTCAGTACACCTACTGTAACTTCCTTACCCTGGAAGCCTAACACACCTTGCGTTGGTCTCCTGGTTCTACTGCTGTTTCTCTATCGCAGGACTCTGCTGTGCTTGCTATTGGTTCTCACTGTCTCCTTCTGTCTCAGGTATTACAGCTCTCTCTGTCTCCTGGGTCTAGGATGTTCTCAGCACAGGGACCCTGGGTCCAGAGAGTACCCTCCCTGATGGCTCTTCTTCATTTTTTAATTTTACTGTGATTTGGGTGAAAGTTTACAGAACAAATTCATCTTCCTTACAGCAGTTCACATACACTTTGTCTCATGACATTGACTGTACTCTCCCACAGTGCAACAGCTCTCCTCCCACTTCCTCCTCATAGCCACCTCTTCCCTGTGTCCTTCCTTCCCATGCACTCCTGCCCCTTGAGCTGTCTCCCTGTGCATAAAGAAAGCCCTTCTATTCTCCCATGATTGATCTCTTCAAGGAGTGTATTTACCTAATATAAATGTTCAGGTCATATGCCTGTCTTTTGTTTAGCTGGAAACCACAGGAGTGGGTTCAATTCCAGACCTGAAGGGCAGCTAGGGGCCATCAATAGTCTCAGGGGTTCCACCAGGCTCTATCAGACTACCTGCTGGCTTTTCTTGATGGTAGTGAGATACCCCTTCCAATTACATACATACATATATATATATATGTAAATAAATATAGTCAGTCAGCCACAGGATCCAGGTGAGGAGAGAGAACCCAGGCACGCCTAAAGCAGCAGGATGGGAGAGCGGGAAAAAGGGGATTAAAAGCCAGGAGTCCAGACAGAGGAGCAGTCAGCCGCAGGGATCCAGGTGAGGACAGAGAACCCAGGCATGCCCAAAGCAGCAGGATAGGAGAGCGAGAGAAAGGGGATTAAAAGGCCAGGAACCCAGACAGAAGGGAAGAGTCAGCCGCAGGGACCTAAGT
>NW_006921657.1:7050760-7052195 GCF_000298275.1 Orycteropus afer afer | reverse complement strand
TGTTGTCAGAAGGGACCATTCCCTGGAGAAGGATGTCATGCTTGGTAGGTTGGAGGGTCGACGAAAGAGGGGGAGGCCTTCAACGAGATGGATTGACAGGGTGGCTACGATGATGGGCTCAAGTATAGCAGGGATCGTGGAGCTGGCGTGGGATTGGGCAGTGTTTCATTCTGCTGTGCTTGGGGTCGCTATGAGTCGGAAACGACTCAACGGCACCTAACTACAACAACACCATATATATATATAAATATATAAATATATGGCTCTCTTTAAGCCTAGCAGGATGGTAAAATGAACCAATCTACCATAAGGGTTCTTATAATTTCCAGATACCCTTTTGAGTTGTTACTGTAGGTCTTATTTTTCAAGGCAAGGAAGATAAAGATAAATTTCTACTTTTCTTGTCCTAAAATTATATTTAAAATAGGATGCAAGACTGTTTCATTCTTACACCAGGAACTAATGATTTCCAAAGACCCAGATGTCTGTCCATTGATGAATGGATGGAATGGTTTATCCATATAATGGAATGTTATTTTGCAATAAAAATAAATGAAATACTGATAAATGCTACAATACAGATGAACTTGAAAACATTATGCCAAGTGACAGAAACAGTCAAAAAAATAAAAAAAGACCAAATTTTATATGATTCCATTTTTATGAAATGTCTAGAATAGGCAAATCTATACATAGAGAAAGCAGATTAGTGGTTGCTGAGGATTAGGGGTGTTAGGCGAAAATGGGGAGTGAGTGCTAATGAGTATGAGGTTTCTTTTTGGGGTGATGACAATGTTCTGAAATACTGTTGATACATAGTTCTGCATAAAAGTAATATTGAATTGTATACTCTAAATGAATGAATTGCTTGTCAATTACACCTCAACAAAGCTGTAAAACAAAAACAAACTAATGTATTTTATCTGCTCTGCAAAGTCAGTGGATTTTCAAAGATTCTCGTCCCTCACTCTTTTAGACAGAGTCCTTTTCTGCCTGTCTCCTAGTTGAGGTTCAGTCATTATTTTTGTTGTTGTGATTCGGATAAAAGTTTACAGAGCAAGTTTGTTTTCCACTTAATAGTTCATACACATTTTGTTTCATGACATTGATTGCAGTCCCCACAGTGTAACAGCTCTCTTCCAACTTTTCCCTGTGGTTACCTTTTCCCTGTGTCCTTCTTTCCGATGCATGCCTACCCTCTGAGCTATCATATCCCTGTGCAAATGGTGCCCTTCTGATCTCCCATCTACCTGGTGTAAATGTTCACCTTGTAGGTCTGTCTGTTGTTTGGCTGGAAGCCACTGGTGTGTATCCAGTTCCAGGCCCGAAGGGTGACTAGGGGCCATAATTTCTGGGGTTTCACCAGTCTCTCTATCAAGAGCAGTAAGCCTGGTCTTTTTCATGATTTTGAGCTTTGTTCCATATTTTTCTCCCA
>NW_006921657.1:7001349-7045645 GCF_000298275.1 Orycteropus afer afer | reverse complement strand
ATGTTGATTTAGTTGAAGGAAAAGGCAACATACCCAAAAGCTATCAACCAGCCCACTAACACTAAGGAAAAGGAAGGTGTGGAGAGGTGCACAAGAGGTACAGGCAGCAAAGGTAAACACTTTTACATACACAATACTGTGTTAGGTAAAAACAATTGCAACACACTGCCTCACCCTTCTGAAACATACCCATGAATAAAAATGGGGGTGACACAACAAATGTGCAAAGTCCTTCTACTAAAACAGCTTCCTTTTGTTCTTTGGAAAGTCATCAGGCCCCCTCTCAGCCTATTAGTTCTTATTTACCTAGAGTTCTAAACAGATGGTTGATTTCCAAGCCCAACAGATTAGAAGCATCAAGTTAGGATGGGTGTAAAGGGTGAGAGCCTGCATGGAAAAAGAGCATTTCTTAGGCTGACAGTGAAGGAGGAGATGAAACTATAAGGGAGGATGAGGGTGAGACACAAGACTCTGGCAATTTTATTTCTGTGAAGTATAAGGAAAGGTGGTCCCACAGAATGTGGAAATTATCAAACAATATCATTAATATCGCACGCAAGTAAGATCTTGCTGAAAATAATTCAAAAACGGTTACAGCAGTATATTGACAGAGAACTTCCAGAGGTGCAAGCTGGATTCAGAAGAGGACATGGAACAAGGGATATCATAGCTGCTGTTAGATGGATCTGGGCTCAAGGCAAAGAATACCAGAAAGATGTTTACTTGTGCTTTATTGACTATGCAAAGATTTGATTGTGTGGATTATGACAAATTATGGATAACATTGAGAAGAATGGGAATTCCTGAACACTTTATTGTACTCATGAGGAACCTGTACCTTGACCTGTCGTTCGAACGTAACAAAGGGACACTGCATGGTTTAAAATCAGGGAGTGCGTCAGGGTTGTATCCTTTCTCCACACTTATTCAATCTATATGCTGAGCAAGTAATGCGAGAAGCTGGACTATATGAAGAAAAACGTGGCATCAGGATTGGAAGAAGAATCATTAACCACCTGAGATAAGCTGATGATACAACTTTGCTTGCTGAAAGTGAGGATGTCTTGAGGCACTTACTGATGAAGATTGAGGAACACAGTCTGAAGTATGGATTACATTTCAATATAAGGAAGACAAAAATCCTCACAACTGAACCAATAAGCAGCATCAAAATACAGGGAGAAAAGATTGAGATTGTCAAAGAATTCACATTGCTTGGTTCTACAATCGATGCCAATGGAAGCAGCAGTCAGGACATTAGACGACGTGTAGCACTAGGCAGGTTGGCTGCGAAGGAACTCTTTCAAGTGCTGAGGAGCAAGGATGTCTCCTTGAGAACTAAGGTGTGCCTGACACAGGCCATATTTCCAGTCGCCTTGTATGCATGTGAGAGCTGGACAATGAATAAGGAAGACTGAAGAAGAGTTGATGCTTTTGAGTTGTGGTGCTGGCGAAGAATGCTGAAGGTACCATGGACTGCCAAAAGAACTAACAGATCTGTCCTGGAGGAAGTGCAGCCGAGATGCTCCTTGGAAGCGAGAATGGCCAGACTTCGTCTCATCTTACTTGGTCATGTCAGAGGGGACCATTCCCTGGAGAAGGATGTCATGCTTGGTAAGGTGGAGGGTCGACAATAGAGGGGAAGGCCTTCGGTGGGATAGATTGACATGGTGGCTGCAAAAGTGGGCTCAGGTATAGCAAGGATCATGGAGCTGACGCAGGATCAGGCTGTGTTTTGTTCTGCTGTGCATGTGGTCGCTATGAGTCAGAAGCGACTGGAGGGCATCTAACAACAACAACAATAAGGAAAATAAACAGCGGAAACTGAATATGCTCTGAGGCTTTTAGGTCGCAACATAGTATAATAAATGATTTTCATAGTAACGACTCTGATTCATCAAGAAAGGACTGAATTATTTTTTGTTTACTGCAAAAAGGGCAAGGAGGCCACATCTTCCGACCTCCTCTAACCCTACAAGAGGAAGACAGGATTACCAGCAGTAACCCAAGGCCTATTCCTGCCAGGCCAGACATGCTGCCTCCCTCCAGCCCTTTCACCAACTGTTCCTTCCAAAGCACCCACCACCTCTCCTCTGGGTTCGATAATTCGCTGCAGTGGCCACACAGAGCTCACAGATTATGAGGTTTATTAGGAAAGCACCAGGCTACAATTTGAGTTCAGGAAAAATGCTCAGTCTCTCTCCCAGCCCACCATCCCTCAGCCAACAGTCTCTCACAGTCTCTTTCCCAGCAGTGCTGGTCCCTCAATGTCTCACTCAGCAATGCGTGTCTCTTGCGTCTCTTTCCCAGCAACGCGTGTCTCAGGAGCCTGTGTCCCTTTCAGCAGCACGTCTTCCTCAACCAGCAGTCAGAGAGAGTTCTGCCTCTAGGAGGCCTCCTTTTGAGCCCGGTAGGGTGGTCAAACTAGCCAATCATAGCATCAGAACTCTAAGCACTTGAGAGAGAGTGGGCACCTCCCAGAACATTGTGTTGTGCCATTCCCAACAGAAATACTCCAGGTGGACAACTTCAGCAATCAGGAGCTCCTCAGTTGCTCATAGAAAATCCCACCTTGGAGTTTACAAAGACTTATGGGTAGAAAAGCCACACTAAGTAATTTACTACACCGCATTTACCCACTGCAGTCCAGTCAGATCTGACTCAAAGCCACCCCTTCTTGGGTTTCCAAGGCAGTATCATTCTAGAAGTAGATTGCCCAACCTTCCTCCGAGGAGTGGCTGGTGGGTTTGATCCACAAGCCTTCTGGTTAGCAGTCAAATGGCCTTAGGCACTATGCCACCAGAGCTCTCATTTTTTGTTTAAGGTAGTAGAAAGTTTTATACTGGTATTAGAAAAATTTCCATCCAAAATAAGTCAAATTGTTCATTTTTTGAAAGTTAGAGACTAAGTTGTCTCGTTTCTCATTCCTCATAATTTCCATATGTTTTTTTGAGTTGTTACTATAGTTGTTATCTTTCAGACCAAGGGAGAAGAAGATAAATTTGTACTTCTCTTGTCCTAAAATGATACTTAAAATAGGATATAAGTTGCTGGGCCTGGGGGTTCAGGACCATAATCTTAGGGGACATGAAAGCATAACATAGTCCACAAACAGTGTTTGACATCCTACTTCGGTGAGTAGCAACTAGGGTATTTAAAGCTTATGAATGGCTATCTAAGGTACAACTATTGGTCTTTCCTTGTCTGAAGCAAAGAAAAGTGAAGAAAATCAAAGATATGTGGAAACAATTAGTCCACAGGTCTAGCAGACTGTGGGAACCTCAGTCTCCACAACCCTGAGACCAGAAGAACTAGATGGTGCCCTGCCACCACTGCTTACCACATTGAAAGGGATCACAATAGAAGGTCCTAGATAGAGTGGGAGAAAAATGTGGAACAAAACTGAAAATAGTAAGACCAGGATTACTGTTGTGATAGAAACTGGAAACTAGAAACCCTGAGACAGTGGTCCTTAGACACATTTCAAGCCTGGAACTAAACTTTCAGCCAAACAGTAGACAGGCCTTTAAGGTGAACAGTAACACCAGAGAGGTATGCACTGTCTTGAACAACCAACCTCATGAGATCAAAAAGGCAGCATTTGCCCAGGGATAAAGCTCAGAAGGCTGGAAGAGACAGGAAAAAAGGACGCATGGAAACATCACACAAAGGAAGGGGAAAGAGTGCTATTACATTGGGAGGATTGCAGTCAATGTCATCAATCAAAATGTGTATGAATTGTTGAATGGAAAACAAATTTGCTTTGTAAACTTTCTTCTAAATCCCAATAAGAAGTTAAAAGAATATGACTGTGTCATCCTTAAATCAGAAATGAATGATTTCCAACTTTTCCACCTGTTCTCCAGGGACTGTGGATTGGAGGGAGGCATGCAAAGGTTTTCTGCTAAGGTTAAAATCTTAATGTCAAGTTCAGTTTCAGGTAGTTTCTGCCATGCTGTCCTTTAGAGATCCCCATCCCTTTTATTACCCGTATTTTGTTAATACCTCATTGTGCTATTGTGAAGTAATTTTTTTTTAGATTGTATAATTTACCAATTCACGTAAGTTTTAAAACAGTGTTTCTCTATCACATAAAAAGAAATATAAGGATTAAGAATGTATAAAATAGTAATTACTGAAGCCTTGCCAAACGAGAAGACCAAAACCAAACAAAAACCACCTCCACCAATGTCTGTAATACTATTCCCTAGAGGGTGGTAACTCCCAGATAGAGAAGCAGTGCTTTAGGGCAAATGCTTGGTGGTCTCTGTCATAGAAATAACTTCAGCCATCTGCTCCTTTCCTTCTTATTTTAATTGGTAATGCAGTGACCCTTCTACTCCTTTCACTTCAGACAACTTGATCCCACTGTTGGAGACTGTGTGTTAGAGTAGAAAGTGCTCCACTAGGAGTCAGGAAAGCAGTTTTCATTATGATTCTGCCTCTAGTTAGCATTGTGACCTGATTAAGTCACTTCCCTCGGTCTCACCATCTGTCAAAATGAGAAACTTTATTGAATATGAAACATTATATGTGATCACTATAGCCCTTTCCATCTTTCTAATTCTTTGATATTGCATCTTAAACCACTGTAACTAGGATTTTGGAGGAAGAATGAAGTTGAATCCTTTCTCCAATCACAGCAGTTCTTAAATTTTAATGAACATAAGAATCACCTGCAGAATTTAAGAAAAATAGGATTCCCAGGTTCTATTCCCAGAGATTGCAATCCAGTTAGAATCTGTTTTTTAACAAGCATTCAAGGTGACTCTTTTGCAGATATCTGTAGGTCAGCAACCCAAAAAAACCTGTTACTAGTGGGTTCCAATAAGGATACAATAGTTTTCTTAGCTTATAACAGAGAGATCGAGAGCTAGATATTTTTAAGTATGATTGTGCAGTGTATTTACAACAGAAATAGATAGTAAAAGGAAATTTAATATTCTTTGGAGTTGGTTTGAAAACCTTAAAGGTTTTGTTTTGACATGCCTGCATGTGCTGATACATGGCCTTCTGAGAACATCCCAGATCCATTTCCATTCTGAGAAACTTAAGTCATTGTTTCCTGTTACTGACTGACTTTGTAATATTATCTAGAACATAATATGTTTACTGCTTAATTGTAGTTGTTAACTCAAAGATGTGGAGGGGGCAGTAGAGTCTTTATCTGACTGTTTTCTCAAAACTTAGGAAAGACTCATTTGGCTCTCTTTTTCATCCAGTCCAAAGGAAGTTATTTACTAGCATTTATGCAAACTAAAACAAACAAACAAACCCAATGCCATCTAGTTGATTCCAACTCATAGCAACTTCCAACTTCCACTGGTTTTCCAAGACTGTAAATCTCTCCAGAAGCAGACTGCCTTATCTTTCTTCCGCAGAGCGCCAGGTTCAAACTATGGACTTTTTGGTTAGCAGCCCAATGCCTTAACCACTGCATCACCAGAGCTCCTTGCATATGTGCTAAAGTGAATGTTAATCCTAAGAAACTCATTGAGTTTTCAATCCATTTCCCAACTGTTTAACTTAAAGTTGGCATTATTTTTTTAGATTAAGTATTAGTCGTGTCTCTTCTTTGGGAAGACTCCAGAGTTTCCATTCCTCATGCCTTGCTTTTCTTCTGGTTGCTCCCTCATATTTCAGATGGATTTGTCAGCTGTTCTATTCTTCTGTTTCCTGGGGTGTAGCAATCATGTGGTGTTTGAGGAAATATGTCTGAGCAAGACTATCCTTATTATAACATGACAGGAGTTTTTTTTTTTTTTTTTCTTTCCACTTGAGAATATAAATACAAGGCATTTTACAGACATGCAATATTTAGATTCTACCCCTTTAAACTGGGTAATTTTATATGTAATACTTTATACATAATATATTTCTTTTCACTTGGATGCCTAAACCCTTAAGGCAAGTTTTTCTTCTGGATTTAGGCCTATTGTGAGGAAGATACTACCATATGACTGTCTTACTTTGTTTACTTAGGTAGGATGGCAGATAAACTGGGCTACCATCCCTTCTCCAATAGTTTGCCCCCACTAACTGATCACCACGTTCTCTCTTACCAAGCCAGCTGTTACTTAGAATATCAGCAGAACTCCAGGCTTCCACTGTGTTTGGCTAACATCAAAAAACAAACCACTCCAAACTGTCACTTAGTTGTGTGGGAAGACCATGACCAGAGGGATAGACAGTGGCAGGTTTTCATCACTAGCTTATTAGATAAAGTTACAAATTATTAGTAATCAGAACTATTGTTTCTAAAACATAAGCACTTATAGGTAAGCAGATTCTGTTTTGTAGAATAGAGTTCCAATTTTTCCCATAACGCTGGGAAGAATGTTCTTAGTGCTTCTTTGGAAGGCCTTTTACCTAAAGAAGGTGGCTATTGCATTTTGACTTTTTTTTCACATATTTATTCCGTCATTTAAAAAGCTTTTGAAGATCTACTTAATGTTAAAGACATAGATAGACCTGGCAGAAGGAATACACATCTCTAAAGGCAGATAGATAAATTGGCAATTTCAAGTGTAAGAAGCCCTGTAATAGTGATGTGTCATGAGTGAGGTGTGAGACTGTGGGAAAGGTGTTTTAAAAGGCTTCATAAAGGAAATGATATTGGAACTGCGTCTTGAAGGATAAGTAGAACCAGGAAGAGGAGGAGGAAGGGGCATTCCAGATCGGAGGTACCTGGTCAGAGGCCGTGAGAGGTCAGAAGCTCTAACCAGAGCTCGCTTGTCCTCTTTCCTTGAATTGCAAAATCCTTAAGGGTTAGATGGGATTTAAACTAAATTCTTGGGTATTGTTATATGTTGATAGCACCTTAATTAGTTTCAAACTATTCGCAACTCTTGTTTTCCAGGAACCCGAATCATATATGATCGAAAGTTTCTGTTGGATCGTCGCAATTCTCCCATGGCTCAGACCCCGCCCTGCCATCTGCCCAATATTCCTGGAGTCACTAGTCCTAGCACCTTAATTGAAGACTCCAAAGTAGAAGTAAACAATTTGAACAACTTGAACAGTCATGACAGGAAGCATGCAGTTGGTAAGAGAATGTCCCTGTTAGGGTAGTTCTGGGACTTTAAATGCCAGTCATCTGTAGATTGGAAAATTGCTGATGCTTCAGTTACAACTGATGTTCAGTTGTATGCATCAAAGGATTTTTCAGTCCCCTTCAAGGTTTACTGAAATGCTCTGGAAATCCTAAGTTCTCAATGATGATGTTGCTGTTAGGTGCCGTCGAGTCGTCTCCTACTCATAGTGACCCTATGCCCAGCAGAATGAAACACTGCCTGGTCCTGTGCTAGCCTCATGATCCTTGCTATACCTGAGCCCATCATTGCAGCCACTCTGTCAATCCATCTCATTGATAGCAAAATATAATCAACATACTTATTAATCAATGATAGTAAAATATAATCTACTTGGTGGGAGAGGGAGGATCCAAAATCAGGGAATGGGAAACTCCAAAGATGACTTCTTGAAGCATGCCTTTAAAGACTGCCTAGCCTAGACTAAATTGGATTAGGGATAAAACGCACACAAAAAAACAAAACAAAATCTAGAATGTAATAGCCTTCTGTTTCCATCACCTTCAGCAAATAGACCTTGTTTCTTACAAGAATAATGTCTTTTTTATGGTGTGAGGAAAAACAATGTGATTTGTTTCTGCCATTTTCCAGAACTGCCTGTGATATTTAAATAATTATTCCCTATATGCCTAAGGCGCATACACACTTGAGTGGTGACTTCTCTATCTCTCTGTGGAGCACAACGGGGAGGCGGCAATGGCTAGCTCCTGAAGTGAAAATTCTGGGGTTGCATTTGGTGACCTCTGTGCCTGAGCTAGTATTCTATTTCCTCAGATTCCCAATGAGGTTTTAATGGACAAAGGGAGGATTCAGGGCAGGGCCAGAGTTCCAGGCTGCGGGAAAAGTGTGCTGACATGATAGATGGCAAAGAGCTCTCCAGGAGCTCAGTTGTTACTATTTTTTCCCCCAATTGTGGTAAAATGTATATAACAACAAAATTGCCATTTTTAAGTATATAAGTCAGTGACATTAATTACATTCATCATGTTGTGCAATCACCTTCATTATCTATTTCCAAAAGATTTCATCACCCAAATAGAAACTCAGTACCCATTAATCAATAACTCCCCTATTTCCCCTCTTCTAGCTCCTAGAACCACTAATAAACTTTGGTCTCTATGCATTTGCCTCTTCTAGATATTTCATGTCAGTGAGATTATACAATATTTGTCCTTTTGTGTCTAGATTATTTCATTCCATCTAATGTTTTCAAGATTCATCCATATCATAGCATGCATTGGTTTTGTTTTATAGCATCAGAGAATGGGGCAGTTTGAATTACTTTTGATCCTTATGTAGAGGGAATAACAGTTAGCATTTCCTTTTTGTGCTAAACTTTTCATTTTCTTCATTCTAACTAGGGGATGACGCTCAGTTTGAGATGGACATCTGACTGTCCTGCAAGGAACAGAAGAAAAGCAGCAACACCAATACCTGCATGTCCCTGATTTGGCCAATAGGATCCACCGTGAGAAGACAGAAAAGGCAGTACCAGCAGTCCCCATTGCAGTCTCCACCTCTTCTTCCTCCTCCGGGTGCCAAACGATGCAAAGATGAGCTTCATCTGACTGTTTCCTCTCCCTATTTCTTGGTCCCCTTCCCAGTTAGATAGGTTTGATTGAAGGCCCTTAGCATATTTCTATGAACTAAACAGCTCAGAACTAAGCAGCCTCAGAGTAAACTCAGACCTCCCTAGTTATTTTTCTATTGAGACCAAAAAAAAAGTCCCAACTCAAAATATCAGCCTACCAATAGCTACCTGACTGGGAAGTCTGGGGAAGAGTACACAGGTTTGATGTGTTCAGCATTTTTCATGTTCCTTACCCTCTGCTTCACCTGACTATATGCCACTTGTGGTCCAATGCTGCAAAAGTCTGGGTCTGGGGGTCTTTAAAAAAACATTAGTGGGAAATAATAAAAGGAGAGCTGCTTTTTCCCTTTGGTATTGGTCCTTAGGGACAAAGTACAGTTTGTGCAACTCTGGTAGCATTACCCTCTGACATTGTTTTAAGGTTGCTTCCCCTTCTTCTTCTGGGAGGAGTGTCTTTTGTCTTTGGTATTCATCTTCTTATTCCTTTACTTAGTACATTTGTACAAAACTCTCCATCAGAGGGGAGCCCTTGGTAACCATCTGTTCTTTCCTATTTCCTCTCTGCTTGCATCTTGCTGCTTGCAGACTCTTTTACGCCCTATGAGATACCCTGATGATTTTGTCTGCTCCCAAAGCAGGTCTTCACCAAGTAACAGAGGCACTTATGCCTCCAGTTGATGGATAAGGCCTGATGATAGTGTTGTCCCAGTTAATACTTAAAAATGAACCATTTGAGTACCCAGTCTCAGTAGCCCCGTGATTGTGATATTTGTCTCAGATGGCAGTTTCTTACATTTTGAGTTTAGAGTTGACTTTCAGAATGTTCTAAGAAAAAAACTAAAAATTTTTCTTTTCTGGGCCTGCTTTGTTTGGCTGCTGGGATAGATAAGCATGGGCTTATAAGTGTGTACTTCCTAATTTTCTTACTTTCCCCATTGTACTTTGAATGTTCCCCTTTTCTTCTCACTCCTTGCTTTTTCTCTGGCAGGCAATTTTTCAAATTTATATCAAAGATACCTCAAGTGTTGGTATCTGGCAATATCTGTCACTCTTATCTGAGTAGTGACCTTTTATTTTTAAGATGACTACAGACCTATTTTTAGATATGTTTTCAGTACAATTTTTAACAGCAACTTTTTAATTAAACATCTTCCAGTGTTAGGGAGGTGAGAAGTGTCTATGGAAGACTTACTGTTCTCTGTCACCATTCTTTGTCTCCTGAGTCCCTGTGAGCTCTTTTCTTGTCCTCTAATTTTGGGTGTGCATGTTCGGAGTTTGTAGTGGGTGGTTTGTGAAACTGGACCATTCTGCCTTGCTGTGGGTTGTTTATGAAAGCCTCATACTTTTACCACTTTGTTTTCTCATTCCTATTCATCCCCACCCCACTTTCCTATGACTGTTGAGTGGCACAGTAATCACAGGAGAGGGACTCCACTCATAGACTAATGTACCTCATCCCGTCCTAGAAAGACAGTGAAGTAGCCACTGGTATCCTGGAAGTTTCTGGTCAGATTTGATGTTCTGAACCTTCATAAGAGATCAGATCCCAGAGTGAGAGTAAAAGGGCCAATTAGTTAAGAAAGTAAGTTTTTTTTCTTTTGAGCTATGAAAAGACCCTGTTTGTGAACACAGAGAAAAAAGAGAGAGAAAGGCTATTGTTTTCTGCTGCAAAACGTGAATTGTTCAAAGATCGAAAATTTTTTGTGATGGTTGATGTCTCTTAGGAATAAGCTGGATTTTCAGTGTTTTGGGGATGCTTTGAGTCTCAAAATTTGATGATCAGAAAAAGTATTTTTGTTTATTTGTTTAATGATTCCCTTTTCTGATTTCAGTTAAACTCCAAATTTTGCTTTATGTACTCTTGGAAAAATGTAAGTTGTACCATCAATTGCATAAGAAGCTTGCCCAGGACTTCTTCGGGAGCTCTCTGGGGAGCATGATTCTTTGGGAATGAAGCGTCACTCTTTATACATTGGCCTTGGCATCCTGTGGAATCTGACTACAGCTTGCAGCTAGTTATTCTGTCAGGGAGCTGAAGTGTATGCCATTCTTTATTGCTACATATGAAAACGTGGCTTCCTCACTAAACAATGGGAAATGGATTTAAAACATGAGATTGAGTAGTATCTTGGGGACTCTGCACACAGCCTCCCAAGCAGAGGACATGTTTCCAGTATTTCTTGGGAGGGTTAGCTATATGATAGAGTAGCTGCCAACTCCCTTACCTTGCTCTGCAAAGACCTTACTTGCTGCAGTTCTTTCCTGGAGGCTACCACTACTAGCGAGGAGCTCTGGTAGCAGAGTGGATAAAATAGTCATCTGCTAACCATAAGGTTGTTACTAACCATAAGGTTGTTAGTTCGAACCCACCAGCCACTCTGTGGGAGAAAGATGACACAGTCTGCTTCTGTAAAGCTTTACAGTCCTGGCAGCAGCCCTACAGGGCAGTTCTACTGTGTCCTCAGTGGGAGTGGGTTTGGTTTGGGTTTACCACTACTAGAGATACTTGGATTGCCATGAATCTGCATTTTAAAGATAATTCCACAAGGCAGTAGAGACACCTTTGTTCTGTGCCTCAGTGAGTCATTTTCAGGGCAAACCAGAGTCCAGTCGGTGGTTTTCTTCTGGATGTTTGGAAGGACCCTCAGAGCCCTAAATGAATACTATATCCTGGCTTTTTCTTAGGGTTTCTTAAAATACTAGTGACCATTTGTACTTTTCTTTTTATGAGGAAACCACGTTTCTATGCTTTTTGGGAAAATCTATCTTACAAGAAATGACCTTTTCTTCCAAGTTCCAGCAGGAGACATGCATTGTCATAGTTCTTCTTCTGGTTCATCAGGTTCCACTCCCTCCAGTCCCAGTTAAATAGGCATAGTGTTCTCAAGTGCCCAGGTGTAGAGAAGCAGCCTTCCAGGCACTGGACTTGCAAGCCAAGACTTTTGTCCTTGCACTGTTAGGATTGCTGTGTAACAAATTGTCCCATCACTTAGTACAACACACATGATGGGATAGTTTCTGTAGGTTATGAATTGAAGAGCAGCTGAGTGTGATGGTTCTGGCACAGGGAGAGTCTCATAGAATTGCAGTCAGGATGTCAGCTGGGGCTGGAGGATTCTTTTCCAAGTTTTCTCTTTGTGACTGGGATAGCAGGCAAGCTTTCTCTTTTCTCAAATCCACCTACTGAGTTTGAGAAGTGGAAGATCATAGAAGTATAATACCAGTACCCCTGCCTGCCATATATTTGCTGTCTCCTAAAGTGGGAGCTCTGGTGGCATAGCACCTGAGGCATTTGATTACTAACCAGAAGGTTGGCAGTTCAAACCCACCAACTGCTCTGTGGAAGAAAGATGGGCCAATCTACTTCCATAAAAATTTACCACCTGAGAAACCCAACAGGGGTGATTATAAGTTGAATCAACTGGATGGCAGTGAGTTTTTGTTTTTTTAGCTAGGGATCAGCAAAGAAAGGGAATTGGATCCTTCCAGCTGAGCCACTAAATCTAATTGGAGTCAGGATTGTTAAGCAAAGTGAATAGGTGTGAATTAGATATTAACCTACTTATGGTGAAGCAGAGGATGGTATAAGGAAGCCAGGTCCCCGCCAGAGCCAATGCTTGGTACCTGGTATCTCCAACACCACCAGCTTAAATAGACTTGGGTTAGGTACTTTACCCAGGAAGCAACTTCTCAATAAAGTAGGGAACATCTGGGCATTATAAATGTCTGCTTGTGCTTGATTGCTCCTTTAAATCCATTGTTCAGGCAAATTCTTTGTGCCCATTTGGTCTTGGGCTTCCTGGTGGTAAGAGCCAGTCTGGTCTTTGCCCTCTAAAGAGCAACTTTAATGAGGCTTGTCAGTTCAGTAAATTCTTACTGTGTGTCTGCTGTGCATTTGACACCCATTCCCAACCAAGTTTTTAGAAATTTCAGACATCTTAATGATGAAAATCTTACTTGAATTAGCTCTACATCTTCCCAATATTTCTGTCTGCAGCCCTGTGTGCTTTAGGGTATACTTGCATAAAGGAGCATTGTGAGGCAGCTCTAAGAGATACTTCTAGAAGTAAGAAGCTCATCTTTAAAGTACTTTCAAATTAATTTCATTTTCCCTTCTTTTGAGGTGGAGTCAAAATAAAACCAAACCAGTTGCTGTCAGGTTGATTCTGGCTCAAGCAAACCCGTGTGTGTCAGAGTAGCACTGTGCTCTGCAGGATTTTCAAGGGCTGTTTTTTTAACAAGGCACCTTTGGGTGGACTTCAACCTCTAACCTTTCAGTTAGTGGCTAAGCATATTAATTGTATGCACCACCTTCTTTGCTGTTTGGGTTACCTGTTCTTTGGGACTCTCAGACATTATCTGTCCGGTTCAAACACTGTTGAAATCCCACATTTCTTTAGAATGCAGCCCGCTATATATTTGGGTTTCAGCTAGAGTCCATTAGTCAGCCAGTGTATATTGAGTGCCTGCTTTGAATCAAGGTGACTGGGGTACGGGGCTCAGCATGTTGACAGACAGCAGTATTTTAGAGGCCTGATCTTTTTTCTTTGTCCCCATTTTGAATACTGGCTGCTTGAAGCCAGGGTCCTACTTCTGTGCATTGCCCTCTAGAAAGAAGGACTCACTGCCTTTCTCCATCTGGTTCAGAACTTTTCCTAGTTAGCATGTTGGCTGGACTACATGCATATGAGCAGCTATTTATTAATCTGTGAAGCCTAATCACCAGCCCATGACATCTGGAAGGAGGTAGTATTTGGGTTTTTTTTTGTTTCTTTGTTTGTCTTAACTCTGGTACCAAATTGCTTTATTAGAAGAAATAGGAGACTTGGAAGAGAAAAGACAGAGAAGTGAACTTGTAACTGCGGCATGCTTGCCTGGTTCGGAGACCACGGAAGTCACCAGGGACCACTCTTGCGTGGCTGAGGCTCGGTTGTTGTCACTGCTGCCCAGGCTGACCTTATGGGAGAGGTACTCAGCCAGGCGGACATCCTGGGCCCCCAGTTTGCGCATGTTACTCACATGATTGCCTAGCTCCTTGATGATTCTCACCTGCTTGTGCAGAAAGTGTCTCTCCAGGAAGTCACACAGCTGCATGTCGTCCATGTTGTGAGCCTGCCAGTACAGGTCCAGTAGGCTCTGGTTGATGCTTTGCCCAGGTGGAAGGCATACTCCATGGCGTTTAGTCCGCTGCCCCATCGTCCAGGCCAGGCTTCCTGATGTTTTGGAGATAGATTCGACTTGTGTGTTGGATCTGCAGCCTTAGCAGCATCTCCACATGTTCATGTACCTCACCCGAGTGGTACAGAAAGTAGGCAGCGAAGTTCTTCAAGACGACATCCTTGTGGTGGAAGTGGTAGGCCATGGAAAAGTACATGTAGAAGGCGTAGAGCTCCAGGTTGATTTGCTGGTTGATGGCAGCCTCGCACTGTTGATGGTAGTTCTGATGTACTTGCGAAGGCCGCGAGGTCGCCATGGCAGCGGTTGCAGGCTAGGCGGCAGGCAGCTGGCGGTGGGTCTTGGCCGTGCCTTTGGTAGTATTTGTTTTAAAGAAGCATTGTTTCTTTGGGAGGTCACTTTATGTCTGGACTTTAAAGGGGCCATAGTTCCCCTGGTTCTTTATCTCTCTACTTGCAATAAAAGATGAAAGCAGATTTTCATGCAGTTGGGTCACAATTCTTTAGAATGCTTTATATTTCAGGGACATTTCCTGTTCTAGTAATGGCTTTCCAGTTTAGTGCTGGAACTCCCTTGATACTAGCTCACAGAAATCTCTTGCTGAAGACTATAAGGATAATTGGTACACAACTGAGTTTTCCAATCAATCATTCACTTTTCCCATCCTCTGGAATTTAAAGTTCTTTCTGTAGGCTGCTCCTGGGACCCTGTACCATTTGTCAGAGCTTAGATTTAGGGAAGGTCTTTTGAGTCCCTGTTCAGATGGTCTGTGGTTTCCTCTTTGCTTAACCTCTGCCTACAGCCCTAGCAGACCATTCTGTATGTTATGGATGCCATGGTGAAAATGTTACTGAGATGAACTGAATTCCCAGGGATCTAAACCCCCACTCTGCCTTTTGAAGGGTGGGATGCTGATGGAGAGATGCTGCAATGCTTGATAATCATTTGGCCATGCTGAAATTTCCAAAGGGAGCTTTTGCTGGTGCTTAAAACCAAAATTCCTGGACACCTCAAGCTTAGTATGTTCCATGAATCTAGCACAGAATATCCATTCTAGTTCCAATGTACCCCTCCCTCTTTGTCTTAATCTTTAAAGCAAAAGAAATCCAAGCCCAGGCCAGGGGTATTTTTTACTTGAAACCATGGGAGAGAGAGAGAGTGTATGTGTGTGTGTGTGTGTTGAACATAAGTGTAGAGGTAGCAGCAAAGTTGTGTGGGTGAGCCATCCTGCTCCCAAAGTCTGTGTACGTATCACCGAGTAGTGGGAGCCAGTGCCTTTCCTTCACCTAAAGATGGGGCCCATTTCTTTCCTATGCTACCCCAGGGGTTAAGAGGTGTCTTGGAGAGCTCACAGGACATTCACATATTCAGGTGTCCATTTTAAGCATCTTTAAAGTCTTTTATAAAGAAAATGCCCTTCCCTGTCTTGGTGCCATCTGTTCTGAATGGAAAGTGGGGACTGTCAGCACATCCCTTGGTCTTCCCTTCTTCTCCCCCTGTGTGGTCATCCCCTCATCCCTCCCATCCATTTCCACCATCATGGATGGATAGAGGACACCATGCAGTCCTTGAGGCAGTCCTGAGTAATTCCATAATCAGTTCTATGTTTTGTTTTAACTGTCCTTCAAAGCAAGCAGGTGTTTGGAAATTAAGAAAAATATTAAATTCTCACCAGTGGTTGCTGTTACAGTTAAATCAATAAAGATCTTGAATTAAACTGTGTTTTATTTAATGAGAAATAAATTCAGGTAAAATCTTGTTGAGGATCATTTTAACATTTTTGGAGTCGTAACTGATGAGGGAGGTGACCTAAGATAGTTGGCCTCTTTATGTTTCCGTTTCAACACTTTGGGAGCATTTCCTTTGTCAGTCTGACCCTGGATATGCAAGGGGAGATGACCCTTGTCAAGGAGCAAGAGCCTGGTCCTGTACTTAGCAGCAGGGAGGTAAAGGTGTATACACTGCGGAGGATGTACGTTAAGGCCCTTTCTAGGTAGGTAGCAGCCTCAAAACCTCAACAACAGTCTGTCTTTTTCTCTGAAGGGCTGGCTGCCTTGCCCCACAGCATTTGTTTGACATCTATTATGTCTTAGGTCTCAAAATAAATGAGGCCATGCTGTGTGAGCATCAGATTCCTTGCTGTTGTTAATCCAAGTCTCATGTGTTGGTGTGGTGAGAATTTTGTCCTTTCATGTTTCAGTTTTTGTCAACAGAGGTCCACAGAATAAAACTAGACTTGAAGTGTTTTTCCCCCACGGTATAATATAGAAGTTTAGGGCACACAGTCTTTGGAGTCAGGCTTGAATTCCAGCTGTGCTGTTACGTTATGTAGTTGCATGGCCTGAGCAAGTTATTTAATCTCTATAAGGATCAGTCTCCTGAAATGGCATTAAGGTCACTTTTCTAGGTTTTGAGGTGCAGGTAAAGTAAAGTACTTAGCTCAGTGTCTGGTACACTAAAACCAAAAACCAAACCTACTGCCATTAAGTGAATTCCAACTCATAGCAGCCTATAGGACAGTATAGTACTGCCCCATAGGGTTTCCCAGGCTACAAATCTTTAAGAAGCACACTTCTACCTATTTCTCCCATGGAGTGGCTAGTGGGTTTGAACTGACAACTTTGTTAGCAGCCAGATGCCATGCCACCAAAGCTCCTTGCCTGGTGCTTTGTGTAAGAACATAATAAATGGTTATGAAGGGGCTCCAGCACAGCCCAAAACACAAAACTCACTGCTGTCAAGTAGATCCGACTCCTAGCGACCCCTCTTTGGGTTTCTGAGGCAATATCACTACAGAAGTAGATTGCCCAACCTTCCTTCCAAGGAGTGGCTGGTGGATTTGAACCCCCAGCCTTCTGGTTAGCAGTTAAATGCCTTAGGCACTACACCAGCCCTGTAGTCATAAATGACCAGAGGTCATTGAGTTGGATCTTTTCCCCAGTTTGGGAGCAGAGCAGGAATAGGGGTCCCTAGTTAGGGGACCTCTAGAAGGACTGTAGCCTAAAGAATCTCTTAAGGGAAGATGGGGCCAGAATAGTTTTGAAAGCACTTTAATACATCTTTTACTCTGCCCCAAAGGCAATTTAGCAGAGGATTTTACTGCTAATAAAACATGAGACTTCAAGATGCAGGTAACCCCTGGTTGTGGTCTTCTGAGGGTAACGACCACTTGTGTACCCTGTTTTTGCTTCTCTTATATTGTCTTTTTTCTACTCCCATCTACTGCTGCCAGTCCCACCCACTTCCAGCCAAAGAGAATGATACATCCAATTCTTCCCACACAACTACCAACTTGGTACTGCTATAGGAACATTAGACCGGTCTACTTAAAATAACTCCTATTAAAAGTCCCTTCCTAACCCTAGGTGAGGAGCTCTGTTGGCCTAGTGGTTAAAACATCTGGCTGCTAACCAGGAGGCTGGTGGTTTGAACGCACTGTAGCTGGTCCAGAGAAAGATAGGGCAGTCTGCTTCCCTAAAGTTTTACAGCCTGAGAAAGCCTATGGGCATTTTTCTTGTAGGGTTGCTATCTATCATTTGGACTCCACTCAATGGCATTGAGTTTGGTTTTGGCCCCAGGTTAGGGCAGTACCCAGTTCCATAGGCAGTATTTCCTCTGACTTCAAAGCCTTTAGCACACAAGGTCCAAAGCCACAGTTATGCTGCTAGGCTCTGGTATGTAGGCTCAGCCCCAAATAACTGGCCAACGGAGTGGCCCTGCCGCTGGCACACCAAACACAGAACTTTGAGCAGGGGTCAGCAAGATGTTCATAGAGTTCAACTACTTTGTGCCTGCATCTTCTGCTTTGTATGAGGCAGTGCCTTGTTAGTGAGCAGTGTTCTCAGAGTCAATGGAGCTGCTAACGCCCACAAACTAGCACAAATAGCTTGACTTTTAACTTTTCCTGGTCCTAGCCATTTAAGAACTGTCGGGGCACCTACTTGCTAAAGAAGCAGCTCTAAAAGTCCTAGGATGGAGCTTTCATTGCCAAGAACTTGAGTTTAACAGTGGGCGTGAGTTCAAATCTTTGGTTCCAAAGGCTAAGGCTTTGACCCAAAGCAAGAACAAAAACCTCTCTGTGCCCTTAAGAACAGTGCCCCTGGGACTCAAGAGAATGGGTTCAACTCTTGGCCCTGCCACTTGTAGCAGTGTGGTTAGGCCACTTGGCTCTCTAGAATCTCATTTTGGAAAGGGGATTGGACCAGCTGACCTCAAAGTCTGCCCTGGTTCTACTACTCTCTTAAGTAGAGTCAGATGGAGGATCCTATTGTGATTCTGTGTTGTGGTTAGGGCAGACTCTGGGCAGGTCTTCCAGTCTGGGAAATGAGCAGCTGGATTGGCTTTGTTGCTGAATCAGGGAGCTGAGGCTGCTCAAGCCCAGGCCTGGCTAGCAAACCCAACCCCGGCCTGAGCCAGGATTACCACCACTTTGAATCAACCAAGGCTGCAGCTGAGTCATCTCTAAACTCAGCAGGGGTTCCCACACAACTGGCATTTTCCTAAGGTTCAAGCACAAGTGGATGTGCTTCCTGGGAAAGCAGGGTGGGGGGTACGTTTATTATGGACTTGCTCCCAATACTCTAACCCCCAAAAAAGAGGGGGGAAAAACCCCAAACACCTAGCCCCAATTTTGGCAATGTTCAGTGAGGTCAGCAGGTAAGAGCAGAAAAGGACCCATGGGGTCCTTTCATCAGAAAATGAACTCTTATGCTCAGGTAGTGGGTGGTAGAGCTTCCTGTAGGCAAGCTTGAGTCTCTTGTTCTGCTGTGTGGAACCTGGAATTAAGTCTGTTTTAAACAACAAAAGGGCTGATAACAACAACAAAAAAAAAACAGTTACCATTCTATAGGGTTTTCAGGGAGCTCTGGTAGCATAGTACCTAAGGCACTTGACTGCTAACCAGAAGGCTGGCGGTTCAAACCCACCAGCCACTCCTCTGAAGGAAGATGGGGCAATCTACTTCCGTAGTGATACTGCTTGGGAAACCCAAGGAGGGATCGCTGTGAGTCGGGGCCGACTCAACGGCACATAACAACATCTTGCAAGTAGACCTGCCGTACTTTCTTCTGAGGCATCTCTGGGTGGATTTGAACTGCCAACCTTGTGTTTAGTAGCCAAGCACATTAAATGTTTATGCCACCAAGGGACACCCCAAAAGTTGTTGATAAAAGATTAGGTTAAAGGGCTATTGCTGAGGCTGGACTTAGGCTTTTGTAAGCTTTAGAGGTAGATGGGGAATAGGCTCAGAGTACATGCTAGCTTAAATCTCTTCTGCCTGCCACAGACATTTCACAAGAATGTGTTAGAATCCCTGTCATTTTACTGGAAGAAGCTGAGCAGTGAATTGGTCACCTGAAGTCACAATTTCTCATGGCTGAGCTGCAACTATCACCCAAGTCTGTCTTGTCTTCACCCCTGCTGGACAGGAAGCTTGAGGCCTCATTAAATAGCACACACTGAGAGACTGAGGTAAACTGTCATCAACTTTAATAGATGCTGGTTGTGTCTGCCCAAGCAGACTGACTCAAGGATGCCTGGAGGGCTCCAGCTTCTGTAGTCCAACATGACCAGTTCTCTTGGATGAGTTCCTGCTTCTCCCTTCAAAGGCACCAGCTGGTTTAGGAGAACTCTACAATAGCTTCATTGTTTGTGCAACTCATTAGCAGAGACCCACTCCAGGGAGCCTCAGGACAAGGCAAACAGCCTGCCACTGGACAGCCAAAAAGATGTAGGGGCTCCCCCCACCCAGCCTGGGTCAATGGGAGCAGCATACTTGACACTCAATAGTGATACTCCCCAACCTAAGAGTGGGGTAGGGTAGGGTTGCCACCTTGAGAATATATTAAAAGCTATAAACCTGGTCCTTCCTCAAAAAAAAAAAAAAAATTCACATGTGTCCCAACGTTTACATGCACCTTCTGGGGATTCACAGGTTAAAAACCAACAACAACCAAAAAAATCCGTAAAGAGCTCTCACACTAGTGCTTTTTACTCGCCACTGTCTTTAGTGAAGAGAAAACTCAGCAACCCCTTCAACTAGCTTCCTCTTCCTGACCATAGCCTCTATGTTTAGCCAGACTCCGCGGAATAGAGTTATGAGGAAGTTTGTGTGGGATTTGCTATACAACTCCCTCCATTTACAGAGTGGGCAGCCCTTCCTCTTCAGTTCTGGTGGACAGAGCAAAATCTCGCCCCTCTTTGTTTCACCTCATTGCTTTAGATGGCAATCATGTCTCCTAAAAACTTCTCAACCTTGCAGCATACAGGCAAATCCAGCAACCCTTCAGAATCTCTTCAAAGGCATCCACATTCTTCCACTATCATGTCTTTATGATGATCTAGGAGGACTCTGCCATTTTCCACGTAGAGCATACTCAATGGCTTAGTCTTCACGGGGACACAGCAGGTGGAAGGGACTCGGTGGGGCTGGTAATGTTTCAGCAGACTCTATAAAAGGCAGGAGAGGAAGTCAACACACATGCCAACAGTAAAGAGTACAAGTTACAGAGTTCAAATCAGTTTGTGGATGTGAAAATAGAAAACTACAAAAAGGAATCAGTATGCTAAGACATCATCAACTGTCTAAAATAACGTTAGCTGCTTTTCTTTTTAAACAGACTTTACAAAGATTCTAAAAGTTATCTGTGCCTGGATAGAACAATGCCTAACTTATGTGTTCTCCTATTTTCTAGTCTATCCTGAATTTTAAAATTCATTCCATTTAAAAAGTATTACCATGAACTCCCTGGTTTAGTTCCAGAAATATGAAGTGAATATAGAATTATGAAGAAGTTCTTTTAGGATTTGTTTTGCTGCCCAGAGAAAGGCAAATGAAGTCAACAGGAGAAAAGGTAACAACAACGTCTTGGCATTTTGGAACTGGGTGTATCCCTGAGGTCTAATAATGTCTCTTCAGGTCAGTGGTATAGCTGGTAATTGGGACTATTGAGGGAGCTCTGGTGGTATAGTGGCGTAATGCCTAAGGCATGCGACTGCTAACCAGAAGGCTGGCGGTTCAAACCTACCAGCCACTCCTCGGAAGGAAGGTTAGGCAATCTACTTCTGTAGTGATACCACCTTGGAAACCCAAGGAGGGCTTGCTATGAGTCAGCCCCAACTCCACAGCAGTGAGGTTTTTTTTTTTTTTTTTTTTGGTGGTGTAGCTAGCGCCTAGGCAATTTGACTGCTAACCAGAAGGCTGGCAGTTCAAACCCACCACCCATACCTCAGCAGGAATACTGGGCAATCTACTTCTGTAGAGATACGGCCTTAGAAACCCAAGGAAGGGTCGCTATGAGTCAGAATTGACTCAATGGCAGTGAGTTTGGTTTTTTGGTTTTGGGTCTCTCTTAAAAAAAAGAAAGAAAATCCACTGCCATCAAGTTGATTCCGACTCATAGCAACCCTATAGGAGAGTGGAACCATAGGGTTTCTGAGGCTGTAAACTTCACATGGAAGCAGACTGCCACATGTTCCTCCTTTGGAGCGCTGGTGGGTACAAACTGCCAACTTTTTGGTTAGCAGCCGAATCCACTAACTGCTATGCTAAGTGTCTATGGTTCCCTTTAATCATGCTGCAAGTGGGTTGGTGAGGTGAGGTGAGACTCAGGAGGGCTTCTGCCTAGGACAAGGCCTCCGAGGACCCTGGCCCCCACCTGTGCTTCCCCTGCACAACCTCAGCTTACATGGTCATGTTCCCCAGAGTCTCTGAACTGAGCCTGAGGCTTGGCATAGAGGATGTACTGCAGGTCCAAGAATACTTATCCCAGGCTTCATAGATTAAAAACTTTTGGTCCCATATGATCATTGGGGTAAGAGCAAAACCACTGCTAACTGAGGGCCACCATGATAGGCTCTATTCTCTCCATCTCTTTCTCCTTCCTAACTTACCCATTCTTCTGTTCCTCTCCCTCCACCACCTCCTACACCTTACACTGTCAGTGGCACCTGTTGGCAGCCCTTGGCTTTGTCTACTCCTTGAAATGGGTGGCCAACTCCTGTTTAAGGCAGCAAAAGTACAGTGGCTAGAACAGTATTATCCCAACTTTGGCACCATAAATGGTGCCTCAACTCAACTCATCAACCCACTTGCAGCATGATTAAAGGGAACCCCAGACACCTGGTGGCATAGTGGTTAGTGCATTTGGCTGCTAACCAAAAGGCTAGCAGTTCAAACCCACCAAAAATCTCATTTCAACATCAAACATGCCTACCTCCTGGCACCATTACATATGCTTTATGCAAATCACCTCATTTAACCCTACTACACCCCCATGAAATACGGCATTGCCACCTCTAGTTTACAGGTAGGGAAACTGGCTCAGAAAAGTAAGCAATATAATATCACACAGCCAGGCCTATTTCTCCCTAACTCCCAGATTCTGAACTTCCTTTCCTAGCATGTAAGGGTCAAGGAGGACCTGAGAACCTCTAGTTCAGCCCCAAACTTTACAAAGGAAAAAGGCTCAGGGAAGCAATGTGCTCAAGGCTGAATAATGGGACGTAGGCTCTATGAGGCTGTTGTGATTGGTCCTCTCTTTAACCCTAGTACCTAGCCCATGATTGGCACACTGTAGATGCTCAAATGACTAAATGAACATAGTGATTTAATAGCAAAATTGAGGTCATGTTTCCCGGTCCAACAGTATGCTTCTCCCCCACAGCTTACTGCCTCTCTTCCCCCATGCCTTGGCATCATACCTGGATGTATGCATGGTTGGTCGGATGAAACTCCTCCCCAACAGGGTTGGGACACTCGCCCTCACAGCGATAGGCATTGTACTGCTTGGGGTAGATGATCCAAGAGCCCCATCCAATCTGGTTGAAGTCCACCTGGAATTTGACCTTCCGACATAGTTGGCTTCTGTCTGGCAAGTGATGTCGACGGTGCCGCCTGCCCCTCTCATGGGACAGCTGTCCTTCCTGGGCCCGCCAGGAGCTCTCAGCCTCCCACAGCAACGTGGAGCCACCGAGTAGCCTCTGCTCCTGGGAGAGGTTGGAGTAGAGCATGAGCAGCACTTGAGTGATGGGTGATTTGGGGGGCCGCTGCCAACACTCTCCGGCCTGCCTGGACATCTGCTCCTCCAGCTCCCTGGGGTGCTTCAGCCACTTGGAGAGTGGCCTGGTCACCTCCAGGACCATGCTGCCTGGGGAGAAGGTGATCTGGGACGGAGTGATAGTGAACAGGTCCATCTGAAGACGCTCCCGGCAGCCAGCTGGGTCCTGCTCCGTGTCCAGCTTTGGCTGGTGGAAAATCTCGATGGAGAGCGGGGCCTCAGTGGGATGGTCCACAGGGCTAGACAGCTGCAGCCGGAGCTCAGCCCACTCCAGGTCCTCTTCCTGGCTCAGGAAGGAGAAGTCAAATGCAAAGGTCCATTTCTGCCCTTCCACCTCCACATCTGGATAGGAGAAAACCAGGAAGGAAGCAAGGTAAGTGTGTGTAAGTAAGTGTGTATAAGTTGTGTGTGTGTGATGGGGGAACTTACCCAGCCTCAAAAATCATAGCTCCCGTTCAAGCCCTTGGCATTATTCCTCACGCCAACCTTACAAGTTGGTAACATTATTGAGTCTATTTTAGACATAAGGAAACTGAGGCTCAACAAGGTTAAATTACCTGCCCAAGGCATCATTCTTGAGAGATGTCAGAGCCAACAGTCAAACCTGGATTTGCCCAACTCCAAATCACTGTTATGCCACTCCCCCTTAAAGATACTCTGCTGCCAGAGATTGATAAAAATTTGTTGATTTCCATCTTACCTTCTCCACTCTCCCTTCATACACATAGTCTAGGCCAGCCCTGAGCCTTCTAACCTAAGCTCTGAGTTATTCTCTCATTGGAAAGGCTGGGGTGGTTTCACAGGGACATTGATGTAGATACATGATGTAGATAGCATGGAAAGGCTTAGGGCTCTCAGGGAGGCACGGGTAATTATCAAAGACAACCACTCTCTCCTATAGCTGTTTCCAACGAGGGAGGTAGAAACTTAAGGACTGTTCTGACAACCTTACAGACAGGTTTCTAAGGCATTTTAGGCATGACTTTGAATAGACATTGCAGTTTTCTACCCAGTGATCTGCCCTATGTATATACATGATGCCCACTCCCTCTTGCCTAGATTGTTCACCCACACATCTAACATCTATGGAGGGCATACACCCAGCAATCACACAATCACCCCCATCCCTGTCTCAGTCACCCAAGAAAACCAAACCCGAGCTTGATGCAAAGGGTGGGGAAGCACAATTCCATTCACTTTAATGCTGGGCTAATTTGGGCCCCTGTTGGGAATACAACATATTTATGGATTTTCAGGTCACTCAAAAGTGATATTTAAACTTTTTCCAAGCCCAGTTTCCCTTCCTTGCAGTGGGTATATTAATTCCCAACCCATCTCTGCATTATCCTGAGGACCAGGGGAAATAAAGAGGTTTGAAGGTTTATTGTTAAATAAAAACCAATTGTCATCCAGTAGACTCCAACTCATGGCAGCTCCAAGTGTCAGAACAGTATAGTGTTCCATAAATTTTCAATGGTTGACCTCATTAACCATTTGCACTGCCAGGGACTTGAGGTAGATAAAAGTCAGGGGTTTTATAGTGCCCAGCTACCACTGTCAACTACTTGGAGGGGGATCAGTGCAGGAGACCCTAGACCGAATAGGGGAACAATGTGAAACAAAATTCAAAATCATAAAAAAAAAAAAAAAAAGATCAGGTTTGCTGGTTTGATGCAGCCTGGTGAGATCTCAGAGACTATGGACCCTAGTTACCCTTCAGGTCTGGAACTGAATTCACTCCTATGGCTTCCAGCCAAACAACAGGCATATGGGGTGAACGTTTACATCAGATACACACACTCCTTGGAGCAATTAATCCTGGGAGAACAGAAGGGCAGTGTTTGCTCAGGGAGACAGCTGGTAGAGGGGAGAATACATGGGAGGGAAGGGCACAGGGAAGAGGTAACTACAGGGAAGAATGGGAAGAGAGCTGTTACATTGTGGAGAATTGCAGTCCAGGTCATGAAACAAAATGTGTGAACTGCTGTATGGAAAACGAATTTGCTCTGTGAATTTTCACCCAAATCACAATAAAAAATTAAAAAAAAAAAGGGGGGGGGGTTGGTTCATTAGAAATAAAATGCCATCTGGGACTGTTTTGTGACTTGATCTCGGAGGTAGTGGTGATCTCCGGTTTAGGCCTACTCTGAACGGACTACATAGCATTTTATTCTTCTATTGTCTCACAGAGCATCTTTGATCAGATACTAAGTAAATTCTGCTGGGAAATCCAGCCTGCGTTAGCAGAGGCAATTCCTGATTTCAGCCCGGCAGCTCCTCCCAGCCTGATGCAGCTGCTTCTTTTCACTTAATTTCCACTTCCCTCCTCGTTAGCAACTCTAAGGGGGAATAACCGCCCCTGACTAGCAACTCTTCCCAAAGGTGTGGGGAGAGGAGGTGGCATTATCCATTACGCACTGGACTACCATCTGGCCACCAGGGGATTAGGTGGGTCATTAGGTGCTGCTAAAGGTGGGACATGTAGTAAGTCGTGAAGACATCCCCCAGGAGGCCTGGGGACAGTGATTTAAAAAAAATATTTTATCTCAAGTAGCTGCAAATGGCAGGTATTCCAGATCAAGGGTCTCTGGAGTCTCATGGTGATGGTAAAAGTTCTGGCCAGGCCACTTGCTAGCTGGTTTGACACTGGGCAGGTATTTTCCTTCTCTGGGCTTTAGCTCTGTGGTCTGGAAAAGAGAGCTCATAATAGTATCTACCTCAAAGGGGCACTGTGAAGGTTTACTGAGATGCTGTTAACTGCCCTGACTCATCGTGACTCCCTGCACAATGGAACAAAATGCTGCCACGTCCTGTAGCCTGAGTCTGGAAACTTCGCTGAAACCTTTTGAGCTCCATAGCTGGGCATGAGGCCAATCAGCTAGGAACAGAACCACTGAAGCACCACTGCCTCACATTAACTTAAGATTAACGAAGGCACATAAAGTGCTTTGCCAACACAACCACCAAAGTTCAACTCAAGCTGGCTGTCATTGACAACTCCTTATTACTGCTTAGCTCCAAGAGTCAGAAGTGCAAGTGCCTGGCCAGGCAGCGGTGAACCTGGGCAGGGGAGTGCAGTCCTCTGTAACCAGGATGGGCAGTGTGCAGGGAGAGGCAGGGGAGAGACTGCTCCTTCCAGCTGAAGGGTCTGTGATTCCAAGACCTGCCGCCCTCTCCCCAGCTCAGAGCTCCCTGGAACACAGTGCTAATGGTTCTCCTAGATCTAGCTCAACTTTTTTCTAAGTCGATTCTGACTCCTGGCAGAATGTGTTAAACCCAACAGAACTGAACTCCATAGGACTTTGTTGGCTATAATCTTTATGGAGACTTTTCTTCTGCAGTGCTGCTCAGTGGGTTTGAACTACCAACCTTCTGGTTGGTATTCGAGAGCAAACTGTGCCACCCAGGCACTCATTTTAGGAGTAAACTCACTGCCACCAAGTCGATTCATTCTCATAGCAACCCCTATGAGGTTTCTAAGACTGTATATCTTTATGAAAATAGATTGCCTCATCTTCCTCCTGTGGAGCAGCTGGTGGGTTTGAACCACCAACCTTTTGGTTAGCAGCCATATGCCTTACCCACTGCACCACCAGAGATCATTAATTTTAGTGTTTATAACATTTGTGGGGTCACCAATATCTGATAACAAGCTGAGGCTGTTCTCCCCCCAGAAAAAAAAAAATGCATCTATTCCACTTACACAACAAATGTGATTTGGGGTGAGTATAAGAAAGGGGTTCATCTGCTGTATGGAAAGTGAATTTGCTCTGTAAATTTTCACCCAAATCACAATAAAAAGGGGGAAAAAAAAAAAGAATAGGATTTCCAAAGGTCAAGTGGAGGATGTAGGATTTCTAGACAGCAGAAAGAGCATGAAGGAGGGTGCCAAGGTACAGTTCAGTGAATATCAAGTCATCTTCTATAGCTAGATGTTAGAGAATTCATGCTTGAAAGCTGGGAGGGAGCCAATCTCAGAGGCTAGGATGAATCTTGCCAAACTATTAAACTGCAAAGGCTAGATTAAAAGTGTTACTAGTAGAATACTTTTGCTACAGCTGCCAAGGATAAAGGAAGTTTGTACACTAAATTTTGTGTTTTGATAGAGAGACTTCAAAGTGTGAAATGTTGGAGGGGATACAGCTTTGAATAACTGAGTGAATGAATCTGTTGGAGTTACTGTGAATCCAATACTCATTATCTTATAAGGCTGTTGGATTACAATTAGGGGCTGTAGTGATGTGGTCCTATGCTGATGATACCTTCAAACTCAGGAGCTTATGGTTTTATTGATTTGTACATGGAGGCATTTTAGACTTTCGTATAGTTGCTTTTTATTTTTAGTTTTGAAAATAAATAAACCCTTTTTGCCAAAAAAAAGAAAGAAAGGGGTTCATGGATACCCTGAAATCCATCTAGGCTCTGAAGCAGGGCACACAGGTGCTAGGGATACGTCAACCGATCTCCAATTAAGAAGGAAGTTCTTGGGCTCATGAGCTTGGGTTCCCTTCCCCTCACCTGACACCCCCTCTCCCTTAAACAGGGCACTAAGGCTGAGGAAGAATTAGGGACCCTGTGGGAGGGTAAGGGTATGACTCTGACTGCCACCCTACATTATTATACACTGTAAGAGTAATTACCATTAATCACCTCCCAGGTGCAAAGTGTATTTTACAAGCATTGTCTCTTTAAATCCCCTCCAGCGTTATCACCATTTTGCAAGTGAGGAAGCTGAAGGTCAGCTTCCTCAGGTACCCAAGGTAAAGGTTAAATTAGCGAGTTACACAATGACAAATGGAGATGAAAATTCCATTTTGTTTGATTCCAAGGCTCATTTCACTGTCGTTGCACAGCTTACAAATAAACCCAACAGGGTAGACAGCGGGTGTAGGACCCTCCTTTCTCTGTGCCCCTCCAGAGAGGCTCTCCTCGCTGCTTTTAATAAACGAACCCAAAAGCAAGGAGAAGACGAGAAAAGTTAAGTGATGTGCTAGGCCTAGGCGCTCGAGGGAACTCGAAGCAGGATTTGAAAAACCTGAGCCCTGTTTTTCGGATTCCCAGTCTCTAGAATCACCGCACAAACCTTCGAGAATTTTCCGGGAGGAGGAAGTGAACTGGAAAAGGAGCCCCTACTTGCTGCATCCCACCTCCGGGCGCAAAGGCCAGGGCCCACCATCAACTTTCTCACTGTCTTGTTTCCCAAGGTGCCCCCGCCAGGGCTGGTCCCCGGATGACCCTTCCGGCGAGGGTCACCAGCCAGCCGACCCCAAATGCCGCGGGCAGGGTCCGTAGGAGTCTCCGCCCCCGGGCCACGAGGGGCCTGCGGGCGGCCGTCAGATCAGATTAGCGGATGTGGATTGAGCCCAGCCCCGGGGAGGGCCGTCTGGCCCCCGAAGGCAGGGGAGGCGCGGGCTCCAGAAATTGCCAGGGCGGCGGGATGTGGATTGCGCAGGGCAAGTGGGGACTTGGGGTAGGACTCCCGCTTCGCAGCAGCCACCGGCCTGCCCTCGCCGGTTGCCTGAAACGCGCTGCCAGGTCCTCAAGGCAGCGACCCGCCGTGACACACGACCCGTCTGGGCTGCGAACCTGGTCTCACCCAGGACGTGGGCACCTCCCCAGACCGAGGACCCAAGGCTGCCTCAGTTCTCGACCTCGAGGCACCCCATTCCTCATTCCGAATAGGGTACAGGCTTGAACTCGGGTGTTGAAGCCACCTGCGGCCGAAGACAGCCTAACATTCACCCTCACCCGAAAAAACAAGCAAAGCAAACAAAACCAACCAAACCTCGAGTAAAAATGAATAACAATTTTAGCTATTTGTTAATATAACCATTTTGGACCAAGGGCTATATGCACTGTCATCTAGCCCTCTCAACAGTCTTGTAAGGGGGTAAGTTTTATCCCTACATGGCGCTATGGTTAAAGCTGGGCTGCAAACCAAAAGGTCAGTGGTTCGAACGAGCCGCTCCTCGGAAGAAAGATGCGGCAGTCGTACTCGTTAAGATTCACAACCTTGGAAACCCTATGGGGCAGTTCTACTCTGTCGTATAGGGTCCCTATGAATCGGAATCAACTCGATGGCAGTGAGTTTATTATCCCAATTCCACAAATGGACCGGGAATTGTTTCGTTCTGTTGTACTTGGGGGTCGCTTGGAGTGGGGGACATTTTACAGATGTTTCAACCGAGGCTTAAATAAGGAGGTGAAATAAGATCGCAGATGAGAAAGACGGAATCAGCCTCCCACCCTAAAGCGCCGCGCTCTAACCTACCCAAACCTAGAGGCGGAAAGCCAGAATCCGCCGCATCCACCAACCCTGCGCCCGGAGCCACAGCGAACGCTGAAACACACCCCAGTCGCTACCTTGCTGGGCGCAATTAGTTGCCGTCGACGGCCGCGGCGCCCCCACCACCGAGCTCAGTCCCCCGCCCGCTCCACTGCACTTCCGGAATCCGGAAGGGAGCTGTAGCGGGAGGGGCTCCGGGTGCCCGACCCAGGGCGTCCAGGGCCGTCGGGGCTGGAGCCGCGCAGCCTACCTTGTGCCTGCAGGCTGCGGATGAAGTCAGCCCGGAACAGTGGGTCAAGGTAGAGCCTCAGCATGTACGCGAGAGGGGACGGTGAGGAAGGCTGCCCCAGGTTACGCAGCGGCAGCGTGGCCACCGTCTCGGCGCCCACCTGGAGCAGAGCCCACCAGGCGTGCAGGAGAAGCAACAGCAGGCGGTGGGCGTGCATGGTGGGCTGGCTGGGCCTGGGAGCGGCGCCTCTGCCCCTTATATCCCCCGACCTCCGTAGCCGCCCCGCCCCCGCCCTTCCTCCCTTCCTCCCTCCCTGGAAACTTTAAGATCACATGCCCCCCTCCACCCCCGATGGGGGTGTGTGCAGAGGGACCCCCTGGGAGGCTGGTGAGACCTGAGCCTAGACGGGAGGAGCCCTGCAAAGCTGGGGGGGGGCGGCGTGGTGCGCGTTAGATTCTGGGACGGGTTTTGGGGGCTCCTGTTTTGCTTGTTCTGGGCACCTCAGCACCCTGGCACCCTGCTACTTCAGGGACTAGAGACCTTGTTCTAAGACAGAGCGGGCTTTTTGCTAGCAAACTCCCAGGTCAAGATTGTGGCTTCCCTGCTTCTGTCTCACCTGGGCCCCTTGGCCCTTTCCCTCCCTCTGGGCTCCTCTTCAGGAGCAGGTAGGGGATGCTGGGGGATGCCTGGCTGGTACAGCCTTCCCCTACACTGTCCAGATGGCCTCTGGAGAGTCTGGAGGGTCAGCCTTAGGAAAAACTGGAATACTGCTAGGATGCTGGATGAAGAAGGTGAGCTCCAGGTGAAAGCCCAAGCACCTGAGACATAGTAACATGCCTCAGTACTGGAGTGCTCCCCTAGGGAGGGAGCTCTGGTGGCCTAGTGCCTGTGGCATTTGACTGTTGACTAGAAGGTTGGTGGTTCAAACCCACCAGCCACTCAGTGGAAGGAGGACAAGGCAATCTACTTGGGTAAAGATTTACCTCCTTGGAAACCCAATAGGGGTCCCTAAGAGTTGGAATCCACTTGAGGGGTTGGTTTTGGTTTTCTGGTTTCCTAGAGGAGACTGGGGGCAGGAGCACTTAGAAGTCTGAAAAGGGAAGTGTTAACAGAAGCTGATCCTGGCCCCCAGATGCAGTGTCACATTACTCAATAAACAAGGTAAGCATGGGTTTACTTGTGCTTATTTACTAATATGTAATGAACAATTTCACTTTAAAAAAAAAAAAAAAAAATCCAAGATTCTGCTTTTAGTATGGCTGGCATCTGTCTCTGTCCCAGCCCCACAGCCCTTCCTCTTTTGCAGTTTATAGTCCTTGACAGGGATGGATTATCCCGTAAGCAAGGTAAGCACAGGCTTCCTGGGTAATCTGCCTCTGCCCAGGTGTGAGAGTTGGCCCTCCCGATCTCAGGAAGAAAGTTGTGCCCCTTGTTCTGAGACCCTTGCCTTGCACAGAAGGACCACAGGAAACCTGGGTCAAGACAACTAACTTCCATCTCTCCGGGGCCCCATTTTCCTTATCTGCACAATAGTGAGCCTGGCCTTGCCTCCCTTCCAGGTGCAAAATCAGGGCAGGGCTGGGATTACCTTTAAAGAAATGTAAATCCCTGCCTCAGTGTCAGGCGGATCTGTTTTCCTCAATTTAGGAGGGTTTTTCTTTTCCCCCAACCCCCATGCCCGGTGCCCTTTCTTAGGCATGACAGACACACTGGTGGTGGTGTGTGCCCTTGAGTTGATTCCAACTCAGACCTGTATGACAGCGTAGCCCCAAAAGGTTTTCTAGGCTGTAATCTTTATGGAGCAATCACTCCGGTCTTTTCTCCCTTAGAGTGGCTGGTGGGTTCGAACCGCAGACCTTTTGGTTAAGTAGCCCAGTGGGCCCGGTGCTCTTTCGTAGGCATGACAGACACACTGGTGGTGGTGTGTGCCCTTGAGTTGATTCCAACTCATAGACCTGTATGACAGCGTAGCCCCAAAGGGTTTTCTAGGCTGTATGGGGGAGCTCTGGTAGCATAGTGGCTAAGACACTTGCCTACTAACCAGACGGCTGGCGGTTCAAACCCACCAGCCACTCCTCGGAAGGAAGGTTGGGCAATCCTACTTCCGTAGTGATACTGCCTCGGAAACCCAAGGAGGGGTCGCTGTGAGTTGGAACCAATTCGACAGCAGTGAGTTTGGTTTTTTTGTTTTATTGTGTGCCAGGCACAATGCTAAATGTTTTATACACCTGACTCCTTTTATATGATGCTCCAGCTCAAAAGAACCGCAGGCTCAGACCTGAGCAGATGTTACAAAATGGAAGGAGGCCCCAGACCTGTCTCCCTGAGGAAGTTGTCCCACCCAACAGAAAGGGGCCTCCGTTAGGAATCCAGAGACCTGGGTTGTAGTCCCATCACCAGCTACAGGGCCTCGGGTAAATTATTGTTCAGCAGATTGTTAGCTCCTTAAAGCTGGGAACTGCCTTGTTCATCCTGCTCTCATAGTCTATCATAGTTGGGACCCAGAGAATCTTAGTCATATAAGTAAATCAATGAATGGCACTTTCTAGACTCACCTGAAGATAAATAGTATCACCTGAGATGTTTGTTAAACTGTTGATTCCTGAGTCTTTCCACCTAGTTTTTTCCACCTGGTTGATTCCACCCAGTCTTTCAGAATTAAAATTTGGAGAGAGGGTTTGGTAATCTATAATATTTAACTAGCACCCAGTGATTCTTATCAGAAAACTTTGGGAACTTGGGTGGGCTGGGGTTCTAGTAGAGGTTTGTAAACTATCTCTCTGGGTCAGTTTCCTTATTTGTAAAACATGGCCACCATGGTTGTCCAACATGATGAATGAAATTAATGTCACTGAATTGTACGTGTAAAAAATGTTGAAATGGCAAATGTCTTATTACATGTATATTTACCACAATAACAACCAAACAGACATGGCTGGAGGTGCCTCCTCCCATGCAGATGAAAATGAAAATGCTTTGCAGGCTCTGAACTGTAAAACATTAAGAACAAAAAAGTTGCCATTGGGTTGATTCTGACCCCACGTGTGTCAGAGTAGAACTATGCTCCATAGGGTTTCCAATGGCTAGTTTTTTGGAAGTAGAGCTCCATGCATTTCTTGAGAGATGCCTCTGGGTAGACTTGAACTACCAACCTTTCATTAGTGGCTAAGCAAGATAACCATTCTCGCTGCCTAGGGACTCCTGGGTATGCATATGGGTATTATTGTAAGTGCTCCATGCTTATCAAGGAGCTCTGGTGGTGCAGTGCCTAAAGAAACATTTACTGCCTTGGAAACCCAAAGGGGTCACTGTGAGTCAGAATCGACTTGATGGCAGTGAATTTGGTCCATTCTTGTCATCTGACTTTCCCAGCCCAGGGGGCTTGCTGGCTGTAGGGTTCAGGATTGTCCACCTCAGTCCCTAAAATCAGACCTGTCTCCAGAGGCTGAGTGAGCCACCCTCACTCAGGTTATATCTGTATAAATAAAATAATGATAGATACGGTTCTTGCTATAGGGGCCCTTGACAAGGACAAACCAAACCAAACCAAACCCACTGCCATCAAGTCAATAACAACTCATGGCGACCCTCATTGGGTTTCTGAGGCAATAAATCTTTATGGAAGTAGATTGCCCAGGTTTGCTTCCATAGAGTGGCTGGTGGGTTTGAACCACCAGTCTTCTGGTTAGCAGTCAGATGACTTAGACACTGCACTACCAGAGCTCTGACAAGGACAAGGGAACCAAAAACGACAACACAAGGGCAGTACAGATAGCTCAACTGAGTCAGCTGGGATGGAGTCAGTTCTGAAACTCAGATTTCCCAAATGGCCAGGTGTCTTAGAATCCAAGGCCTCTCTGTTTAAACAGAGCAGCCTGTCCACCAAGATTGGGGGTGGGGGGGAGTGGGAGATGATAAATTTGCTTATCTATATTATACCAGAAGCTTTTTGAAATTAAGGATAAAGTTTTATTCACCCCATGTCCTTTGTACTAAGGAGCTCTGGTGGCATAGTGCCTAAGGCATTTGACTGCTAACCAGCAGACTGGTGGTTCTTAACTCACCAGCCACTACACAGAAGGAAGATGAGGCAGTCTCCTTCTGTAAAGATTTACTGCCTTGGAAACCCAATGGGGGTCTCTATGAGTCAGAATCGACTTGACGGCAGTGGGTTTGGTTTTGATTTTGGTCCCGTCTACTACATGGCACATAGTAGGTGTTCAGTAAATGTTTGTCAAATTGAAACAAATGATAATAACAACAGCTCGCATTTATCGAGCATCAGACACTCTGCTAATCACTGCATTGATGACATTGTCATTCCACTTCAGAGATGAGGAAACAAAGGCTTAGAGGGAATAGTAAGATGACTTGTTCAAGGCCTTAGATTTATAAGTGGAAAAAGCCAGTGTGTACAGGGCAGATCTGCTTGTCACTCAGACCCATGCTTTTGGCCCCTATCGTTTCCCTATAGACAAGGGGGTGAAAACATGTCTTGTACTAAAACTTTAACACTCTCAATTGAAAGACCTGCCTTTCTTAGTCCTTTAGCTGCAGACAGCTCGTTTCTGATGTGTATTGGCCCAGGCTGAGTCAGGGCATGGAATGGCTCTCTGACTACAAAAGCAACTGTCTGACAGAACCTGTCCATCTCTGGAGAACCTTCTCTGGCTCTTGGATCCTAAAAGAATCCGAATCTTTGTAGCCTCTTTGGGACAGAGACTTAATATTGTCATCCTCATATTCTAGGCACATTGATTAGTCCAAGATCTGCTTCCTGCAAGAAGGACTAGAAGTGGCTTCTTCCCAAGGGGGTAGCACCTTCCAGTTTCCCCTGCCCCAGACAGACTGACCAACAGATTACCTGACCTGGAGATAACCTTTGGGGGCCATCCCAGCTGGCTGGAGAGTGGTGGGTGGTGGGGAGGGAACAAAGTCCCTCGCAGTTGTCAACTGCTTTCTGTCGGGCAATTTGGGATTCTCCCTTGACATGAGCAATGACGTGTCGTATGGGTAAGTGCTTGGACTCTGAGCTCTGGTCATCTGGGAGGCAGAATCTGGATCCTTCCCCATCACTTACCCTCTGTGTATATTCCATCTTGACATTTCTGCTTCCTCAGCTATAAAATGGAGGTAAATCATAGTATCTATTTGATAGGGGTGTTGTGAGTAGTAAATGTGTGTAAAGACTACATGCAGCATGTAGTCATTTATTCATTTATGAACAGACCTACTTATCTAGTAGGTCTATGGCAGGTTAACTCAGCGGTACCTACAGACTTATCAGAGGGTCAAGGAAGGAAGGCATTTCAACTGTGCACATCAGCATTTCCTATATGCCAGGTATCCCACTGTCTGCCTTCCCATATATCTGAGTTTATGTAATCCTTGAAGCTCTAGTGGCACAGTGGTTAAAGCATTTGACTGCTAGCCAAAAGATCAGTGGTTCTAACCCACCAGCTGCTCCATGGGAGAAAGATGAGACAGTCTGCTTCCGTAAAGATTTACAGCCTTGGAAACCCTAGGGGGCCAGTTCTGCTCTGTCCTACAGAGTTGCTGTGAGTTGGAATCAACTTGATGGCAGTGGCAACACCCTCACTGAAGCTCTATGAAGTTTTCAAGGCATTTCAGAGATGAGGAAACTCAGATGCAGAGACATGAACCAAGGTAGATATACTTTATGAGGGCAGCAGGCATCTGCTTTCTCATACCCCTTCACCCCTACCTAGCATGGGGGCATTGGTAGTTCAGTGGTCAGTCTCACCTTCTGTGCGGGAGCCCAGGTTCAGTTACCACCAGTGCCATCTCAGGTGCGGCCACCACCCATCTGTCAGTGGTTGTGCTGTGATGTTGAAGAGGTATCAGTGGGGCTTCCGACCAAGATGGGCTGAGAAGAAAGGCCTGGCAATCTCCTTCTGAAAATCAGCCAGTGAAGACCTTACGGATCACAGCAGTCCAATCCATAGCCGATCATGGGGATAGCATAGGACTGGGCCGTGTTTCGTTCCCTTGTGCATGGAGTCACCATGGGGTGGGGGCTGACTCAACAGCAGCTAACCACCAACCAATGCCTAGCACAGTGCCTGACACATAGCTTGCAATAAGTATTTGCCAAGTGATTTGATGGCCTCTCTCTATATATATATAGATATATAGATATATAGATATTTTTTTCCCCCAATTCATAGAAGTTACCCAAAGGGTAACTTGAGGCCATGGTCTCAGGGATTGCACTACTTTATCTGACCAGTAATTCTGATCATTTTTGTATTTTTGAATTTTGTTCCACATCTTTCCTCCCACTCTATCTAGGACTTCCAGTTTTTGATTCCTTTCTGAGTGGTTGGCATTGGTAGCCAGGCACCATCTAGTTCTTCTGGTTGATGGCCTCCATATTACTGAAGCAGGCTCTTAACACACCCTTGCTCTCCACATTTTCTTTCCTCTGTCTGCTGCTTCCTGCCATTTCCCCTTTCTTCCCCTGGTAAACTGTGACACTTCTTAAAAGTCAACTCCTGCAAGGGACCATCTAGATGCAACAATGGATCTGGGGGGGGGGTGTCAACACCTCTACAGGCCTGTCACTAGCTCCCCCAATAACATAGCACAGCTCTCTTCTAAGTAAATCTTCATAGAGCAGTTGTCCACATTAGCTTCAGTGACTGCCACAGATCATGAGCTCCTTGCAAGCAAGTGACTCCTGATTTATTTCTCTCTAGAGCTTCAGGCTCTCATTCCTAACCAAGCACTGCTTGCTCTTATCTGCAGCCTCAGTGAAAATCTGATACTGTAAATGGTAGAGGCAGGTCTAAGTAAAGGCTTGTTGCTTCCATCCTCAATATGTGCCTCTGTTTCTGTTTCCCTGCCTACACTGCTGGTCTTGGAGACTGGTACCCAGAATTAAGAGGTACTGTCTACCCTCAGCTGAACTTTCTACCAGTAAGCTGGGCCTTGTTTGCTTTGTGTTTTTCAAAGCTCTGGCACCCAGGAAGGAGGTCTGGTGATATAGTGGTTAATGCATTTGGCTGATGATAACCAAAAGCATTTGGTTCAAGCCCACCAGCTGCTTGGTGGGAGAAAGACGCAGTCGGCTTCCATAAAGAATGACAACTCTGGAAACCCTATGGGGCAGTTCTACGCTGAGTCAGCAATGACTCGATGGCAGTGGGTTTTTTTGTTTGGCTTTGGCACCCAGGGCAACTGGAGGCTGCAAACTGTGTCTGCAGCCAAGCTTGGCTGATAGCAGTGTTTTGTCTGCCCCACCTCCTCCCACACAGTGTTTTGAAAAGATTTTATTTAAGTTGCGAACAATGGAAATTCTTGAGATTTTGCATAAACTTTTTTTTGTTGTTTCAATTGAGAAATAGAAGGGTCTGGCCCTCCCTTCAATGTGGCGGCAAATGTTCAAAAGCTAAACAGTAGCTGTTTCCTTTAGGCAGGATCTGGTTTCTAAAATGTGACATAGTCCCCACCACTCCTTAATTTATTACACTCAATTTCCAAGCCTAGGAGCTCTGGTAGCATAGTGCCTAAGGCACTTGACTGCTCACCAAAAGCTGGCGGTTCAAACCCACCAGCCACTCCTCGGAAGGAAGGTTGGGCAATGCTACTTCCGTAGTGATACTGCCTCGGAAACCCAAGGAGGGGTCGCTGTGAGTCAGGGCCAACTCCTCGACAGCAAACAACCACAACAACAACAAGCACAAATGAGTTTGAGACCTCTGCTGTATGTTGGATGGGAGAAGGGCACTCTGGAATCAGTTGGGAAGTACAGACTGGAGAGTGTTTGGATGGAGCCCACCTCACTGGCTTGTTCCCTAGGAGCTAACCCATGAACTGTGAGTACCTGGGTGGCACAGTGAATGCACGCAGCTGCTAACTGAAAGGTTAGAAGTTTGGATTCACCCGGAGTCACCTCAGAAAAAGGACCTGGCTGGTGATCGATTTCCAGAAAATCAGCCATTGAAAACCCTATGGGCATGGTTCTATTCTGGCACTTATGGCGTCCCCATGAGTTGGAGTCAACTCAACAGCAACTGGTTTTTATGGGTACCTGGCCAGGCTGGATGAGCTAGAAGTAATCTATCATTTAATAAGTGGTTGCCATGATTGAATTTACCCCTCCCATCAATCCTAAGGAGTAGACTGAATATTTACTTCCGTGTTACAGTTGAGGAAACAGGCTCAGAGATGTGAGGCAGCTTGCCCATTATGGAGCACCTGGCAAGGGGCAGAGCTATGATGGACCCTAAGTTATTCTGACTTCAGAATCCAGACCAAACACTACTGTGTCCTGACATAGTCATTGCTCGGAGAGGCCGTTCCTGACTTCTGCCATCCGAATTGACTTCCTGTACTCTGTCACATACTGTTTGTTTTCTCCATGGCACTTCCACAGTCAGACACTAACTTGTTTTGTTTTGTATCATTGATTTACTTTTTGTCTGTCGCCCCTCCCCAGTGCTGGAATATAAGCCCGATCAGTTGTCTGTCCAGTTCACCAGTTACTTCAGTGTTTAGCTCAGTTCTTAACACATGCAGACAAAAAACTCATTGCCATCAAGTCCATTCCAACTCACAGCGACCCCCGTTGCGTTTCCAAGGCTGTAAATCTTTATGGAAGCAGACTGTCTTACCTTTCTTCTGCAGAGTGGCTGGTGGGTTTGAACCACTGAATTTTTGGTTAGCAGCCAGATTCCATAACCACTATACCACTAGTTGCTCAATAAATATTTGGTGAGTGAATGAATACATTGCACCCATTCTCTGGATCAGAGGACATAAAAGTAAGAAAGCAAGGATTGCAGAGACACTTCCTGTTCTGTGGCCACCAAAGCCCCTCAGGTTACCAGGTTCCTCTTGTATCAAGGCTTTCTACCTCATTCTCCTGAGCACATATTGAGTTGGGTATTGAGAAATGCTCTCTTGACAGCAAGATAATGCTGCCTTAGTGTTCCTGATCCCTTATGAACATGATTCATGCTATTGTGCCTTTTGTGTATTCATTTATACTCCAACTCTGATCTCTTCTATGACCCTTGCTGGAGGTTGTGATGGAAGCAGGGTTGGTATCATCCTCAAGAGGATGACTGTCCCAACACTGTATGGTTGGTATAGGCCAGGGGCCTCTGACTCCAAATCTCATGCTGCCTCTAGCTCTTGTGGCTGGGCTCTTCTCCCAGCCCCCCTGGTGGAGCCCAGGCCTCAACTTGCTCTGCTTCTCACAGGGTCAGGAGGTGAAGGCACAGCCTGCCCTGGGAACCCCGTGGAATGGGAGGGTCTTGTGAAACAAACAAAGAGACCACCAGGAGGATGCCTTCTCCTTCTGCCCCAAAAGCTTCTCAGAGATTCCCACAGGCCAGCCACATTTGCCTCCTATCTCTTACTTCCCCATTTCCTCCCCACCAGGGGTCACTGGTGCTGGATTTGGGCTGGAGTTTAAGACTCAACTGAGCCTGGAGCTGGGAGATGGGCTGTGTGCGCACGTGTGCGTGTGCTGATGAGCACAGGGGACCTGTGTGCTGGACACTGACTGTGCTAAGAGGTATACACACAGCATCAGCTCAGCGTCTCCTCAAGTTGCTAGATCATAATAATCAAATCACCTAGAGTTCTTATAAAAAAAATAAAGGATGTCCCCTTAGGGGGACATTGAGTTTCTGTTCTGTTAATAATGGTAGAATAATTTTGAAGGCGGTACTGGTGATGGGTGCACAACATGATGAATGTAATCAGTGTCATTGAATTATCCATGCAAAATTTGGAACTGGCAAATGTTTGTTATGTATATTCTTACCACAATAAAAAAAATAAAACTGTTACCTATTAGAGATGTAGATAAAATATTTACAAGTTGAAATGAAAAGATGTTTAGGATTTGTTTGAAAGTACTCTTTCAAGGAGCCCTGGTGGCACAGTGGTTAAAGCACTTGGCTACTAACCAAAAGTTCAGCAGTTTGAACCCACCAGCTGCCCATTGGACAAAGATGTGGCAGACAGCTTCCATAAAGATTTACAGCTTTGGAATGCCTGTGGAGCAGTTCTGCTCTGTCCTTCCAGGGTCACTATGAGTCGGAATCTACTCGATGGCAGTGGGTTTGGTTTTTTGGACTCTACCTTTCCAACCCAAAAGGAACTCTGGTGGGTAGTGGATAAGGCACTTGACTGCTAACCAGAAGGTCAGCAGTGCAAACCCACCAGATACTCTGTGGAAGGAAACAGGGCGATCTACTTCTGTAAAGATTTATAGCCTCGAAAACCCAATGGGGGTCGCTGTGAGTCACAAACAACTCGATGGCAGTGATTTTTTTTTTTCCTCAACCCAAATGCAGGGGTGGGGACAGAAGGAGGAAGGCAACAGACAAAAATTGCCAAAATATTCCTAAAAAGGATATAATAAAATTAATATGATCATATCCTGCTGCTGACATTGTATTAAGATTTTAAAATGTTTTCTCAAAAAAGGATGTTCCCAAAGTCTTACTGCGATTTTTACTCCAATTTTAAGCTTTAATAACTTAAGCATAGTGGCTAAGACACTTGCCTGCTAACCAGACGGCTGGCGGTTCAAACCCACCAGCCACTCCTCGGAAGGAAGTTTGGGCAATCCTACTTCCGTAGTGATACTGCCTCAGAAACCCAAGGAGGGGTCGCTATGAGTCGGGGCGACTCGATGGCACATAACAACAACAACAACAACTTCAGAAGTATACAGTGATAGAAATTTACAAAAAAATTCTTTGAAAGCTTCATTATTTTTTATTCTACACTTAGTTTCGTGAATTTTGAATAATACATTTTTGTCTCTGTCAACATTTGTCATCTTCAAAAGTCATTGCAGTTGAACATGTATTATTCAAAATTCAAAACAACTCAAATGTCCATTAGCAGGCAATTGGATAAACAAATTGTGCTCTATCCATATATTGGAATATTACTTGGCAATACAAATAAATGAGCTATTGCTACATGAAACAAGGATGAATTTCAAAATGATGCTGCTGAATTAAACAAGCTGGACAAAAAAATAGTACATGCGGTATGATTTCATTTATATAAAATTCTAGAAAATGTGAACTAATGTATACAGACGGAAAGCAGATCCGTGGTTGCCTGGGGGCAGAGGGAGAGATTACAAAGGGACACCAGGAAGGTGTTGGGGAAATAAATATGTTCATTTTCTTGTTTTTGGTGATGGTTATATACATATGTCAAAGCTTACCAAATTGTATACTTTAAATCTTTGCAGTTATTGCATATCAGTTATACCTCACTTCCGTAGTGATACCATCTTGGAAACCCAAGGAGGGGTCACTGTGGGTCAGGTCTGACTCAACGGCACTTGACAACAACAAAGCTGTAGAAGTTACTTTAAAATATAAATACAAAAATTATTATTCAAAATTCATGAAGCTAAGTAAGTTCAGGGGGCTCTGGTGGTGTAGTGCCTAAGGCATCTGACTGCTAACCAGAAGGCTGGCGGTTCAAACCCACCAGCCACTCCTCAGAAGGAAGGTTGGGCAATCTACTTCCATAGTGATACTGCCTCGGAAACCCAAGGAGGGGTCGCTATGAGTCAGATCCGACTCGCTGGCAGTGAGTTTGGTTTGGTTTTCAATAAGTGTAAGAGGCGTTTAAAGAAACTTTGATGTTCTTTGTAAGTTTGTAGTATTTATACTCCTGAAATAGAAATATACTTAATAGAATACACTTCCAGTAAAGCTGAAAATTCATCAAGACTTTGGGAACACCCTGGACATACAGACTCAGTGGGCCTGGAATGAGGCTTACGAATCTGTTTTAGCAGTCCCTCATCCCCACCCTTCCAAGGAGTCTTATGATTATGATTAAATAAAGTGGGAAACAGTATCATCTCACTCTCTCTCTTCCTTTCTTTGGCTTTCAACAAACCCATGGGGAAGATGCTTCTGTCATCTTCTTTTTAAATATGATGAATCTAAGGTTTGTTTGCTAAGACTCAGAGATGTTGGATGACTTGCCCAAGGTCATACACTTCACAGCAGTGCTGGGATTGGGGCCCAGGCAATCTGATTCTAAAGCCTGTACTTGGGGTATCTCAGGAGGGATGGTTTGCATCCCCTAAATCCCCAAGTCCTGTATCCTGTTGGCCATTGACCACAGGGCTGGCAGGATCCTGAGACTGGAGCACCCCCACTCACATCAAAGGGCCCCAGACTTCAAAGGCAGTTTGGGAGACATGCACATACCAGCCTGGGTATGCAGGGAAGGCCAGGAGAGTTAATAAGATTAACCCAATGGGGCAGGAAGTGTGTTCAGTGAGCAGATAATTCACTGGAAATGACTTGAATACATTCTCACCCACCACCCACCCTTGCAACTTCTGGGCACCTGGGAATTGGGAGTGATGTGGGGGCTGTGCCAATTGTGTGTCCATTTCATATATGGAAAAACCTGAAGCCAGGTGTTGCTAATTTTATGCCAGTCATAGTGTGTGCTTCGGCTAACCCAACCCATTGCCATCAAGTTGATTCTAGTTCACAGCAATCCTACAGGACAGAGTAGAACTGCCCCATAGGATTTCCAGGGCTGTAAATCTTTATGGAAGCAGAATGCTACATCTTTCTCCCATGGAGCAGCTGCTGGGTTCAAACAGCTGACCTTTTGTTAGGGGCCAAATAGCTTTAATGACTATGCCAACAGAGCTTCTTTGCTTTAGATATATGCCTCATTTTTTTTTTTTTTTAAATTTAATTTTTATTGTGATTTTGGTGAAAGTTTACAGAGCAAATTCATTTTCCATGCAGCAGTTCATACACGTTTTGTTTCATGACATTGACTGCAATCCCCACAGTGTAACAGCTCTTTCTACTTCCTCCCTGTAGTTACCTCTTCCCTCTGCCCTTTCCTATACGTTCCTGACCTCTGAGCTATCTCCCTGTGCAGACACTGCCCTTCTGTTCTTCCATGATTGATTGTGCTAAATAAGGAGTGTATCTACCCGATGGAAATGTTCACCCTACATGCCTGTCTTTTGTTTGACTGGAAGTCACGGGAAGATACGTGCCTCATTTTTATCCCAAAACTAGCTACACAGCTATCATGCTGCACAACTCCCAGGAGCAACTTTCACATTGTTCTATAGTTATAATTATGCCCATTTTACTGATAAGAAAACTGAGGTTTAGATTGCTAAGTACCTGCCCCGGGTCAAGTTGGTACTAAATGACTGAGCTGGAATCACTCTAACTTCCACTCTCCATTTGTTATTCAGGAAGGGGTGAAACAGCTAAGGCTGCAGGATTCCTTCTGGACCTTTCCCTTAACTCTGGACATGAGGGGTGGCAGCCCAGTGGGTAGGTTTCTGCCTGTACCCATTTGCTCACTGTCACCCATAAAAATCTTTGGGAATCAGGGACTGGGCAATCCAAGGCTGAGGTTATATCCCCAAGATTTGAGATGTTATGAACTCAGATTTGACATGTTATAAACAAGGGCCACCCGTGTCATCCCATGGCTCCCATAGCCATTCCCCTGTAATCCAATCATTTTCCACCAACCCATGCCCCAAACACACTCCTAACAAAGCCTGTTGTTTAAAATCCAGCAAGCACTGGGGTTATGAATCCGGAGGGTGGCCTCGACCTCTGGGTCACATCTCCTCAGTTCTGGTCTTGGCCATGTGGCTTCCTTCTCAGGAGAGATCCCAGCCTAACCTCTTTCCTGGCCTACCTTTGGCTCCTAGAATCCTCGCCCTCCCACTCCACCCTCAGTTACCCTTTTCCTTCCTCCCTGCAGACTGGGCCCCTTAAAATCAGGTTCCCCTGATGGTGAGATCTAAGATTCCAGGACACTTTGGACCAGTACAGCAGGGCTGGAGGGGCTGGTGATAGAAATTTGGAAAGACCTGCCCTGTTGGGAAAATCCTCTGTGCTGGGGATGTTTAGCCAGGGAAATTCCCTGAAGGGAGGAGGTAGTGGTGTGTGTGTGTATGTATTTTTAAATCAGTACCAGGTAGGCCTGTGGAAGAGATGGGACCTGGAACACCTAAGTCCTCCTCTGAGTTCCTCCCTCACTGATGTGTGGCCTTGGCTAAGCCACCTGCCCTCTTTGAGCCTGTTTCCACCTCTGAGAAGACCTCCAGTCCTGTCCCTGCTTTGATTACCCTGAGCCTGGCTGAGACCAATGGGTAGAAGTGTTTCCTAAGCCATCAGGCCCTTCTCACTCTCACTCATTGATGAAAGGAAACCAGTTATTTTTCTTGGATCTCTCATGTCTGGTGCTTTTCTGAGTACAAAATTAATGCACATTCATTGTAGAAAATTTGGAGACTGCATAAAAGTACACACAAGAAGAGAAAAATCCTCTGTAACTCCATGGTCTAGATACAGCCAAGGTTAACATTTTGGGCACATCCTCTCTGTTCCCCTCCCCCCATTAGATGTTTTTGTGCCTGTGTTATCTTTTACTTGGAAGAATCACACTATATGAACTGTTCTGTAAACTGCTCTGGTCATGTAATCCCAACATCCTTCCAGGCCAATAAGCATCCTCTCCTCTGCCATTTGAAAATAAATGTTGCTGATTGTTAAGGTGAGGAGCCCTAGTGGTACAGTGTTTAAGTGCTCACTTGCTAACTGACAGATGGGCAGTGTGAACCCACCAATCTCCACAGGAGAAAGATGTGACAGTTGGCTTCCATAAAGATTTACAGCCTTGGAAATCCCATGGGGCAATTCTGCTCTGTCCTATAGAGTCACTGAGTCTGAATTGACTCGGCAGCAATGAATGTTTATTCTTAAGGCCTCCTCCTCCAGGAAGCTCACCTCAGTTTTTCCAGCCCAGTCAGCCTTTCTCTCAGGGCCTTTATCCCATACCCCCCCCCCCTTT
>NW_006921657.1:6954473-7001249 GCF_000298275.1 Orycteropus afer afer | reverse complement strand
GGGGGGGGGGGCAGAAGCTTCCTCTGAACCCTGGTATTCAGTGTCTTGTGTACACAACATTGTTAGTAGCCCTCGAGTCGATTTCTACTCTTAACAGCCCCACGTGACAGTAGAAGTGCCCCAGAGGGTCTAGCCTGTAATCTTTGTGAGAGCAGATCGCCAGGTCTTCTCCCACCGCTAAAACTCACTCACTGCCATGGAGTTGATTCCGACTCCCTTTGGGTTTTCAAGGCTGTAAATTTTTAGGGACGCTGACTGCCTCGTCTTCAGAGCCGCCAGGTGGGTTGAAACGCACCGACTTCTCAGCAGCGTGGCCGTTGTAGCACCACTGCTCCTGGTGTGTACTGAGCACAGTATAAATGAGATTAGAAGGATACTCTTATCAGAGAGCTTGTTTTCCCAGGAAGCTTGAGTGCCGTGACGGGGAGATGGCCAAGGCCACGAAAAGAGCCCTGCACTTGGAGACAAAGTTGCACCCTCTCCGCAGTGCCTGCCTGCTCTTTTTGTTTTGTTTTCGTAAAGAAGGGGCTGTGAGCCCTTCCCGCTTCACGGAATGTGTGTGGGGCTGCGCCCAGTCCCACCCGCTGCCTCTGGCACGCCGAGGCTCCGGGGAAGTTTGCAGAATCGCCGTCCTCAGCCACGGACCGAGGCCCGGCGCCCGCCTCGTGGGAAAGCGCGCAGGGAGACGGGGAGAGGCGGCGCCAAAGAGCCAGCTGCGGAACGAGAGACCGGAGGATCGGCGGTCGGAGGCGGTAGTGAGTGTCCCGGGCCAGGCGGGATGTTTTCGCGGGTCCCCAGCGCGGCAGGGCGCCCCTGACCCTCCTGGCGGCTCGCGTTCCCTCCCCAGCACTGGCCTGAGCCCACCACCGGTGATACCCGTAATATCTGCTGCGCCGACAACTTGGCGATTGTCCGCTGGCAGCTTCCGGGCCTTGCAGGTCCCACTAGGGGGTCCTAAACTCGAGCCTCGCGTAATCTAGCCTCTCCCAGAGGTGGGCCCACAAATTGGGGCCACCTGTCCCAGCCCCTCTCAGCGCCTCAGCGATCCCAAAAAGTTGAATAGCCTAATTCTAGGTGGCTGCTGGCGTGGAGATGATGGGCGAGAGATGGGAAGTACTGGCTTCGGAAACGGTGGCGCGCCAGGAAATGTGCGAGGCAGAAGTTCTAGTTCAGGGCCATGAGCCCCCACTTCATGCCGTGCAGGGCGCTGGGGGATGGGGGGTGGGCAGGAGAGAGGAGGTGGGTTACACACACCACCACCGCCTGTCTTGCTGATCCACAGTGCTTCGTAAAGTGGGGGTGAGGGTGGTCCTGTAGGGGTGTGTTACTGAGCTCCTGGGCTCAGGAAGAGGGGGAGACTTTTCTTCTTTCATCGCTGCTTGTCCCCGGGAGAACCCAGCTTACACTAACCAGTGGACTGGACGATTCATATAGCGCTCACCTGCAGCCAGAGCCATGAGAAACATTTTGCCCAGTTATCTCATTTAGGGCTCAAACAGGTGAGTTCTGCTATTGCTCCCACTTTACGGAAAAGAATCCTGGATCAGGGAGCGGATGTCACCTCCTCCAGGTCACAGCAGCCAGAGATGGCCTTGCCCTGAGGCTAACGAAGCCTCAGTTTCAGCCTGCCAATGCCACTGTACTGAATCTTGTAATCTTTTCCTTAAAAAGTCTCCTTCCTCAACAGTATGAATCTCAGTGCTCACCAAAGTGGATCTCCTCTGGTGGTACCTGGTTTGTCTGTGGACTCTTCTATTCTGTGCAGGATGGGAGTGGGGGATTGCTGGGCTGGGCAGTGCAGGCTCCGCAGGGAGGGACCCGAACCTGGTCAAGGGGCCCCCATGACGTTGGCTTGATTCTTGGCTTCCCACGACTCTAAATAGTCTGGCACACACACCCAGCTCTTTGCCTGCTGGGGAAGGAGCCAGCTCAGGCAGAGCCCTGGTATGACCTCAGGCCGCTCTCCAGGCTCAGTTTTTCTCATCTGAGGAAGGGGTGGTCTTTGCAAGGTGAATGCAGAAAATGGGGTGGAGGTGGAGAGAGCAGAAGAAAGAGCCTGCAGCCCTGGCTAAGTCCTCCCATTCTTCTCCCCTGACTGCCCCTCCCAGCTCTTCCCATCAGTGGGCATCACCTGTGTACCCCTCATCTTTACAACACTTCACTCTATATCCCCTTGCATCTATTGCTTCTTCTCAGCCAAGCTGCTGATGGTGTTGTCTTTCCATACTCCCTGTCCCTCTTCATGCCAATGTTGTATGCCTCCTGCCCCCACTCTCCCATGGAATCTACCCTGCTTTGGGTAGCTAATGACTCACAGTGTTGCCAAATTTGTTCTGGTCCTATTCGGTCTCGCAGCAGCCTTTGACACAGTTGGAACGCCCCCCTACCCCTTGGCTTTTGGGCCACAATGCTTCCCTCCCAGCTCCTTGGCTGCTCTTCCTCAGTCCTCTTTGTCCTCTTAGCCTCCACCCTCTTGGTTCTCTCTTGCTCCCACCTTGACTGCTCTCCTCCTCTCCTGCATCCTCCTGGAGCATCTCACCCAAGCTGAGGCTATAAACTCCATGTGGATGGTGATGATGAATCTACCCAGAATATCTCTGGACTTGGCTCTCCTCCATCCACCTGCTCACCTGGGCATCTCCCTTGGCTTCTTCCTAGGTATCTCCAGCTTTGCTCATCCAAGACTAGTTTCTTTGTCTCTCCTTCTCCAGTGTTCCTACTTCAGCAAACACCTACCTGACTCAAGCCAGACATCCTGATCCTTTCCTCCTACTAGCATCCCAACATCCAATCCAATACCAGCCCTGTTGCTCCTACTTCCAAAATAGTTCTCTAGAACCCACCCAGTCCTCTCCATCTCATCTGTCACTGCCCTGATCCAAGCCACCATTGTCTCACTTGGACAGCTGCAGTGGCCTCCTCGATGGCCTCCATGCCTCCAACCTGGCCTTTACCATCCATTCCTCACCCAAGTTGCATTGGTAGATTGGATTGCATCACCCCCTCATTAAAGCCCTTCAACACAAAAGGACAAATACTGTATGATCCCACTTAGATGAAATATCTAGAATAGGCTAGTGCATAGACACCAGTTTATTAATGGTTACCTGGGGTGGGTGGGAGGGGAAAATGAGGTATTACTTAAAGAGTACTGAGTTTCTGTTGTGGGAGGAAGATTCAGCAGCCTGCTTCTAGAAAGACGACAGCCTTGGAAACCCTAAGGGACGGTTCTACTCTGTCCTGTAGGCTTGCTATGAGTTGGAATTGATTCCACGGCAATGAGCTGGTTTGTTTTTTTAACTTCTGTTAAGGGCGATGAAAACATTTGGAAACAGATAGTAGTGAAGACTGTGCAACGTGATGAACCTAATTAATGTCACTGAATTGTACGTGTAAAAATGGTTGAAATGGCAAATATTTTGTTGTACATATTTTACATGTATTATACATTATGTGGAGTCCTTGGGAGCTGAAAATGGTGCTCTGCTGCTAACCAGAAGGTTGGAGGTTTGAGGCCACCCAGATGTGCCCCAAAAGAAAGGCCTGGCTATCTGTTTCTGAAAAATCAGCCCTTGAAACCCTATGGAGCAGTGCTACTCTGACACACAGGGACCTCCATGAGCTGGGGTCAACTAGATGGCAACTTGTTACACAGAATATATTTTTAAAAAGTCACTGCCATCGAGCTGATTCTGACTCATAGCAACCCACATTGAGTTTCTAAGGTGGTAAATCTTTATAGAAGTAGATCGCCCCATCTTCCTTGCACAGAGCAGCTGGGAGGTTTGAACTGCCAACCTTCTGTCTAGCAGTCAAATGCCTTAGGCACTGTGCCACCAGAGCTCCTTATACAGAATATATGTAATATTACAATAAACAAACAAACACCTTCAATGCTTCCCATTGCCTTTGGGATAAAATACCCCTGGCTGGCATGCCTCACTCCCTAGCCATAGCAGCCTTCTTTTGGTTCTAAATTTGACGTGCTTGCTCCCACCTCAGGGCCTTGGTCCTTGCTATCCCCTCTGCCTAGAGTGTACTTCCTCTCACTCATTGCCTGGCAAACACCCATTTAGCCTTTGGGTCTTAGCTTAAGTGTGACTTCCTTGGAGAAGATTCCTCTTCACCCCTCATGTAAAGATGACTCCTCTCACACTCCTGCAGAGTACCCCATGATTTTCCTTCAAATCCCTTATTATCAGATGTAACTATGTCTTTATTTGTGTGAATGTTGGTTAATGTGTCCCTGGACAATGCAAATGGTTAACACACCCAGTTAACCAGAAGCGCTTTGGAAGAAAGACCTGGTTACCTGCTTTCAAAAAATGAGCCTAAAACCCTATGGAGCACACAGTTCTACTGTGACATACGTAGGGTCACCTTGAGTCAGAGTCCACGCGATGGCAACTGTTAGGTATCATCAAGTCAGGTCTGACTCACAGTGACCCTATGTACAGCAGAACGAAACACCACCCAGTCCTGAGCCGTCCTCACGGTCCTTGCTATACTTGAGGCCATCGTTGCAGCCACTGTGTCAATCCGTCTCATTGAGGGCCTCCGCCTTGTTCACTGACCCTCCACTTTACCAAGCATGATATCCTTCTCCAGGGAATGGTCCCTTCTGGCAACATGATCAAAATAGATGAAACGAAGTCTGGCCATTCTCACTTCTAAGGAGCATTCCAGCTGCACTTCTTCCAGGACAGATTTGTTGGTTCTTCAGGCAGTCCATGGTATTTCCAGTATTCTTTGCCAACACCACAATTCAAAGACATCATCTCTGCTTTGGTCTTCCTTATTCGTTGTTCAGCTTTCATATGCATATGAGGTGTCTGAAAAGACCATGGCTTGGGCTAAGCACACCTTAGTCTTCTAAGTGACATCTTTGCTTTTAAACAATTTAAAGAAGTCTTTTGCAGCAGATTTTCCCAGTGCAACACATCTGATTTCTTGACTGCTGCTTCCATAGGTGTTGATTTTTGGTCCAAGTAAAATGAAATCCCTGACAACTTCAATCTTGTCTCTGTTTTTCATGATGCTGCTTATTGGTCCAGTTGTGAGGATTTTTGTTTTCTTTATGTTGGGATGTAATCCATACCAAAGACTGTAGTCTTTGATGTTCATCAGTAAGTGCTTCAAATTACCTTCCCTTTCAGCAGGCAATGTTGTGTAGTCTGCTTATAGCGGACTATTAATGAGTCTTTCTCTAATCCTGATGCTGTGTTCTCCTTCATATAGTCCAGCTTCTTGGATTATTTGCTCAGCACACAGATTGAATAAGTATGGTGAAAGGGTACACCCCTGACGCACACCTTGATTGTAAACCATTCAGTATCCCCTTGTTCGGTTCGAATGACTGCCCTGTGGTCTATGTGCAGACAAACCAGTTAATTGGCAATTAGGTATTGGTTAATGTAGACTGTAAGCTCCAGGGTAGTCTGGTTTACAGTCTGTGTGGCTGTGCACCCTCTGTTCTCTGGACAGTGTCAATCATACAGTGGGCCCCCACGAAATGTGGGTTGTGAGAGACAGGAGTGGAGGCCGGCTGCTGAGGCTGTTTAGCTGCCATCTTTCCAGCAGGTGGCAGCCGAGGGCTGCAGAGCTTTGCTTCCGGAACTCTGGCCACCTCAGTCCTCACATTCCAGAATAGCTCCTGGCCACGTCCCCAGGATTCATCTGGCAGGTGAGAGAGCCATGCTGCCTCCTTTGCCTTCCTGTCCCAGAGAGGCCTCTGCCCTCCTCTTGCTTCTTTGAGACTTAAAACTCTGCAACGTGATTATTTACCTATGTTTCCTGGAGTGGGCTGGTGGTAAGTCATTTTTTCCCTCAATGCCTTTGCAGAGCTTAGGAAACTGAATGGGTAAGTTGGACTACTCAGTCCCATGGGGAGGCTGTGTGCCTGATGGTTAACATTAGGCTTCTGGAGTCCTAGTACCTAGGTTCTAATTTTGACTCTGTTGGTTACAGGGTGTGAGACTAGGCAAGTGACAACCCTGTGCCTTAGTTTCCTCATCTGTAAAGTGGAAATAGTGCCTGTCTCATAGGGTTGTTGTGAGAATACAATGAAGAAATACACAATAAGTATGTAGAATGGTACCTGGCATGGAATAAATACTTAAAAAGTGATGGCTTTTATTTTATTATTGAACTATCCTTTATCTACCCCTCCCCAGGTATCCCCAAGTCCAGCTTGGGGAGAAATTGCCCACTGGAGCACTGGGCACAATTGCACATGCTTGTACATGTCCTGCACATGTACACATGCGTGCACACATACAAGAAAACATTCAAGGATAACACACAACTCTTCCAGTTGTGGCTTAGGCAGGCCATTGTGCCTTCCTTCTCGGGACAGGGGAGCCTGGCAGATACCCTGTCGCCTTCCAGGCACTATGCCTTTTGCACTCAGCACTTTTGCTTTGGCAGGACAGGTTGCCATGGAGGCAGGTGACCAGGCCTGCAGGCAGGGACAGTGGCTAGCCATGGTCAAGGTCTCTGGCTTTTCAGAGGAGAGTGGCGTCCTACCAAAACATAGGCCCCCCTGCTGTGTAGACGTTCAGCTGGGCTTAGGCAGCCATGGGTACACCCAGAGCCTGCCAGGGACTCCTGGCACTGGGAACTTGGAGGCTGAGCTAGCTGCTTATTTCTGGGCACTCCCCCAGGCCCGAGCGGGCACTTGTCCCGTGTGCCCATTTCTCACACTCTCCCAGGATGGTGTGGCATGGCCTTTCTCCTCTACCATGTGGTGAAACCCTTAGGAGTTGGACTGCACCTGGCACATAGTAGGCCTCTCATGAATGATTGGTGGGGTAAACGAAGAAACAAAAAATGAATTTCCTCTTACCACCTTAAGAAGAGTCTCAAGACCTGCTCTACAGGTGTTCACCCCACAGATATGTATTGAGTACCTGCTATGGACCAGAGACATTGCTCCAGGTGGAGTCAGGACTTGAACCCAAATACATAGACAAGTTCCTGCCCTCGTGGAGGTGACATCCTAGTAGAGGGAGGTGGGCAATAAAACAAACAAAACAAGGCACAATCAGGTAGTGACAAGTGCTGTGCTGAGGATTATAACAGAGTATTGCAGTAGCTGGAGACATTGGCTGCTTCCTTTGGGGAGTTAAGGAAGGCCTCTCTAAGGAGGCAACATTTGAGCAAAGACCTAACCGACAAGAAAGGAAGAACATTCTAGAAAGAGGGACCAGCAAGCACAAAGGCTCTGAGGAGTGTCAGATTACCCAATAAGCAAGGTAAGCATGGGCTTACTTGTCTTTACTAATCTGTAATGAACAGTTTCACGTTTGTTCACCACATCAAAGTTCCTGCTGCTCGCTATTGGCTAGCATCACTCTCTCTCCCAACCTCACAGCAGCTTCCCACATGACCAAAGGCTCTTTTCAAATTTGTAATCCATGACAGGGACAGAGTACCCCATAAGCAAGGTAGGCTGTTCATTACAGATTAGTAAGTAAGCACAGGTAAGCCCATGCTTACCTTGCTTACTGGTTATCTGTCCCTGGCCCTGAGGAGGGACCAGACTTGGCCAAATTGAAGAACTTAAATAAATGAAACTGGAGCTTAGTGAGTGAGGAGGGTGATAAAAAAATATGTAGTAAAGCCATAGTATATACAGTAAAAGAGGCCACCCTAGGTTGGGGACTAATATAATCTTAGTATATATATGTCTGTGTATGGGTGTGTATACTGATCTTTGCAGAAGCAGACAGACAGGTCTGTCTTCCACAGAGCGGTTCTTCTCTGTCATGGGAAGCTGCTATAGTTAGAATCAACAGACAGCACCCAACAATAACAATGACGACAATATACGTTGATGAAAGGTCAGCTAGTTCGACTTTCATTTTACAGGTGGGGAAGTGGAGGCCCAGAGAGGAGAGTGGACTTACCCCTAGTTGCTCAGGCAGTGGGTGGCTGAGCAGAGGATGCTCCTGACTGTGTAGCCACTTGTGTTAGAGAGAAGGTATGGGTAACAGGGAGGGAAGCGGAGAGAAGGACGAGGAGAGAACACGTATTTATGGTATTATGACATTTGCCATAATCCTCTAAACAACCCTTTTAATTAGGCATTATTATCTTCATCTCACAGATGAGAGGCCTGAGGCTAGGAAACATGTACAGCCCTGGAATTGGGACTCAGGCAGGTCTTTCTGTCCCTAAAAGCTGACCTGTATATGACATGACACTGCTGTCCAGCAAAGGGTGAAGGCTCTGTGATAGGGTTAGAGGATGGTGCAGAGCCCATGCCTGGAGCAGTGAGAAACTTGAGGGGCTCCTCAAATCAGGCAGGCCCCTGATGGGATGAGGCATAGCATGCAGAGAGACCCATGTCACCCCATTTTGAACCTCTTCCAGATTCCCACAGATGTGCATTTCCATTCTGAAATGGAATTGGGTAGGCTCACAGTGCCTTAAGACCGAATTTCGCCATTAACTTGTTCTGTGACCTTGGGCTAAATATGCCCTCTTTGGGCCTCTGGCCTCTTTGAGCTCTGACCTGACTTGGGGCTGGGGCTGAGGGTCCTTGGCCTTCACTGGGCTGACAGGGCTGCTGCTGGGAGGAGGTAGGAGGGGAGAGGTGGCCTCGGGGCTTCCAGGATCACCCCTAGGGTAGAACGCGGTGTCAGCCTCCCACACACTGGTCTTCCTCCTTCAGAGCCGATCTCAGGCCCACCTGGGACTTTATGGAGGCTTTTTAAATACTGATTTTTGGAGAGGAGGTGGAATGCGGTCTCCCTGAGCAATCTGGGGGAAGTCAGGAGAGGAAGTGAGAGAATACAGAAACATCTGGAGAGAAAAAGGAATTTGAGGGGAGAAACCCAGGCCCCACAGGGGGAGGCTCACCTCTCAGACACTGCTGGGGAGGCTTTCCTGATTCCTTGTACCAGGCCCTTGACTTCCTTCCTGCCTGCCTCTAATGCCCCCCCCATCCTGGCTTCTCCCCACCTGCAGAGCAGTGGGCATTTTAACCATTGCACTGCCTCCTGTGAGTAGCAGCTCACCAGTGCTGTACCCCCTTCAAAGACTTGAAGTGTGTGTGTGGGGTGACAGCTTGGGAGGTGGGGTAGGGGCCCCAGAAGGGGTCTTGTCCACAAGTTTCTAAATGGAAATGTCGGCTGGATGTGAAGTCAGAGCAGGAGGCCAGCTTCTTGGGGGGTGTGGGGAGGGGGCTGAGTGGGGAGAGAAAGAAGGGCTTCTTTCTTCTCTCAGCTCCCTTGGGAAAAGCCCCCCTGGGGGGTGTGGAGGTAGACTAACAGTGAGGGCCTCTTCTGGCCCTGAGGTTCCCACCAGCCTTCGAAGCCCTGGGGGTGTTTAGCTGGAGGAGAAGTCTGGGGGGGTGGTGAGGTGGCATTTCTCAAATATTTGAAAAGCACCCCCCCCAAGGAGGTACTTGTACTCCGGTGGTCCCAGGGTGGGGAGGGGGGCACTGAGGGGAGTGACAGGGAAGTGTGTGTCAGGCTGACAGGAGGAGAAAGATGTCCTACACCCACTGCTGTTCTGTGGGAAGCAGAGGAAGAGGCTGCCTCCCCAGGGAGTGAGCCCCCTGCCCTTGGGAGAACTGAAATCAGCAGGCGTGGATTAGCCAATACGTAAGGTAAGCATGGGCTTACTTGTGCTTACTCCCTAATCTGTAGTGAATATGGTGAAACCCGTGTGAAATTGTTCACTACAGGTTAGTGAGTAAGTACAAGTAAACCCATGCTTACCTTGCTTACCAGGTACTCCGTCCCTGTCAGGGATTGTGTGTTTGAAAAGAGGCATTGCATCTGTAGGAAGGTGCTGTGGGTTTAGGAGAGAGACTGATGCCAACCACATTTTTAGAGGCAGAATCTTTGATGTAGTGAAAAAAATGTGAAATTGCTCACTTCAGATTAGTAAGTAAGCGTAAGTAAGCCCATGTTTACCTTGTTTATCGGGTAAATCAACACTGGACGTCAGGCAGCAGTTCTGTGGCTGACGGCAAAGGCTCTGGGGTCTGAGAGGGCTGGGGGACAGTGGGCCCATTCCTCAACCTCTCTGTCTCACAGTTTCTTCCTTTGTAAAATGAGGATGAAAACACAACACAAAAAGTTGCTGCCAAGTAGATTGCAACTCACAGCGACCTATAGAACAGAGAACTGCCCCATAGGGTTTCCAAGGCTGTAATCTTCACGGAACGGATCTGCAGGTCGTTCTCCTGTGGAGCAGCTGGTGGATTCAAACTGCCGACCTTTTGGTTAGCAGCATGCTTAACCACTGCATGCCGGTAAACTTATTGCTGTCAAGTTGATTCCGACTCATGGTGACCCACAGGACAGAGTGGAACTGCCCCACAGGGTTTCCAAGGCTATAATCTTGACAGAAGCAGACTCTACATCTTTCTCCCACAGAGCGGCTGGCTGGTGGGTTCAAATGGCCTGCCTTTGGGTTCGCAGCTGAGCGCTTAACCACTGTACCACCAGGGCGCCTTGAAAGGAAGATAGTAGTGGAATATGCTGGAGGAGTTTTGTGAGGAAGAAGATGATGTATATGAAATCTAACATGGTGTGTCCAGTACTTAGGGGACACCCAGTAAGGGTCAGGGTGCTATGGAGGGAAATTCTTGGGTGAGGTGAGCAGTTAGGTCAAATCACCAGTAAGAACCCTTTAGCCCCAATGTTCTGTGGAAGGATGTTGTTCTTATATGGGTATGTAAACCAAAACCAAACTTACTGCCTTCAAGTCAATTCTGACTTATAGTGACCTCCACTGGGTTTCTAAGATGGTAAATCTTTACAGAAGTAGACTGCCCCATCTTCCTTCTGCAGAGCAGCTGGTGGGTTTGAACCGCCAGCTTTCTGGTTAGCAGTCAAATGCTTTAGGCACTATGCCACCAGAGCTCCTTTTATATGGCTATGTAGAGTCAATTATATTATTCTCTACTTTCATGTATATATAAAAATGTTTAAAATAAAAGTTAACAATGCTTTACTTATCATACTACACCATAGGTACACATAGGTTGGAAAAAATTCCAGCTTTACAAAAGGACAGTAAAAGTCAAGTTCACCTCTCCTCCCCAGGCCCGTTTCCCTTCCGAGGGGACAGCCCTTTTCCCAGCATCTTATGTAGCCTCCAGAGACTGACCAGGTGCACACAAACCTATGAGTATAAACGTGACTTAAATTTTTTGTTATCTTGAAACACGTAACTTATCCACATGGAACAAAATTCAAAGGCACAAGAAAGTATACAGTGAAGTTTTTCTCCTGCCTGAGGCCCAGTCACTTAGTGTCTATTAATGCTGGGTTTTCTTATGCATCTTTCCACCGATACTCAGTGTCGATGTAAGTATGCGTGTGAGTGTGTATACATAATATACCATTTGTATACCTCCTCACTGCTAGAATATTAGAGATCCTGTTCTATAATATCCTCTCCTCCGTCTTGCCGTCTCTCCCCTCCTTCCCTCCTTTTATCCTCCCTTTCTTCCTTCCCTTCACTCTTCTTTCCCATCCAGCCATCCTTTTATCTTTCCATCTTTCCTTCCTGCCTTCTTACCTCAAGGACAGAGTTGAGGAAGTGACTTTCCTTAATCCATAGTACATCAACACGTATGATGCTTTCCTCTTGTTTTATTTTCCCTTCATCCTATTTCTTTTTCTCAGAGGATGCCATGGTAGTATGTTTGATAAATGCTTCACACACTGTGCATATTCTTATAAAAGAACATGATGTTGTTCCCCGTACAAGTGTTGTCAGTTTGCATTAATAGCATTAGTCTGCTAATCTAGCCCTATTTATTTACTTTTATCCCTGAATACCGTGTTTCTAAGCTCTCACCTCATTTCTGTGTGTATGCTTGGGTTGTTGAATGGAGATAATGGACAAGAGCCCATGGCTGAAATTCATGTTACATATCTGTTCTAGAGATGGATGCTGAGGTTGCTTCTAGCACCCCACCATCTTAGTCCACATTACCCTGAACGTCCTTGTTCCGTGTCCACTTGTATCCTTCCTGCTCCAGATATTCTCTGTCAGCAGGTATGTATGCTGCATGTTATTTCTATTTTGGGAATGTCCCAAAGTTTATCCAGCCAATTACCTCTGTTAACAGATTTTTAGATTATTTCTAGTTTTTCACAAACTATGAATAACCTTGTATATTAGTCAATTTCCACTGTGTAAACACATCTTTGGACTAAATTGCTAGAATGGAATTGCTGAGACAAAAGTCTGTCTGCTTGTCATTTGCATCCAAAAAAATACCAAACCCATTGCCATCAAGTCCGTTCCAACTCAGTGACCCAATAGGACAGAGTATAACTGCTCCTTAGGGTTTCCAAGGCTGTTAAAATAAAAGTTAACAATCTTTATGGAAGCAGACTGTCTCATCTATCTCCCACGGAGCAGCTGGTGGGTTCACACTACTGGCTTTTTGTTTAGCAATCAGATGCTTTAACCACTGCCCCACTAGAGCTCTTTGTCATTTGGATAGATGCTGCCAAAATGGGAGAGGACCTCTTTTCCAACTCTCATCAAAACTATCTTCTAACACTAAGGTTTATGAGGTTCCAAGAGCTGGGGGATGAGGCTAGAATAACCCAGCCAGTCAGTGTGGCCATATGTCCCAAGCTTTAGAGAGTCTGGGAGCTTCCCTGTAAGTCTGAGAGTCTCAGGCTCTCCTTGAATAAAGGTTTTGGTGAGCAAGCACTCAACCTTCCCACTGGTCTGTAAAGGTCAGAACAGGAGCTCTGTTTCTGGGGACAAGAAGCCAACCACAGGGAAGCTCCTGGGGGCCCAAAGAAGGCTGTCATTCCTGGGCCACCCCATCTCACCCCCGCTGCAGCATCTTCATAAATGGCCCTGTGGGAGTGAGACATCCTTGAGCGCCTTGAGTGGGGTTGCTTAGAGACAACTGGGCAACAGATCTGGGTTATTTAAAGGAGAGAAAGGGTGGGAGGGAAGGGGTGACAGCCTGTTTATTCAGGGATGGATGGTCTCTCTGCTGCAGGGGTTGGCAATTTCCCCAACCCCCATTATTCCTAGTGTCCAGGACCTGGATTCTGCCGTGGGGGTGGGGGAATCTTTGCATGTTGGGAGGCACTATAAAAGTGCTTGCTAGGGGTGGGAGGAGGTGACAGCAAAAGATATAGCCTCGGAGGACATCTTTGATGATGACAACACTAACCACAACTTTACTGTCTATCGAGTTTCCTATCAAACAGGCTGTTTGTTGGGGCTTTTAATTTATTAGTTCGTTTAACTTCAAAATGCTTTTGAGGTTGGTATGACTATCCTCATTTTATGGAGGTGGAAACAGAGGCTCAGAGAGGTTAAATGACTTGCCTAAGGTCAAACAGCTAATAGAAGGCAGAAATAGAATTAAAACTCAGCTGGAATGAATCACTGCACTTAAGTAGAGTTGGCAGTGCCCTGGGAGGCATCCACTTTCACCCTGAGCTGACCTGGAAGGGCTTATATCTCTATGCTGCTCAGTGCTCCATCCCTGTTCCCCCAGCATGCTAATCCTCCCTTCCCCTTGCAGCAAACATTGCTCTGAAATTATTCCTTTAGTTGTTTGCTTCTCCCATGGGTCTGTGAACACCCGAGGGCTGGATGGGGTCTTGCTCACCCCTGTGCCCTGAGTTCAGGGTCACACATAGTAGGGACTTAAAGATTGACATTGCCTGGAGGTCAGCCACTTGAACAGCTACTCCTGAGATAAGGGTCAGGTCAGCTGTCTGATTGTGAGTCCTCAGTCTCTCCCCACAGCCTTCAGGCACCAGAAGATGGCATCCTGGCATACTGCTGGCCTGCCCCTTGAGGGTTTTTCTGCTTCAGGTGACAACCTGACCCTTTAGCCTAATCCTAGAGGCCAGGGTTCAGATATGTCACCCTATTGTTTTACTGGGGACTCTGTACACATATTCCTGGGACACAGACCCCAGGCATGGTCTGATCGGCTGGGAATCCACTGAGTCTGGAGGAGCAGGATGGGGTGGGTAGCAAAGCCCACTGGAATCTGGAGGCATGGTGTGGTCTGAGCCTCGCCACCAGAAAGAGGTAAACTCCTCAGTGTCCCAGCTTTCAAAGAAGACAGCTCGAGCTGGCTGGGCTGGGTTGCAGAGAGAGGGATAAGACAGGCCTCTCTTGCAGAAGGATATATCAGGCCACTTATGGGTCCTGGGCTTGGCTATAGTCAGCACTGTCCTCTCACCTTCTGAGAGAGAACGTGGAGGTGAGTGACAATAGATTCTGAGCCTTCTAGTTTCTAAAGTCCACTAAACTATCATTTTTAGTTTCCAAAAGTTTTTATCACCCCAAACCGAAACTTGGTACCCCTTAAGCAATAACTGATACAGAAGATTTTTATTGTGATCTGGGCGGTGAAAGTTTACAGAACAAATTCATTTGCCACACAGCAGTTGATACACATTTTGTTTCATGTTGTTGACTGCAGTTCCCCACAATTGCTCTCTTCCCTCTTCTTCTCTGTAGTTACCTCTTCCCTGTGCCCTTCTTTCCTATGCATTCCTGCTCCCCTGAGCTGGCTCCCTGTGCAAATACTGCCCTTCTACTCTCCCACGATTGATGGCTCTAAGGGGTGTATCTACCTGGTGTAAATGTTCACCTTGTATGCCTGTCTATTGTTTGGCTGAGTTCAATTCCAGGCCTGAAGGGTAACAAGGAGGCATAGTCTCAGGAGTCTCACCAGGCTTTACCACACCCGTAAATCTAGTCTTTGTTATGATTTTGAGCCATGGTCCACATTATTCTCCACTCTATCCAGGATCTCCTGCACTGATCCCTTTCCACTGTAACATCAGAGCTCCTCGCTGAGTGCCAGGCACCCGTTTAATTCTCCAGGTCCTCCCAGAAGGCAGGAACTGCTCTTCTGACCATTTAATGGATGAGAAAAATGAAACTTGGTAAAACATGACAAAATGTATGGTGTCAGTATCAGTGTCCTAGGGCTTCTCTAACAAAGTACTACAAAGTGAGTGGATTTAAAGAACAAGAACTTATTGTCTGGAGGCTAGTAGTCTGAATACATGGTGTCAGCAGGGCCATGTTCTCTCCAAAGTCTTCCTCCTTGCCTTCCCCCCAGCTTCTGGTAGGCATTCCTTGGCTTGCAGCTGCAGCATAACTTTGTCTTCACATGGCTGTCTTCCCTCTGTCTGTCCCTTCTCTTCTTTTATAGGACACCACTCAGATTGCATTAGGACCTAGCCTACTCCAGTATGACCTCATGTTAATGGATAGCACCTCCAAAGAGCCTATTTCCAAATGAGATGTTCATAGGCACCAAGGGTTAGGACTTCAACATTAATTTCTGGGGCACACAATTTAATTCATAATAGCTAAGTCACATAGAAATAAAGTTGTTGAGGTAAGATTCAGGTCTAGGTCTGTCCTGTTCCAAGCCTGTATCTTTAACTCCTAGACTTCATACAGAAAACTAAACAACTAAAAACAGGAGCTCTGGTAGCGTAGTGCCTAAGGCATTTGGCTGCTAACCAGAAGGCTGGCAGTTCAAACCCACCAGCCACTCCTCGGAAGGAAGATTGGGCAGTCTACTTCCGTAGTGATAACTGCCTCAGAAACCCAAGGAGGGGTCGCTATGAGTTGGATCTGACTCAACGGCCGTGAGTTTGCCTTTATGCAGAAGACAGGTTAAATAAATGTGAGGTGGTGGGTCCTGGGAGTCCCTGGGTTGTGCCAACAGTTAATGCACATGGCTGCTAACGGAAAGGTTGGAAGTTCAAGTCTACCCAAAGGTGCCGTGGAAGTAAGGCCTGGAGATCTACTTCTGAAAAATTAGCCCCTGAAAATCCTGTGGGACACAGTTCTACTCTGACATACTTGGGTCACCAGAAGTCAGAATTGACTTGATGGCAATTGGCTTGACTAAGCCTGGAAGTGAAGCTGTGGGTCTGAACAGCACATATTCAGGGTGAAGGTCCCTGTGGCAGGCAGGGTAGGCAGCAGGGGATCATCCATGTTGGGACTCAGGTACTGGGGAAAAATTACCTACCTGAGGCTCAGAGATCACCTGACTGAGGGAAAGATTGCTGGCCCCAAGACACCCACCCAGGAGGGACCCTGTGTGTTGCTGTTCTTAGCAATAATGTGGCCATGAGGAGCAAGGCCAGGGCTCCCTGCCCTGATGTTGTCCATTCCTCAGGGCTCAGTTGGACTCAGCTTGTGGTGGCTGTGTGGAATGGGGAACAAACAGGAGCAGCAGGGGCCTGGTTCTCATCTTTTGTCAAGTCTCATCTTTCGCTGGTTCAAACCCAGCTCCTCTGCCTTCCGGCCAGTTATTGGTGCCTGTTAAGAAAAAATTCTTGGCTTGAGTGTTTCCATGAGGGAATTTGGGGTTCCCACAGCTTATGATTCTGTGTAGGAACTCACTTGGGAGCTCTGTCCCAAGAGCACCAGCACCTTGCTTGGGTGGGGAGCCTGCAGAGGGCCACAGGTGATTCTCCTGGAGTGTGAGTAATAGGGTTATTCATTATTTCTTTGTGGCAGCAGCTCATCTGGTTTTGGACTATGGTGGGTTGGTGTGTGCATGTGTGCTGTATAAACTCACATAGCTACACACTTACTTGCATATCCACACCTCACCTGCTAAGACACCTGCACAAATATGCATACTCTTTCTCACACTTTGCAAACGAGAATCCACATATAAGCAACATGAGCACTTATGTGTGCACACACATGTTCACACTCCAGCACACATTTATACAGGGCCATCCACAGGGTCCTGGCATTCTTTAGACAATGAAGTGGTGTTTTAGGTGCTTGTGCCTGTGGAATGACAGATGGTGGTGGTGCTGGTGGGGAATGAGGGGTGAGTGGGGGATAGTGAGCCCACTAGTTGCTGAGGTCCAGTTCTGGGACCCCAGATCCTTTCTCAGGGAACTTTGGGCATGTTCTGAGCTCTAGACTTCTCAGGGAGCCTCTGCTGCAGTTTTGTTAGCCCAATAGATTCTTTCCTTCTACCCTTCTACCCAGGACAAGGGAGAGAGGGCAGAGTGCCTTCTCCTCAGTATGCTTAGGGCAGCTCTACATCCCATCCTTGTTCTCTTCCTCATGTTAGCTCCCTCCCTGCTTCCTAGGCCCTGGGTCAGGGAGACTAGTCCCAAAAGCTTCTTATTGTTGGGCTGACCCCAGCCCCAGTGTGGCAGGCAGCCAGGGAGGCAGGACTTGCTGCTCTGAGCAGGAACTTGGCAGACCCTCTGGGGGCTGGGGAGTAGACTGTGAGGCTGAGGGCTGTGGTTTGGATGCAGTCTATGGTTTTTTTCCCCTGAGCTCTCAGCCTCCACTTCTGGGGCCTCCTAGCTGAATCCTAAGACTGCATGTTGGTGCCAGGAGGGTCCTGATTGTTGGCTCTTCTGAGGACAACTCTGCCATGGGCTTTTCTGCTTTGTTCAATAACAGCACATAGTGTGCACACAGTGAATACAAATGAATGAATAAAGATGTGCCAGGTACTGTGCTGGGACCAAAGGACAGGTCAGACCTGGCTCTTGTTCTCCAGGAGCTGCGTCTAGATAGGCAGACAGCCAAGGATCTGCTGGTGTGTGGAGGGAGGTGAGGGGACCAGATGCAGTGTGTGTGTGTGTGTGTGTGTATGTGTTTGTGTGTGTATGTGCATGCTTGTGTGCCCTAACCTGGTGACAGTCATCAAGGGGGCACTGTCCTGGAATGCAGCCTCCTCAGGATGGCAAGGGCATCAGTTCAAGAGTCTGACAGATGTGGGATGGTGGGATATGGGGTTGTGGTCAGAGAAGGAAGGGAACTGTGCCCAAGGAAAGAGCCCCTACAATGTGCCATACACTGCACCTGGGCATCACATGTCCCAGCTCACTGGCTCCGCAAACACTTCTTTGAAGGAGGATGGGTTATTTTATGGCTGAGGAAGCTGGGGATCAGAGAGGTTGTGTCACTTTTGAGCCTCCCTCTGCTGGTCTCTGCAGATGGGGTCTGCTTCTCAAGGCCGCTCCTGGAGTTACTCTCCTGCTCTCCTCACACAGACTGGAGGGGGCAGCAAGAGGCCTGGAGCAGAGGGCAGCTTCCTTGGGTCTCAGTTTCTTCATCCATAAAATAGGGATAATAAAAGTACTTGCCTCATAAAATAACCCAGGTGAAGCCTTTAAAGCAGCCCTAGGGACATGGTCAGAGCACCACAGGAGAGCCAGTCTTCTTGTCGCCTTTATTAGGAGAGGTCACAGGAACAGCATAGCTTCTCTCCCAGCCCAGTGTCCTCTGGCTGACTTGGGACAGAGGCAGGACAGGTGCTGCCTTCATCTTGGATCTTCCTGAGCCCAGAATCCCGCTCCAGTCCTGGCGTCCGGGACTTGGGAGGGGGTGAGGTAGGTGTGATAGGTGAGGAAGAAGGATTTCCACAGTGTGGAGTGTAAATAGGGAGGAAGTAGCTCACCAAACACAACAAAGTCCGTCTCCCTGAGAGGAAGCAGCAGTGAAAGTGAACACACATGGGTGCCTGCGGTGCGTGTGACCCGAGGGCGGTGGGGCACGGGAGCTTCGAGGTGGGTGCCAACTTGGTGCTGTGAGGGAGGCGGGGCCAGACCCTTGGGGGGGGGGGACGGGGATCTTGGTTGTCACCTCCAGGACCTGTGGGACTTCATCCCCTCTTGGAGTTCTGTTGTTCCCCTTTCGCCTTAGGGGTCTGAGAGGGTGCGTTTCCTGCGTGTCCGGGAAAATCCTGAGTCTAGGCTTGGGAGAACCCCACGGTTGCTCCGACAGTCTGCTCTTTAAGGACTCGCTCTTTGACAGCTGGGGCGGCTCGGGCCCAGAAAGGGCAATCGCCTCGCTCAGGTCGCACAGCCAGTGAGGTGGATTTCGGAGCCTGGATTCTCTTCTCTGTCCCGCGGAAGGTCGGACTGGGTTTCAGTACCGAGGGCCAGGGTAGGCCAGGCCTGCCGACCTCTGCGGGAAGACGGACGAGCCCCGGGGAGCTGGAGCCTTGGAGGGGGTGTGGCGCCAGGAGCCTTTGCTTGTTTCTCTGGCAAGGGAGGCTGAATGGAGGTTTTGGGCATCTTTAAGATAGAGCCGAGTTAATGCCAAGAGAAGAGGAACTGGCTTGCTGGGCAGTCTAGCCCAGCCCCAAACTTTTCCTCTGTGCGAGGGCGGAGGGGCCCGGGGGGCGGGCGGAGGCACAGGCTGCGGGGGAAGCGGGGCCTGCTGTTCCCTCCCTGCTGGGTAGCCGCGGCTGTGCGCTGGCAATCCGGCCGGGGCTTGGGTGAGTGTGTCTTTAATTCAAGACCCCCGCCCCTCGGTAGCGGGGACTGGGGCTAAGCGGGCCCGGCGGCGGCGGGAGCGGTGATTGGCGGCCGGCCGGCCGGGCCCGCCCTTCGGCGTGGGGGACGCGGGGGAGCAGCGCGGTGCGCACTGGCCGGTGCGCGCTGCTTCCACCGCCGGGCGAGCGCGGGCTCCTGGTCTCTTGGCCTTTGCTCCGGTGGCCTCGCCTCCTCCCGCGCGGTCTGCCCGCCTCTAGAGCCGTCCCTGCCCACGGATGGGCTGGGGAAGTTGGGAGGAACGAACCAGAGCCCCTGCCGGGCGCGCCCCGCCGCTGCTTGACTCGGCGCCCGCAATTTGGGCTCAGCGTGCCGGCCTCTGGAGCGCGGATGCCCCCGGGAGCTGAGGGCAGGCAGGTACCGACGTCTGGGCCCCGGGCTGGCGAGGGTAGGGTAGATCCAAGAGCTCCTTCGGGCACCCCGACCGGGCTGCCCGGACCACCCACTCCCCTCCCCCGCCCCCAAGCGAACATCTTCCTGGATTTGCTGGAGGGGGAGTGGTTCTGGTGACCCCATTCTTCCTCACCAAGCCAAACCCGCACAGAGTAGGTGCCTGGGAGGGAAGCGGGGCCTCAGTGTTAAAAGGCAAACATTTATTGAGTTGTTTTGTGTACGGAGCTCAGGGCTCCTTCACTCCTTGAGATGTCCCTCGGACTAGGGTAGACCTGGGCTGGTGAGAGCCCCACTCTTCATAGCTAGGCCTGAGCGCTTGGCCCCGGCCTGGCTTTCTGAGAAATTCCATGATCCAGAGATGAGATCCCTGGCTGCACTTTAGGGCTTGAGGCCAATGGAAGGGGTAGAGTCCAGAGGTTTCAGTGAGGGCAGGCTTTGATTCTGGACCCTATCTAGCCCCCACTTCTACTGATACGAGTCTCCCAAGAGAGAGACCCTTTCCAATTTCAGAGGGGGCAGTGACCTGTCAGGAAGCAGAGTGTGGTGTGAGAGAGTCTGCATGCACAAATCTCTTTATAGTCGCCAGGATGGTTGGAACAGGTTTGTCTCTTGGGGATTCAGCAATGGAGAAAAAGCTTCCTGGCCTCAGGAAGCTTCTGGAGTTAAGGACACTTCCAACCAGAGGTGCAGGTGTCAGTTTCTTGCAGAGTATCAGGACCCAGTTACCTCATACCTCTTAAATTCCAGGCACTGGGCTCTGCGTGGGGATGGTGTGGGTGGTGGAGGTCTGGAGGTGTTGTGCCTCTCCTCACTTGACTTAGCTCTGTGGGAAGACAAGACAAACACAGAAAGTTCGCTGAGGCTTGGTGTCAGTCCTGGGCAATAATAATGGAAATGACAAGTGGTTACACATGATTAATTGCTAAATGAGTGATGTTGGCTGTGATTAGTTGCAGGAGAAGCTGGCATCCAGCTCTTATGATACCATGCAGATGTGTTTCAAGTGTTCCAACTCAGTAGCCACCCAAGGCCAGGGAGTAATGAGAGGTCTGGGGAGATGCTTTTGTGTGTGTGTGTGTGTGTGTGTGTGTCCTTGTCCATCCGTGTGTCCGTCAGTCCATCCCCTGGTTGTATTTTTCTGCTGGGGGGGGATCAAGCTGAACATGGTACTCTCCCAGCTGTCTTGAGGCTCCTGAGCTTTGAGGTCTAGAGTCACCCTTATAGAAGGTTCAGAGGCAAGTGGGAGGAAGTCCTCACTTCCTTTCTGAAGAGCCTCTGTTGCTGGGGGTTGGGGGTGAGGTTGGGAAGCTGGGAGGCATCGGGCCAGACACTGTTTCCTGTGATTGCAGACAAGCCCCAGGTGGAGGTTCTGCTGTGTCTGGGGCTCTGTGCCTCTTTGTAGGAGTGCCCCCCCCCCCCATGCCTGCATGTTTCTGCTTTTCTGGAACACTCTGCGAAGGTGGCAGTGTGCTCGTGCCTTCGGCCTTGGGCACTGCTCTGCTCTGGGAGTGGCAGTTGTTGAGCTCGCTGCAGTCCTTGGCCGGCACTGTGAGAACTTGGGTGAACACACCCACCCGTCTCTAAATAGGTGGCACACATTGACCCAGTTCACCCAGGCACAAGTCGGGGGACAACTATTGGCTGGCACTGTGAGGACTTGGGTGAAGACACCCACCCGCCTCCAAGCAGGTGGCACACATTTGATGCAGGCATGGGGGTTGATGCTTATGTGGGTAGAGATTTGTGTGCACGTTTGGGTTTACAGATGTGTGGGCAGAGACGCGGAGGAACTGGATACAGAAAAGCCTGTGGACAGACACAGGAAGGCAGTAGTATAGGTGGGTAGGAACCCAGGGATACAGATGTGCATGTGGCCAGATGCATAGACACAGACATGTGTAGGGGAAGACATATATGAACATGTCCACATGGACCACACTGGGACACAGATACATATACCTGCCACAGTCACCTGACAGCAGTGACCAAGGACGCAGACAGAGGTATAGACTGAGATAGCATTTGGGGCTCCATTGCTCAGTTATCCCTGTTACTCTCTGTGGTAGCACAGTGACCAGAAGCTGTTGTGTTGAGTGTGGTGGTGGTACACATGGTGTGGTCTTGTGTCTAGAGTCCCACTTTGAAGATGGGGGCTCAGTGTCCTCTGTTTTACTCTAAGAGCCACTTGGCCTCCCATTCCCTAAGTTCCAAACTGAAAACCCCTTCTGTTGAGTCAAGTCTGACTCATGGCGACCTCCAGTGTTTCAGAGTAGAACTGCTCGTCATAGGGTTTTCCATGACTGTAATCTGCTTGATGGCAACCTTTTTTTTTTTTTAAATTCCCCAAATCTTACAGAAGTACTTCTCCAGGCCTGTCTTCTGTGGCACCACTGGGTTCAAACTGCCAATCTTTTGTTTAATAGATGAGTACTAATTTGTGCTACCCAGTTCCAGGCATGGGTTTATGCCATAAGTACCAAGAGGGGCCTCCTTGAACTTTCGATTCTCATTTTCCCTGGGTCTCCAGAAGGTTTCTGAAGTGAGGTGGTATGAGTAGGGTAGCATGTTCCAACTGATTTTTGCTTCCCTGGATAGGGATGAACTTGGTGGTGGGACTTCCCTTTTGAACCCAAGCTTGAGGGTCTTTGAGAGGTATGGGAGCTTCGGGGTAGGGGGAGAGTAGAAATGCAGTTCGGTCTTTGATGGGAGCTGTTGTCCTCTGGTATGGACTCCCCCTAAACCCTGGGTTGGAAAGGGAAGGAGTCTCCTACCACCCTGGCCATAGGAGCCAGCCCAGATGCTAGATATAGCTTGGCCTCTAACTCACCATGTGACTTTGGGCAAAGTGCTTATTTTCTTAGTTTCTTCCTCTTTAAAATGAGGGGCAGAAACTCCCACCCTTGGGACGTGGTGAGTATTTAGCGTGAGGTAATCAGTGGAAAGCATGTGGCCCTGTGCCTGGGTAGTGAGCACTTAGCCTGTGGGTCTTTGATTATGGGCCTTTCCTCTGTGGCAGGGTTTCCAGAGCTGCTTCAGCAGCCAGGTGCATGGCTCTGTGCCTGGGGCCTGGGAACAGGCTCTTGTCTGCCTTGAAGGCTGGCCAAGCTGGCCAATGGCAGAGCCTGGGGGAGGCTAGACAGGCCAGGGTACCTCTCTCATGAAAGCTGAATGTTTTGTCCCCATCCCTGCCCACCTTCCTCTCCTCAGCCCTGTGGGACCTCTATATGCAAGGTCAGGAAATAGTAGGCAGGGTGTATGGGAGCTCAGGCCTGCGCCTGCCAGGCCTCTGGGAGGGGAGCCAGTGGTTTGCTAAGAATAGCCCCAAATCATGGTTCTCTCCTCCCAGTGGGCAGCTCTGTGCCTCCCCGATTTGGGCTAAGGCACTTGTAGATGGGCCTCTCATGTTTCCTGTAACTGGCACTGGGCATAGGGATGGGCCTGGGAGCAGCTAGGCTGGCCTTGAAGTAGGGCCACAGCTGGATGGATGTGGGAAGATGTCCTGTTTCCCCTAGGCCTTTAGCTGGGACCTGAAGACAGACAAGACCATCAAAATCTCTTGAATCCCTCTTCCATGAAGGATTTAGGGTTTGAAGATGGGGGGTTCAGTATCCTGTTATACTTGGAGGTCATTTGGCCTGACAACTCCTCTTCTCACCATCTTCCCTAATGGAACTGTTGTGAAAGGAACCATCTGCCAGGGTCTAAATTCCGCTTCTTTCCTCACCAGCTGTGTTCCCCTGGGTGTCTCATTTAACCTCTCTGTGCTTCATTCCCTTGTATAACAAGAGTTAATAATAGTTTAAAAAAAAAAAAAAAAAATTCCGTCAAGTTGATTCCGACTCATAGAGCTCCTGTAGGACAGAGTAGAACTACTCCATGGGGTTATCAAGGCTGTAATCTTTCCAGAAGCAGACTGCCACATCTTTCTGCCACGTCTTTGGAGTGGCTGGTGGATTCAAACTGCGGACCTTTCATTTAGCATTTAGCAGCTGAGCATTTTACCACTGTGCTACCACTCCCTTATGAGTGTTGCTAGAATGAAAGAAGATAGCATATGAAGGGCAGTCTGGCTCAGAGTAAGTTCAGGGTAAACGTGAGCTTTTTTCCTATTAGGTGATTAATATTCTCTCTGTGGAGGAAGAAGCCTAGGAGGTCGGGATGCTTGCACAGTGCCACATGGTGAGCAGGCACCAGACAGTGAGTGTCTCCATCCAAGTTCCTGGCCTTTCCTGACCCCAGGGTTCAGCATAAGGAGCTCTAGTGGTGCAGTGGATAAGGGATTTGGCTGTTAACCAGAAGCTCAGCAGTTCAAACCCACCAGCTTCTCCATGGAAGGAAGATGGGGCGATCTATTTCCATAAAGATTTACAGCCTTGGAAACCCAGTGGGGGTCACTGTGAATTGGAATTGACTCAGTGGTAATGAGAGTGAGGGTTCAGCACGAGATGCAGAGAGTCCACAGATGAGTTAGACATGCCCATGCCCCTGCCGGAAGGTGAGAGAGGCACTTACATTGTACCGTGATCCACTGGTGCCTTAGTGGGTTGGAGCTGGAGGGAGCTAACAGCTGATCTAGGGGCATAGTTGGGTGGCAGGGAGTGACGCTACATATGGGCTTTGAGCGATGGCCAAGAGTTTGCAAGGAGGAGGGAAGACTTCTCAAGCAAGAAGAGCAGTCCATGCTGAGGGTTGGAGGTGTGACAGTTTGGTGTTTAGGGTCTGGGGAGGGAACTGTAATCAGCACATCAGGCCAATCAGGAAAGACTTTGCATACTGGGACCTTCTATCCGTCCCACCCTGGTAGGACACAGAAGCTGGAGGCCCACTGGAATTCTAGACCTCTCACTTTCCCTCTTCAGAATCATGTTTGCACCCCCTCATTTTCCAGTGAACCCCTCTGCTCTCTTGTCAGTGTCTTCCAGCCCTGCCTGAGACCTTCCTTGAGCTTGGAGCTTCAGACTACACCTGTTCCACTGTCCTCATGCCTAGTTTTGCTCTTAGCTGAGATACCCATGGGTTAGTAGATCCCCTTCTTCTGGAATGCCTTTGAACAGAAACATTTGTAGCCATTTCCAAGGAGCAAATGTCTAATCCTGGAATTCTTGGATTTTGGGATGTATTTTTTGTTTCCTTTAACTGGCACATAAGCTGGCTTTGGCTACAATGGGTGTTTCTACCCAGGCTAGACCTGGAGCACTCAGAGATGTGGGGTGTTTAGGGTCCCTTGAAGCCGAATATCTGGCTCCCCAACAGAGTTTTAGGCTTTGGGCACTGGGTGTGTCACTGATGCCCCTGCAGGATCCCAGGGAACTAGGGCTTTCGGAAATCCCAGGAGGAGGGAGGGTGTGGTGCTGGGAGGGCACTGGGTCCATGGCTGGCTTCCGGTCCTCTTGTCCTCACCCATGAGAAGCAGCCTCTCTGCCAAGAGGCTGGGTTGAGAGCTGTGCTCTGGGAAAGGTGGATGCCCTCAGATGACCCTGGCCCCTGCCAGCCTTTGGCCCTGCTGAACCACAGGCCCTAACTGTGCAGACAGCGCTGACATCTGCTTGACACCCCCGCAGTGGAGGACAGGGACGCTTGGGCGTTTCTGAAGGTTCTGTTTAGAAAGCAGAGGGGGCTCCTCTTTCCCTTTTCTACCCACCCTCCCCAACCAGAGAACCCCATGAAGAGTTAACACCTCTTCAGAGTGTCCAGTGGATGTGGCTTCTTGGACTGCTGTCTTCCTGGAGCCACTGGGATTGATGTTGACCTTTAACTCCCCAGGGCCAGCCCCCATCTGAGCTCTGGACTCTGCTTGTCAGGGCCTAGAAGACCTCTTCTCCTTCCTCCGTCTAATGGGGGACCCCTCCCTCCCTGTGCCCTTTCCCGGCAGCAGTTTAACTTTAGCTTGAACACTTTCTTGATGGGGGTGTCCCTTCCAAGACAGCCCTCTTTGGTGATGGAGCTTGTGGACTTTTGGACTCTCCTGCAGGTGTGGCTCTACCTGGCTGACTAGGCCTGTGGGGAAGCTCTGGTTTCCAGATGTTGCAGAGAGAAGGGCCCTCCTGGAGGTCAGGCTCCAGAATTGCAGGGCCCTCTGGTGGAGGCATGGAGCCTGCCTGGGAGAGGAGTTGACTGCCCTCTGTGAACTCATTTTTCTCATCTGCAAAATGCATGTAATAATTTTTTCCTGCCTGTCTTTTTTTCCTTTTAAAATGAGGTGAAATCCACATACCATAAATTACCAAACTCAAAAACCAAACTTACTGTCAATTCTGACTCATAGCAACCCCTCCTTGGGTTTCTGAGATGGTATCTCTACGGAAGTAGATTGCCCAGTCTTCCTTTTGAAGAGTGGCTGGTGGATTTGAACTGCCAGTCTTCTGGTTAGCGGTCACATACTTTAGCCACTACACCACCAGAGCTAGTAGTCATTTTAAAGTCTACAATTCAATGGCGTTTAGTCCACTTACCATATTGTACACTCACCGCCTCTATTAAGTTCCAGAACCTTTTCATCACTCCACAAGAAAATCCCATGCTCATTAAGCAGTAACTCCTCATTCTCTACTTTCCTTTTTAAAACACAGTTTCAAGGAAGGTATAATTTACATTCTGTAAAAAATCTACCTATTGTAAGTGTACAATTTGATGAATGTCAGTGATTGTGTATGGTCACACTCCTACTCCTACAGTCAAATATTAGGGCATGTCCATCACTCCAAAAAATTCTTTTGTGCCACCCCTGGTCCCAGGCCCACTTACCTATGTTCTGTCACTATAGTTTTGTTTTTTCTAGTATGTCATATAAATGGAATCATACACTATGTCATCTTAAGTGCTTTACTTCTTTTATTCCATGTGCTGTTTTTCAAATTTATCCATGTTACTGCTTGTAGAACATCCCTCTTATTGCTGGTTAGTGCACCCGGTGTGAATGTACTAACCTTGTTTGTTGATTTACCAGTTGATGGAGATGTACCCTACTTTTAGAGATGTTTAAATCACATGTGCATGAACTGTTGAATGTAAATAAAATTTGCTTTATAAATTTGCACGCAAAGCACACACATACACAAAATTCTGCTAAGAAAAAAAAGTTGTTTAAGTAAAAATAAGTAATTCTCTTTACAAAAGTTGCATGTAGTAGCTTGGTGGGAAAAGAGAATAAAATGTAAAAGCCCCCTTTTCCTTATCTGGACTCTTTCTTCCGAAAGGTCACTGCAATTTGCTGCGTGTTCTTTAGTCTTCTTTGCTGTGCCTGCATGTGAATTGGGGTCGTTTTTCATTTTTGGATGTAAAATGAGGTCATACTCGGTCCATGGCTCTGGGGCCTGCTTTTTTTTCGCTCATCTGTCTGTCTCGGAGTGAAGACCTTGTGGTTCAGTGGTAAGAGTTTGCACCTTCCATGCGGGAGACCTTGGTTCAATTCCTTGCCAGTGTACTTCGTGCACCCCTACTACCACCCGTTGCTCAGCGGAGGCTTATGTGTCGCTGTGATGCTGAACAGGTGTCAGCAGAGTTTCTAGGCTGAGATGGACTAGAAGGAAAGCCCTGGTGATGTGCTGCTTGACATCAGCCCATGAAAACTCTGTGGCTCATAACGGAGCATGCGTGGTCCATGCAGAACTGAGCACCATTTCATTTCATTTTGCATGGGGTCATCTTGAGTTGGGGCTGACACGATGGCAGCTAAGAGCAACAGTAAACTGTCATGGAGGGTGATACTGCCTTTCCCCTAGAGCTGCCATCACAGACCCTACCACTTCCTTGGGAATGGTCCTTCTGGATTGAGGGCTCAGAGAGCAGGAGCCTGGAGTGTGCAGGCTAACCTGGCTTTCTTTCGGAAGGGGCATCTCACCTACCTCCCCCTGGCCTTGAGCTGGGACTCAGCAAGGCTTCGCGGAGACAGAATGAAGGCTTCCTGGAGGTGGTAAATTTAGAGCAGGTTTCTGGAAGACAGGGAAGTATTAGAACAGAAGACATCAGTCTGTCCAAAATAGCCTTTGTGGCCACTGGCCCTGGGGGCAGACGGGTTGGTGGTCGGGTGTCTGGGGGAAGTGTTTGCTGCAGCACTACCTCCCACTCACAGCCAGATGGTAGGCCTTCCTCTTCCTGCCTCTCTGAAGTGCTGCTGGAGAAATAGGCCTTGGCAAGGCAGTTTGTTGGGTTCCGAGAAGACAGACCCTTCAGGCCTGCCTTACTGTTGCTGTGGCTGGCTCAGTTTTGGGCAGTGTGCTTTGGATTTCTCTGGTAAGCATCCTCTCTGCCTAGTGTATGTATGGGTACAAAGTGGGGGTGTCTGTGGCCTCCTGAGGCGGAGGAGCTGCCTTGATCAGATCTTTACATTCCTGGCTTTACTCCAACCCCTGCCAGTCAGGTCACAGAGGCACTGAACTTACATTGTCGCCTTCTTTCCTTGACAATACCATCCATGAATAACTGAATCGTTGGGTGCTTCCGCTGTTCTAAGTTTTTCCTAATTTAGTAATTCAAAGTAGTGCCTTCGTATCATTATACTTAGTAGGTTCCAGGGGAGAGGTATGTTGTCTTGTGACATTGCAGGGTGGCCACGTACTCACCTAGGGCTGGGATTGATTTTTTAAAAATTACTTATTTATTCAAATGTGATTTGGGTGAAAGTTTACAGGACAGATTGGTTTTCCATTCAGCAGTCTATACACATCCTGTTCTGAGACACTTACTGCAATCCCTGTGCCCACCCTTCCCTTTGTTCTTCTTCCCCGTCCTCTGCCCATCCCCAGCTCTGTCTCTGGGCAAGTGCTGTCCTCATGATCTCATGTGCCTGATTGTTCTGCTGAGTGCATACCCTACAGATAATACTCTTCCCCTAGTACGCCTGCGGGTTGTTCGGCTGCCAGTTGAGTGAAGGGGGTTAAGTTCAGTTCCTACCTTGAAGGATGTCTAAGGGCCATAATCTCAGGAGGGTCCCACCAATCTTCATCCGACCAGTAAGGCTGGTCTTTTTTACGATTTTGAGTTTTGTTCCATATTTCCCCCCATTCTATCTGAGACCTCTTACTGTAATCAGAGCTGTCAGCAGTAACAGCTGGGCACCATCTAGTTCTTCTGGTCTCAGGGTTGTGGAGGCTGGGATTCGCATGCTCCTTTAGTCCAATTAGTCCAATTAGTTTGGACTAATTGTTTCCTGCGTCTTTGATCTTCTTCATTCTTCTTTGCTCTGGACAGGGAGAGACCAATAGTTGTACCTCAGATGGCTGCTCACAAGCTTTTAAGACCCCAGTTGCTACTCACCAAAGTAGGATGTAGAACACTGTCTTTGTGGACTGTGTTATGCCAATTGACCTTAGTGTTCCCGAGACTATGGTCCTGAGCCTTCATACCCACCCACTCGTTCTCTCAAGATGTTTGGTTATGATGAAGATGTTTTCGTAGCTTTGTCCCCTGTCTCCTCTACTACATTCATGGATATATTTGTAGCACATAGAAATGCATAGGTGGAGATAGCCTCTGTCAAACCTATATATATATTTGTGGGTGTGGTCCCATTCACCTTCCCACTCCTGTTCAGATCGTCTGCCTACGCATCTGCTTGTAAATTATTGTTATTACAGGACTGTGTATGTAACAGTATTTACCTTTGTTGCCTTTATGTCTGATGCCTCTTCCTGTGTCGTCCACTGCCTTGATCATTTTGTGCTGACCTCCCCCTTATGTATCGCCTTTCCCTTCATCTAAGGTAATACGTGTCTATCCCTCGAGTTGGTGATTATCTCTTTCCCTTTTCCTCCCACCCCTCCTAGCCTTCAAAGAACAATTCTTTCTGTGCGTAAATCTTTTCTTAACTTTTTGCATTAGTAGTCTCGTATAATACTTGTCATTTTGTGGTTGACTGATTTCTCTCAACATAGTGTCCTCCAGGTTCATCCAGGTTATGAGGTGTTTTGCAGATTCATTATTATTCATTAACGTTGCAGTGCCAGGATTGTTTTATGATTTAGGATTTTGTGCTATAGTGGTTAAAGCATTTGGCTGCCAACCAGAAGATCAGTAGTTCAAACCTACCAGCTGCTTTATAGGAGAAAGATGCAGTCTGCTTCCTTAGGATTTACAGCCTTGAAAAGAGAACCCTATGAGGCTGTTCTGCTCTGCCCTGTAGGGTCACTAAAGTTGGAATCTACTTGAGGGCAGTGGGTTTGGAATCGACTTGAGGGCAGTGGGTGTGGTTTTTGGTTTTAGCCTCCCCAGTTCTTGGGGATGCTGAAGAGGGAAGGTGAAGAGAGGAGGCGGGAATGGGAGAGAGCGGGCTTGATTTCCCCAGCATAGTGCTGCTCAAACCTGGGTAATAAAGGAACCCTCTCCTCTCTTTTAACAGCTTTGTTGTTGTTGCTGTTAGATGCCATTGAGTCAGTTGAACTCGTAGAGACCCTGTGTACAACAGAACAACAGTTTACTGCTGAATCCTGCGCCATCCTCAGAGTTGTTACTGTGTTTGAGCACATTCTTATGGTCACGGTATCAATCCATCACGTGACTGAGTGTCATCTTCTTTTTTGCTGACCTTCTCCAAGCCCTTCTCCAGGGATTGGTTGCTCCATTCACCTGGAGGGACACCTTTATTTAGATATAACCTATAGGATTGCTCTGGTAGCATAGAGGGTAAGGCATGTGGCTGTTAACCAGAATGTCGGTGGTTCAAACCCACCAGCTGCTATGCAGAAGGAAGATGAGGCAATCTACTTCTGTAAAGATTTATAGGCTTGGAAACCCAGTGGGGGTTGCTATGAGTCAGACTTGACTCAAAGGCAGTGGATTTGGCTTGGTTTGGGTATAAGATCACTATGAGTTGGAATTCAACTTGATGGCTGCAGTGTAGTAAATTACTTAGTATGGCTTTTCCACCCATAAGTCATTGTAAACTCAGTGATGGAATGAGCAACTGAGGAGCTCCTGATGTAGATGTTATCTACCTGGGTTATTTCTTTTGGGCGTGGCACAACGCGGTATTATGGGAGTCTCACTCTCAAGTGCTTAGAATTCTGATGCTATGATTGGCTAGTTTGGCCACTCTGCCAAGCTCTAAAGGAGACCTCCTAGAGGCAGACTCTCTCTGACTGCTGTTGAGGAAGACGTGCTGCCGAAAGAGACACGCACCCCTGAAAGAGACATGTGCTGCTGGGAAAGAGATGCAAGAGACATACATTGCTGATTGAGACACCAAGGGACCAGCACTGCTGGGAAAGAGACTGTGAGAGACTGTTGGCTGAGGGATGGTGGGCTGGGAGAGAGGCTGAGTATTTTTCCTGAACTCGAATTGTAGCCTGTGGTGCTTCCCTAATAAACCCCATAATCTGTGAGCTCTATGTGGCCACTGCAGTGAATTATCGAACCCAGGAGAGAGGTGGTGGGTGCTTTGGGAGGAACAGTTGGATAAAGGGCTGGAGGGAGGCAGCATGTCTGGCCTGGCAGGAATAGGCCTTGGGCTATTGATGGTGATTCTGCCTTCCTCTTGTGGGGTTCTAGGAGATCAGAATATGTGGCCTCCTTGTCCTTTTTGCAATGGCAATGGGTTTTTTGGCTAGTGAGGAATCCCTGAATACCCATTAACAGAAGACTGCTTGATAACTGGAACACTGTCTTGTTTGATCACACATAAGGTTGGAAAGGTGGTGGTGTTGAGATCTGCTCATTAAAACCAAACAAAAAAAACCCATTGCTGCGGATCCACTCTATCTTATAGTGACCCCATAGGACAGCATAGAACTGCCCCATGGGATTTCCAAGGCTGTAAATCTTTTTGGAAGCAGAGGGCCTCATCTTTCTCTCACAGAGCAGAGAACTACTGACCTTTTGGTTAGCAGCTGAGAACAATAACCACCGTGCTATGAGGGCTTCTTTAATCTGCATGTAGTGGGTATTAAACCTGTTTATTGTGGGAATCAGGAAGCTGGCACAGACAGGGATGGGTTTTGCTCAATACACACAGATGTTCTCAGTGGGAACGTGGGCCCGACTGCTAAGAGGCTGGACTTTTGAATTTGGCCCACCCTGGCTGCTGTGGGCTGGAGGGCTGTCTCGGTTCTTTCTCCTTTTCTTCTATTTGAACCACAACCTTTCTTTGTTTGTGCTGTGTGCGATGATGTCATTTGGCCTTCATGGAGAAGGAACTGGTTTGTAATCACAGGAGCAAACTTGAGCCCAAATTGCATGACAGTGCTTGTTTGTCATTCACCTTATATGCTCTTGTTGCCTTTTTTTTTTTTTTTTTTTAATATATTTTTAATTTAATCATCATACTGCATTGTAAATATTATCTTCATTTATCAAATTAACAATCTGTAACTCCATGAAGTTAAATTAATTTTTTTCCTCACTTTTGGTATATTGCCCTTCCCTTCACCCAAATCAATACTTGTCTCTACCTAACCAGCAGTGTACGCTCCCCTTGTCTCCTATCCCTGGTAACCAACAAAGAAAGGTTCTTTCTGTGTGTAAACCTTTCCTTGACTTTCTACAATAGTGAACTAATACAGTATTTGTCCTGTGATTGACTTATTTCACTCAGCATAATGTCCTCCGAGGTCATCCATGTTAGGTGATGTTTTGCAGACTCTATGTTATTCTTTATTAGTGTTACATAGTATTTCATTGTGTGTATGTGCCATAGTTTGATTATCCATTCTTCTGTTGATGGGCACTTAGGTTGTCTCCATCTTTTTGCTATTGTAAATAGTGCTGTGATGAACATGGATGTGCATATATCTGTTCTTGTCCTGGCTCTGACTTCTTTAGGAGATATATTTAGTAATGGGATTGCTAGATCAAGTGGTATTTTTATCTCCAACTTTTTAAGGAATCGCCATACTGATTTCCACAGTGGTTGTATCATTTTACAGTCCCACCAGCAGTGTGTGAGAGTCCCAATCTCTCCACATCCTCACTGGCATTTGCTGTTTTCTGTGTTGTTGATCTTTGCTATTAGTGTTGGGGTGAGATGGATCTTGTCATTTTGATTTGCATTTCTCTAATGGCTAATCATCAAGAACATTTCTTCATGTATTTGTTGGTGGCCTGAATATCTTCTTTGGTGAATTGTCTGTTAATGATGTCTTCTGCCCATTTTTTAATTGGATTGTCTTTTTGATGTTGAGGTGTTAGAGTTTTCTATAAATTTTAGGGATAAGTCCCTTCTCAGATACGTTGTTGCTGAATACTTTTTCCCCGATTTGTAGGTTCTCTTTTTACTCTTTTGGAGAAGTCTTCTGATGGACATAAAAATTTAATTTTTGAAGGTTCTATTCATCAGTTTATCTTCTGCTATTTCTGCATTTTGGGTTATGCTTAATAGTCTATTTAAATCATAAATTAGGGCTCCTAAGTTTACCCCTATTTTATCCTTGATGAATTTTATAGTTTTAGGTTTCACATTTAAGTATTTGATCCATCTGGAGTTAGTATTTTTGTATGGTGTGAGGTATGGATCTTGTTTCATTTTTCTGCAAATGGATAACTCATTTTGCAAGCACCATTTGTTAAAGATACTATCTTTTCCCCATTTAATGGATTTCAGCCCTTTGTCAAAGATCAGCTGACCGTAGGTTGATGGATCTATTTCTGGGTTCTCAATTCTATTCCACTGGTCTATGTGTCTGTCATACCAGTACCAGGCTGTTTTGACTACTGTGGCTATATAGTAGGCTTTGAGATCAGGGAGTATGAGACCTCCTACTTTGTTCTTCTTCTTCAATAGTGCTTTGTTTATCTGAGGTATCTTTCCTTTCCATATAAAATGAGTGATTGTTTTTTCCATATCCTTAAAGAATGTGGAAGGTTGGGCAATCTACTTCCATAGTGATACTGCCTTGGAAATCCAAGGAGGGGTCCTTATGGGTGGGATCTGACTTAACAGCAGTGAATTTTTTTTTTTTTTTTTTTTTTTCAGTTTTAAAGAATGTAGACAGGATCTGGATTGGAATCACATTGAATGTATAGATTGCTTTGGGTAGAACTGACATTTTCACAATGTTCAATCTTCTATCCACGAGCATGGGATGTTCTTCCAATTTTGCAGATCTCTTATGGTTTCTTGAAGTAGTGTTTTATAGTTTTCTTTGTATAGGTCTTTTGTGTCCCTGGTAAAATTTATGCCCAAGTATTTTATTTTTATGGTAGCTATTGTAAATGGTACTGATGTCCTTATTTTCTTTTCAGCAAGCTCTGTTGGTGTGGAGGAATCTAACTCATTTTTGTATGTTGATCTTGTATTCTGCTACTATGCTAAATCTCTCCATTGTTCAATAGTTTTCTTGCTGTGTCTTTTGGGTTTTCTAGGTATAGGATCATATCATCAGCAAATGGGGATAGTTTTACTTCTTCCTTACCAATTTGGATGCCTATGATTTCCCTTTCTTGCCTAATTGCCCTGGTTAGGACTTCCAGTACAGCGTTGAATAGAAGTGGTGATAGAGGCCATCCTTGACTGGTTCCTGCTGTCATTGCTGTTAAAAGATTGCAATGAATAGCAAAACACAAGATTACAGTCTGCATTAAAATTATAGCAAGTGTTAGCAAATGATGAATCTGGGCTGGCAGTATACAGATGTGGGCTACTCTTTCACCTTTCCTGTAGAATTTTTCATAGAATGAAGTTGAGGGAAATAAGCCCATGTAGAAAGATCATGGCAACAGTATGGTAGTTTCTCAAAAAGTTAAACATAGAGCTACCATGTGACCTTATGCTACTCCTTGTTATTTACCCAAGAGAAATGAAAACGAACATCCACATAAAAACTTGTATACAAAGGTTCATAGTATCATTCATAAACAGTCATAAAATGGAAACAATCCAAATGTCTATGAATGATGAGGGGATAAACAAAATGTGATACAGCCATACAGTGGAATATTATTCAACAGTGAAAAGAATGATGTACTGATACATGCTACAATGTGGATGAACCTTGAAAACATGCCACATGAAAGAAACCAGATTTATATAAGGCCATATATTATATGATCCCATTTATATGATATGTCCAGAATAGCAAAACCATAGAGACAGAAAGTGGATTAGTGGTTGTCAGGGCCTGGGGAGAAGGAGAGATGGGGATTGACTGCTAATGGGTATGGAGTTTCTTTGGGGGTGATGAAAATACTCTGGAATTAAAAGTGGTGATGGTTATGTAACTTTGTAATTATACTAAAAACCACTGAGTTGTATACTTTCTTTATTTAGTAGTTGTTGAGACTATATATATAAAAACATACACCTGTTCCACTATTTCTACTCATGTGATTCAGTGACATGAATTACATTCTTTGAGTTGGGCAACCATTCTCACCCTCCTTTTCTGAGGTGTTCCTTCCCCATTAACATAAACTCACAGCCCCTTAAGGTTCCTATCTAATCTTTCGAGCTGTTGATGTCACTTTTATCCATATAGATAGTTCTTAAAAGAGCATAATGCTCAAGGCAGACATTTTATTAGTTAAACTAGACTATTGTTTGGTTTTAAGAAGACTTCAGGGGATACTTTTGGTTTCAGGTTTAAAGATTATCTCAGGGCCACAGCTTGGAATCTGAGAATTTGAAATTCTGTTCTACATTTCCCCCCTTTTGGTCAGGATTCTTGTATAGAATCTTTGATCAAAATGTTCAATAATGGTAGCCGAGTACCACCCAGTTCTGTCTCATGGCAAAGGAGGCAGTTGTTCATGGGGGCAATTCTGTAGTCTTCTCCTATTCCTGATTCTTTTTCCTCTGTTGTTGACCAGTGTTATGCCTTGGATGGCTGCTTAAGAACTTTTAAGACCCCAGACACTATATAATGACCTAGGTGGTAGAGTAGGAGCACTAAACATATTATTGTGCTAATTAACTGGGATATTTCATGAAACCATGACCCTAAACCTCCAAACCAAGGAATTAAATCCCATGAGGTGCTTGGCAGCCTCAGCGGCCACTCTTTTTTTTTTTTTTTTTGGTCATTGTAAATGTATCTATCACATAACTTTTGGCAATTCAGCTTTTTACAAGTGTACAACTTATTGATACCAATTGTGAATTGTATATTTTAAACAGGTGAATTTTATGGTATGTGGATTATATCTCAATTTTAATAAAAAAAAGTACATAGCAGGTCTGAAAACTGAAACCATGAAATCTGAATTGAGTCATGCTTCTACCTCTTGAAAACCCATAGCCTTGTGTCACCTCTTAGAATTCTGTAGACTTTCTGGATGAGTGGGGCTGCTGAACCTCAGCCCCATAGTGTGTGCTGGGAGTGGTAGGTGGCAGTTATAGGAACCAAATGGGCTGACCAGCTGCCACCCTACTCCCTTGCCTTGGCCCATTTGACCTTTTCTGATTTCTAAATAAGAGTGCTTACTGTAGAACTTGGGAGTCCCTTGGTAGCATGTATGGTTAACATGCTTACTAAAAGTTGGAGGCTTGAGGCCACCCAGAGGTACCTTGGAAGAAAGGCCTGGGGATCTACTTCCAAGAAATCAGCCATTGAAAACCCGATGGAGCACATAATCAAACTGTGGTACATACACAGTGGAATACTATGCAACCCTAAAGAATAGTAGAATCTGCAAAATACTGCATAATGTGGATGAACGTGAAGGACATTGTGCTGAATGAAATAAGTCAATCACAGGACAAATATTGTTGTATTAGTCTTTTATTGTAAAAAGTCAAGGAAAGGTTTACATATGGAAGGAAACTTTCTTTGTTGGTTACCAGGAGTGGAAAGGGAGGGGAGGGAACACTGCTAGATAGGTAGAGACAAGTACTGATTTGGATGAAGGGAAGGGCAGTGTACCAAATGTGAGTGATCAACATGGTGGCATTGAGGAAGAGGAAGACATAAAGAGGTGCATGGGGGATACAGACAACAAAGATGAACCCTTGTGCATGTACAATACTGTGTTGTCAGTGATGGCAAACATTGATCTATGGATGAATAGATGGGTGGACAGGTTGAATGATCGGGTTATGTTTATGCAGGTGGGAGTGTGCCCATGACCATGTATAAAGTTAGCAGGCAATATTCCTACAGGTGTATTTGTATGTTCTGTAAGAGTGTCCAGGTATATAGTAGAGCTGACAAGGGATAAGATTGTAGTCACTTCTTGTGCACAGCCAGGTACCCAGAGGGAGCGAGTTGGACATGTGTGCTTGGGACCATGGTCACAGGGGACATCAACTCAATTGGCAAAGCATACTACACAAAAACATTGTTTCACATCCTACTTTGGTGAGTAGTGACTGGGATCCTAAAAGCTCACAAGTGGCCATCTAGATGCAATGATGGGTCCCTCCTTGTCCAGAGCAAAGAAGAACGAAGAAAACCAAAGACACAATGTGATCCTCCGCCTATGTCACCATGAGACCAGAAGAACTAGATGATGCCTGGCTACCACTGTCAACCACTTGGAGGGGGATCTAGGTAGGAGAGCCTGGGCAGAGTGCGAGAACAATGTGGAACAGAACTCAAAATCATATATAAAAAAAAGAAAAGAAAAAAAGGACCAGGTTTGCTGGTCTGATAGAGCCTGGTGAAACCCCTGAGACAGTGGCCCCTAGCTGCCCTTCAGGTCTAGAATTGAACCCCCTCCTGTGGCTTCCAGCCAAACAAAAGACAGGCATGTGAGCTGAACATTTACATTAGGTAGATACACTCTTTGGAGAGATTAATCATGGGAGAATAGAAGGTTGTGTATGCACAGGGAGACAGCTGGAGGGCAGGAGTGCAGGGGAGGGAAGGACACAGGGAATAGGTAACTATGGGGAGGAAATGGGAAGAGACCTGTTGCATTGTGAGAAATTGTAGTCAGTGTCATAAGACAAAGTGTATGTGAACTGCTGTATGGAAAATGAATTTGCTCTGTAAACTTTCACCCAAATCACAATAAAAATTAAAAAAGAAAACTCTATGGAGTACAGTTCTGCTGTGACACACAGGGGGTTGCCATGAGTTGGAATAGACTCCACAGCAACTGGTTTGGCTTTGATTTTGCCGTAGAACTTTGCTCCCTCAGTTTCCCCCACCTGGGAAGTAAGCCTGTGAGCCTGAGTTCTGTGGCCAGCAGAGTCTGTAGCAGGTCTCAGCAGGTCTTTGACTTCCCCTCTGGGTCCACTTTTTCCCTGTCTCTGGTGTTGCTTTTCAGTGATCCACACTTGGCCTCAGGGCCAGTCCCTTCTCCTTCTGAGATCGCCCCCAGCCTATCATGCAGATCATTCTTCTATAATCCTTAGGGCAAACTTGCTTCCCGTCACCTGCCCCATTCTGGCTGGTGGCTGAGCTACATAGTCACTTCTTCCTCTCCCTGTCTTTTTCTTCAGGAACAGCTGTGTTAAACCTTGTGGGTTTGAGTGTTTAAACCCTCCTAAGAAGTTCTAAGGAGCTCTGGTGGCATAGTGCCCTCTTAGGAAGTTCCTGTTGTTAGCATAGTGATTATAGAGTAACTGCATTTGTATAGCAGGGATGGTACTAGCCATACCATTTTCCACAGTGGTTGCACTATTTTACAGTCCCCTCAGCAGTATATGATTGTTCCAATCTCTCTACACCCTCACCAGCATTTGTTGTTTTCTGCTATTTTTGACCTGGGGTGAGATGATATCTTACTGTTTTGATTTGCATTTCTCTAATGGCTGATGATCCTGAGCATTTCTTCATGTGTTTGTTAACTATCTGAATGTCATTTTTGGTGAAATGTCTGTTCATGTCTTCTGCCGATCTTTTAATTGGATTATTTGTCTTTTTGTTAAGTTAAAGTTTTCTGTAAGTGTTAGAAGGAGGAACCATTCCCTGGAGAAGGATATCATATTTCATAAAGTGGAGGGTCAATGAAGAAGGGAAGGGCCCTCAACAAGGTGGATAGACACTGGCTGCAGCGATGGGCTCAGGTTAGTGAGGATCGTGAGGCTGGCACAAGACCAGGCAGTGTTTCATCCTGCTGTGCATAGGGTTCCTATGAGTCAGAGGCAACTGGATAGCACCTAACAACAACAACATAAATGTTAGAGGTTAGCTTCTTGTCTGATACGTCGTTGCCAAATTTTTTTCCCCAGTCTGTGGGTTCTCTTTTTATTCTTTAGTGAAATCTTTTGATCTCATTTTTAAGAGGTCCCAGTCATGTATTTTGCCTTCTTATGTTTGTGCATTTTTAGCTATATGCTGTAGTACATATGCCCTGGATTAGGGTCCTTAAGTTTGTACGTTTTTTTCTTTGGTGTTTCCAAGGCTGTAAATTCTTATGGAAGCAGACTACCACATCTTTCTCCCCTGGAATAGCTATTAGGTTAGGTGTGAACCACTGACCTTTTGGTTAGCAGCCAAGCCCTTGTAACTACTGTGCCACCAGGACACCACTGAATGAATGCCTAGTGATACAATAAAATGGCATGCTACCATTCAACAGTCAGCGTTAGAGTTACACTTACTGAGCGAGAGGGGTAATTGTGTTGTCTTGTGTAGGGGGGAAAGGCTTGCTATAGAAGGAAGCTGTAAGAGGTGAGCTTGGAAGGTGATGAGGAGGGTTGAAACTTTTCCTTTGTATGGTAGGTATATCTTTTGTTTGGCTTGTGAAAGTAAATACAGATTACTTTTGTAATAAAAAAATCCGGTAAACAAAAATCAAAAATGGGAAAAAGTTTACCCAGTCAGAGGGAGCGACAAGATTTGAACCTTCTGATGGGAAATTTGGAGATGAATAGGGGAGCTCTGGTGGCGTAGTGCCTAAGGCACTTGACTGCTAACCAGAAGGCTGACGGTTCAAACCCACCAGCCACTCTTCGGAAGGAAAGTTGGGCAATCTACTTCCATAGTGATACCACCTCAGAAACCCAAGGAGGGGTCCCTATGAGTTGGGTCCGACTTGATGGCACATAACAGCAGTGGTGATGGATGTACAATAAATATGGTGAACCTAATTATTGTCACTGAATCATACCTGTAAAAAATGGTGAAATGTACATGGTTTGTTATGTACATACTTACCACAATAATAATAATAATAATAACTAAAGATTTGAATCCTGGTCCTTCTGACTTCCAGCCCTTGTTCTTAGGCAGGACCTAACCTTTTCCATACATAGCCTCTTGTATCACATGCCTGCAGTTCTGAAAGGAAGCAGAGCCTGGGCCAGTAGCTGTTTCTGTTTTATTTTGTAAATTGAGACAGGATTTACATACAATAAATCAGAGCATAGCTTGATGAGTTGTTGCAGATCTATCGCCCTGCAGCCCTAACTCGGGTTGAGATACGCATTTCTGGTGCCTAAAGTTCCCTCCATTCCCAGCCAATTACCTTCCCCCTCCCCCTAAGTGACCACTCTTACAAGTTAACTTCACCAAAGATTAATCTTGCCTGTTATGAACTTTATATAAATGAAATCATACAGTGTGAGCTTCTGACGCTCATACATACCTGGTTTCTTCTGATGTCTTTCAGCACGAACTCTTGGAGATGCAACCAAGTTGCTGCAGGTATCAGTAGCTGGTCCTTTTTCATTGCTACGTAGTATTGCAGTGTGTGGATAAACCAAACCAAACTCTTCTGCCGTCGAGTGGGATCTGACTCATAGCGACCCCTCCTTGTGTTTCCGAGGCAGTATCACTACGGAGGTAGATTGCCCAGTCTGCCTTCATTTTCCTATAGATGGAGTTTTGCCTTGTTTTCAGTTTGGGAGTTCAGAATAAAGTTGCTGTGAACATTCTGGCATGTCTTTTGATGGCTGTGAGCAATCATTTCTCTGGGATGTATACCCGGTAGAACTGCCACCTAGGGTTTTCTGGATGTAATCTTCAAGGGAGTAGATCGCCAGGTCTTTGTCTCATGGAGCTGCTGGGTGAGTTTGAGCCGCAGCCAGTGCTTAACTATTGCACCACCAGGGCTCTTTACTTGCAGGGTGATAGGGTAGAATCCTTCTTTTGCCAGGAAGGTAACTGAGGGGGAGGGATATGGTGATGCAGTGGGCAAAGCATTCAGCTACTAACCAGAAGGTCACTGGTTTGAACCCATGAGGTGCTCTGCAGGAGAAAGATGAGGCAGTCTGATTTACGACTGTTTCAACCTTATGGGACAGTTCTACTCTGTCCTGTGAAGTCACTATGAGTCAGAATCAGCTTGATGGCAGTGAGAACCAAGGAGGCTTCAGAGTGTCTGAGAGAGGAATTGACTTTCTCAGAGTCACATGGTAACTCAGGTTGGACTCAGCCTGTTTTACCCCCTTTTGCTTTCTGGTGTTATCCATGCCCCCCAACCCCCCATCCCACAAGATGCTTCCTGCTTCTTTTCACCCCAGTCTTGTGGGGAGGAGATTCAGGCAGGGCCAGGGCCATGCCTCTGGAGGCCCCGATTGTCATGTGGACATTGCACAGGTGCTGTTGGCTTGGGCAGTGAGTATGTTCATGTGCGGGTACACACGTGCAGACACAAATGGGGCCCTGCCCACCTCATCACACTCACTGTGCTCCCGGTAGGTGCAGGAGGGTGCAGCTGCCCTGCTCAGAGCCCTGCTGGTTACTGGAGGGTAGTCTGGCAGAGTGGCTCAGTCTGGGGCTGGTGCATGCCTGGCTCAGCTGCCCACCGGGTTCAGATGTACATCTAGCTCAGGTACACATCTGGCTCAGGGACCACCTCCTCTTGAAGCCCTCCTAGTCCCCCTAGGTAGCATTTTTATCATCTCCTTCAGCCCCCATCACAGGGCTTTCTTGATTGCACCAACTCTCTGGGTGGTGGTGTCCTTAGCTCTCTCTTTTTTTTAATTTAAATTTTGTACTGCAATTTAGGTGCAAATTTACAAAGCAGATTTGTTTTACTCAACAGTTCATGCACATTTGATTTCACAGCCCTGATTACAATCCTGGGAGCTCTGGTGGCATAGTGCCTAAAGCAGTTGACTGGTAACCAGAAGGTTGGCGGTTCAAACCCACGAGCTACTTCTTGGAAGGAAGGTTGGGCAATCTACTTCCATAGAGATGTTGTTGTTGTTGTTGTTGTTATGTGCCGTCGAGTCGGCCCCGACTCATAGCAACCCCTCCTTGGGTTTCCGAGGCAGTTATCACTACGGAAGTAGGATTGCCCAACCTTCCTTCCAAGGAGTGGCTGGTGGGTTTGAACCGCCAGCCGTCTGGTTAGCAGGCAAGTGTCTTAGCCACTATGCTACCAGAGCTCCCTCCGTAGAGATACTGCCTTGGAAACACAAGGAGGGGTGGCTATGAGTCAGGTCCGGTGCGAGGGCAGTGTATTGCGTTGTTGATTACGATCCCTAAACCAAGCCATAGAAAGCTCTCTTCCCCTGTCCTCCCTGTGACTACCTCTTCCCTGTGTCCTCCTTATCTGTGTATTCCTGTCTACCAGTTTTCCCTCTGTGTGAGTGCTGCCCCTCTGATGTCTCAGGGCTTATAGATCTAAGGGATGCATCTCCCGAGGGGAGGTGAGTGCATCTCCCTGGGGTAGGTGTTCTGCTTATAGGTCTTTCTACTGGGCTGAGAGCCAATCCACAAAGTGAGCTCATTTCCAGGTCCAAAGGATAAACTGGGGCCATAGTCTCAGGGGTTTCTCCAGTCTCTTTCTGACTAGTAATTCTGGTTGTTTTTTATTTTTGAATTTTGCTCCACATTTTTCCTCCAACTCTACCCCAGAAAACACACACACACACACACACACACATACACTACCAAGTCAGATCCAACTCATAGCGACCCCTCCTTGGGTTTCTGAGGCAGTTTCACTACAGAAGTAGATTGCCCAACCTTCCTTCCGAGGAGTGGCTGGTGGATTTGAACTGACAGCCTTCTGTCAGGTTAGCAGTCTAATGCCTTAGGCACTAGGCCACCAGAGCTCCTAACTCCAGAACTCCAATTTTGATCACTTTCTGAGTGGTTGGCACTGGTAGCTGGGCATGGTGTCCTTAGCTTTTACCATGTCTATGTCACCTCTCGACCCTGAACTCTCCAAGGGCAGGCACAGAAATGAATATGGGCATACTTTTTTTTTTTTAATGAACTCTTTCTTGTTCTTTGATCTCATTTTAAGGCACCTCAGACCTTCATGACTGAATGAGGGTGTCAGCTTGATGGTGGGCCAGGAATCAGTAGTATTTCTTCACATTTAGTGTATGTCAACCCCTCCCTTATGTTGTCTCATTTATATCTTGCTACATGCTTATGAAGTAGGTACCAGTATTATCCTGTTTTGTAGAAAAGGAAACAGATTCAGAGAAGTTTATTAACTTTGCCAAAGTCCCACAGTGAGTCCTTGGCCAGCTAGGATTGGACCCCAGGTCTGCCTCACTCAGCCTGTCCCAGGGTTGAACTCAGCCCAGGCTTGGGTCCTTCTTCGCTCAGCACCAGGCTGGGAGCCGTTTCCTTGAATCCTTTTCATCACCTCTCTGCAGCCCAAGTGTGGAGCTGACTGGTGCCGGCTGGAATGGAGAAGGTGGTATCAACAGGACCCCCCTCGCTGGGCCAGGCCCCCTCCCACCCTGTCTTCTGCCAAAAGCCCCTTTATGCAGCAGTCTCTGTGCTGGGTAGGGGTCTGCAGAGAAGTAGGCCTCAATGCCCCAGGGGGAGCCTGGCAGGGCAGCCTGGCCTAGGCAGCCACACAGCAGGATGTCCCACTTGGCAGGACTTTTCCTGAACGAACAGCTAGCAGGAGTTTGAGAATTGAGAAGATAGATAAACAGGAAGAGGGAGAAATTTAAAAATATTTCTCTTTCCCTCCTGAGTCGTGACGTTTTTGTCCCACTCCTTCCTCTGCCACTGGAGGTTTGAGGTGGTGGAACCGTTCCTCTGCCCGAGACTACCCAGGGCCCTGCAGAGCTAAGGCTGGCCCTAGGTTTCAGGATTTTAGATTGGTTTTGTGGGATGGGCTGGGGGCAGCTTGGACATTGGGGCCAAAAGGCCCATGTTTGAATCTTGGCTCCACTACTTCTTTGCACGTGTTTGAGGCCACATCACTTACCTTCTCCGTGGGTCACATGGCCATGATGTGTCCCCCACACATCATGGTATGTGTGTTTGGAGAAGTAATAGTGGGAGTGAGTATTTGTTGAGCACTGACTATGTGCTGGGCCCTGGCAGGTTCAGACATTCTCTGTTATTTTAGTTAATTCTTACAGTCAGAGGTGGATATGGTTAACGATGTTCATTTGACAGATGTGGAAACACAGAGAGTTTAAGTGTTTGGGTCAGGATCACACAGCTAGTGGCAGTGGGGCTGAGGCTTGAACTCAGGCAGCCTGTGCAATCAGCACCTGCTTTCTTATTGACATGGCACCTGGTATACCTTGGCACGTAGTACTATTGGTTCTATGAATTCCTTTCCCTTCTCTTTTATGGAGAAACCAAGTCATAGTTTGCTCAGGGAGCTTCCTACATGCCTCCTTCTCCATGCAGCCCTCTTAGGTTGATACAGGACAAAGGCATGCCGTTCTTCTGTTGTACCAAGTAGTACATGTCACCCTGCAGCTAATATCCCAACTTCCTGATGGTCCCTAAGGCACCCAGGGTTCAGCCTGGCCCTACCCCATCTCTGCCCTCTGTACACTGGCCTTGTTGTTCGTTGTTGATTAGTTGATTCTGCCTTCTGGCGACCCTGGGCGTAATGGATGGAAATGCTGCCGGGTCCTGTGCCACCTTCATGATTTTTGGTATATTTGTGTCCATTTGGACAATATTCTGTTCTGATCCATAGGATTTTCATCAGCTGGGAAACCTAAGAAGGGGTCACTATGAGTCTGATCAGCTCAGTGGCAGTGAGGTTTTTTTTTTTTTTTGAGTTTTCAAAAGTAGATTGCCAGGCCTTTCTTCCTAATCTGTCTTAGAAGCTCCACTGAGACCTGTCCACCATGGATGATCCTGCTGGTTATTTGAAATACCAGTAGCATAGCTTCCAGCATCACAGCCACACCCATGCTACCACAGTACAACAGACTGACAGGCGAACTAGTCAACATTGTTTTATAAGCATCCAAATATTTCCCAGTAGGCTCTCTGCACAGTCGAAAGCATTTCCCTCTTCATGCTGTTCCTTCACCAGAGCATGCCATCCCCTCTCCTTGTCTGTTGCTCACCCTTCAAGGCCTGGTTCAGTTGTCTCCTCTTTCAGGAAGCCTTTCTTGCGTGCTTGACCCAGAGTTAACATCTCCCTCCTCTTTGCTACTCAGCACAGTGCGGAAGGATTCTGGAGTCCCTGGCCTTTTATGTACTTGGGCTAATCACGCCCCTTAGAGTCTCAGTTTCTTCATCTGTGGATTAGGGATAATAAAAGAGGGGGACAGGATTATCTAGGGCTCTTTTGCCCTGGCCTGTGTGGAATGACCAGGCCTGGTGAAACACGGCCCTCTCAGCATTAACTCCCTTCCATGCCAGGGGCGGAAGCGAGGAGGACAGAGTGTGAAGTGAAGTCACTTCCCCACCGGGGCCCTGCCGTGTGCCTGGCCTTCCGCAGTAAGTCCTGTTTCCTCTTGGCCACTGTGTGCCCATGCTCTCCTGGCTCCCATGACCTTGCAGGTCCCCAGCAGGTGGGGGCTCTGATGGAATGTGGGCCTGCTTTTCATCCATCCAGGTCACTTCCTGTCTCCATAAGCACCCACCTTTCCTGCCTCGCCCTTCTACACAGGGGCTTGGTAAGCATGAGGGGTTTGGGGTCTTGAGGGGTGGATACTTGAGGTCATGTCCAGTGGCCTAGGGAGGGGAGGGACTTTGAGATACCAAAACTGGGAGTCAAGACTCCTGACCATATTCCACTTGTGGGGACCCTGTGGGCCAGGGTAGGCCGCAGGGTGTTTCTGAGGGAAACCTGGGTGGACCTAGACCTACGTGGTGGGGGAGGAAGTTGCTCATTCTCCAAACCAGAGTCAAGTCCACCTCAACTCATGGCGACTCTGTGTGTGTCAGGTAGAGCCGTGCTCTGTAGTGTTTCCAGTGGCTGGTTTCTCAGAAGTAGGTCTCTGAGCCTTTCTTCCGAGGTACCTCTGGGTGGACTTGACCTTCAGCCTTTCAGCTTGTAGCCACGTGTGTTAACTGTTTGTGCTACCCAGGGACTCCTGCTCACCCTCCTGGGCCTCCATTTCTTCTTCTGTGGAACTTGGGTGCGGGGAGCCTGTGTGTGTAGGAGCTGAGAACTGAGTTGGTCACACGCCTCCTCAGGTCAGGCTCAGGTGCCCATGACTGTTTAATCCCCATTCACTGTAAGGAGGAGGCTAGAGGAAAGCAAAGCTCAGAAAGATTGAGGAACTGGCCTGGGGCCTCTTGTGCGGGGCAGCGGCACTGGGCGTCTACCCTGGGCTCTGACTCTAATTTCCAAGCTTTTTTCCACAGGAACATTTCCCTTTTGATCAATGGCAACTCCCAGGAGCCTTGTCACTCCTCTGACCTTTTCCTGTAGAGTCATGGTCTCTTTGGGGTGTAATGTTGATATGGAGCCATGATAACCGGTCTCATGGCTGTACTCTGTGGTTTTTTTTTTTTCTCTTTCTATAATTAGTATATGTCCATTATAGGAAAATCAGAGAAAATACAGATAGCAGGACAACTAGAAAAATCACGTGTGATTCTGTGTCCCAGAGATAACCATGGTGCTCACCATGAATGTTTTGAGATTAATCCTAGACATTTTACCCCTGTGTGTGTGTTTCCATGTAATAGTCTGCCCTCTACACCTACTTTATTAACATTAACATAGAATCACATTCTAAATTATTGTTTGTTTTTTAATCCAATATGCAGGGTGTATTTTCCCATGTGCTATAAATGGTTAATGCACTGGGCTGTCAAGTGAGAGCTTGAAGGTTTGAGTCCACCCAGAGGTACCTCGGAAGGAAGGCCTGATGGTCTACTCTGCAAAATCAGCCGTTGGAACCCTGTGGGAGCACATGTCTCCTCTGACACACACGGGGTCACCATAAGTCGGCATTGAATTGATGGCAACTTGGGGTTTTTTGTTTTATTGTTTTGCTTTAGTATCTTAAAGATTAGTTGAAATGTGGAATCTTTTTTTTTTTTTTTAATTTTATTTTGATTTGGGTGAAGATTTACAGAGTAAATTCACTTTTCATACAGCAGTTCACATATACTTTGTCTCATGTCATTGACCAAAA
>NW_006921657.1:6952923-6953638 GCF_000298275.1 Orycteropus afer afer | reverse complement strand
TATATGCAAAAGGGTTCATATTTGTTGTCTGTACTTTCCATGTACCTCTCTATGTCTTTCTCATCCTCAATGGTGCCATATTGGTCACTCCCGAAATGTGGAATCTTAAACCATAATGTGGTAGTTAAGGTTGTGTGTCTACTTGGTTGGGTTATGGTTTTGAGTGGCTGGGCAGCTGGATGTAGTTATCCCCATGATGAGATTGTAATCACTTCCATGGTGGAATCTGCTTTGAGCAGCTAAGTAGTTGAAGGGGAGTTACCTTCGGGGTATGGCTTGCTTCCAGTGTACATGGAGAAGGGTTAGGAAAGGTTGCCAGATTTTTGGCACATTCTGGATCCTGCATTTGGCTGAGACTTCATCTCCAGTTCCTGGACTTGAACCAGTGGCCTGCCATGTTGTCTCCTGATCTTGGGATTGTGCCATTTTACCTGCTGATCTTGGGTTCATCAGCCTTAGCAGCCAGCAGATACATGAGTTAGGAGACTCCTTCAGCTCTAGTGGGCCTGGAATAAGAGGCAGAGCTGAAGCCCAAGGTCAAGGAGCCTTCACTCAGCCCCTAGGGCCGACACTCTAAATTTGGACTTCTGGCCTCCTATGCTATGGTATAGGAGCTCTGGTAGCTTAGTGCCTAAGGCACTTGACTGCTAACCAGAAGGCTGGCAGTTCAAACCCACCAGCCACTCCTCGGAAGGAAGGTGGGGCAATCTACTTC
>NW_006921657.1:6951535-6952288 GCF_000298275.1 Orycteropus afer afer | reverse complement strand
TACTTTGCTGCATTACAACTCATTGGGCTGTTATGCACTTTAAAGCATGATTTTATGGCATATGCTGGTCATTTGGAAAATAACTGGTTCACTGAGTTATGCACATCTTTCAAATGTGGACACATTTTATTATATCAAAAATTTACATGTGTTAATATCACCAATATCATGAGAAAAACCTTTATGTTTTGGGAAGCTGTCAAACAGTGGGCAGTACAAGTTTTCCAAGATTCTAACTTGCCCTCGAAGACTCAGACTTTATCATTGACAACAAATGCTGCCAGTTTTTCACTTGAAGTGATAGGCTTATTGTGTTCATTTTTGAGCAAATGTGTGCCAAATACCCAAGTCTACATAACCATAGCTGGCCTGTCAGTTGTTCTTTCCCTGCACAAAGTGTCTGGTTAAGCTCACAGCTCAAACCACTACCAGGTGCTTTTCCTCAGGATGGCCATGTGCTTCAGTGAGCAGAGGAAGTACTTGATGGGCACTTCCTGTTTCAGCACAAATATTACCTATTTATTATCATTAATTTAATACTATATTAACTTAATATGATATTAGTGGTATCATTTATATTGTATTTAATATACCAAAAAAAGGCATATGAGTTGTACATTTACCGGAGGTAGATACACTCCTTGGAGAGAGCAATCATGGGAGAAAGAAGGGCTGCTTATGCACAGGGAGACAGCTCAGGGGGCAGGAGAGCATGGAGGAATGGACACAGGGAAGAGGTAACTATCAGGAGGG
>NW_006921657.1:6930768-6950775 GCF_000298275.1 Orycteropus afer afer | reverse complement strand
TTGAACTGCCAGCCTTCTGGTTAGCAGTCAAATGCCTTAGGCATTGTGCTACCAGAGCTCGCGTATTTAATATAGTAAATATAACTAATAATATTTCAGCTCTGAATATTAGAAAGATATGCTGAGCTTTAGTGAATTTAATAACTTTTACTACTTACATTCTTAAGTGAAAACTGGCATTATGCTTTTACTGTGAGTGTCAGTCTATGACGAATATAGTGACTACCAGTGCTGTTTGGGTCCTTGTGGTGGTTATGTTTGTGTATCATCTTGGCTAGGCCTGGTTGAATACCTGGGCAGCTGGATGTAGTTATTCTCCATGGTAAGATTGGTAATTAACTCCATGGTGGAATGTATTGGATCAGCTGAGTAGCTGCTTTAGGGATGTGGTCTGTTTCCCGTATATAAGAAGCAGCTTTGGGAATGGTCTCTAGTGTATGGCATGCTTGAACCCTGCATTTAGCTGTGTTGTTCAGCAGCCTGCTGTGCTCTGCCAACCTTGGAACTTTCAATGGACTTGAATGAATGGCTTGCCATGTGGTTTGGTAATATCGGGATGGTGCCATTTTATTTGTTGACCTTGGGCTTGTTAGGCTCAGCAACCAGTAGCTGCCTGAGTGAAGAGATGCCTCTAGCTTCAGTGAGTCGGGAGCAAGAGGCAGAGCTGAAGCCCAAGGCTGAGGGGCTTTTACCCAGCCCCTAGAGCTTGGCACTTTGAACTCGTACTTAAAGCCTTCAAACTGTAAGAGAATTAACTCCTGTTCAAGCATCCCATTGGTGGTATGTTCTTGTCAGAGTGGCACTAGGTAACCAGAACAGTCCTTCACCCACTCTTGATTTTGCATCATCACTGTAAATGCCATTGCAGTGAAAAATGAATAAATCATGTCTTAGTCCTGGAAGAACCTCCTGGAAGATGTTGGGGACCCCTTAGAGAGGGTCAAGGAAAGATTACTGATGGGGAAGAGGGGACTGAGCATAGGGGAGCAGAAGAGGGACAGATGAACCAAGCAGAAAGAATGAATGAATGTGAGGTGTGTGGTCCTTACACTTCGTCCGCCACTTGGTAGGAGGAACAGCAACATCTGTCCCTTGCTAGAGGAAAAACTGGCTAATTACGGGCTATTTAAAGGAGTTTTGAAAGTAACTTGGCCAATTTTCCTTATGTAGACTAGAACACACACTCAGCTCACAGCCTAGTAAGATGCTACTCTGTTTAATTATTGTTGCTGTTGTTACTTTATTTAGAAAGGTCTAGTACAACTATTTGCAAAGACCTGCTGAGGTATTGCCCATTTCAGGGATTGTAAGCAGTTCAGTTTGGCTGGAATTTAGAGCACTAGGGTTACAGCAGGCTAGAGAGAGAGGCAGCTTGCTTAGGGGAAGCATGGACGGCCGTCTAACTTGGTCTTTCACCCTGTGCTCTGTCGCTTCTGCTTGGTGTGCTCCATGCTGTGGAGCTGGAGAGCTTCCCCCGTCAGGATCTTCCCTGGGCTTGGGACCATGTGCTCAGTGGAGCAGATGAGCAGGGAGGTGTGGGGCAAGGAGCAAGAGACCTCTGGTCCAAGCCCTGGCACCTACTGGCTCTGTGAGCGTGGACAGGTCTCTGGCCTACTCTGGAGCTCAGTTTCCTTCCTCTTCTGTAATATGAGAGGACTAGACAAGAGTCTTAAAGGCATCTTCTTCTGGCTGGCTGACTCTCAGATTCACATTCGTGTCCAAGGGCATTTGGACATACCTTGTGTATGTGTGTGTGTGTGTGTACACATGTGTGCGCACTCTCACCTATGCATGCACTGGGAGTGGGGGAATGAGGCCCAGGGCAGGTGAGGGGCTGATACGAACCCCTGACTTGGGCCCAAACTTGAAACTTTTATGCACTCCCCCAGGCCCCTCAGTGGGGGAACTCTTTAGGTCCTATCTTCCTCTGTGTTTGTTCTGCAGCTGAGGCAGATGTTTCCTGCAGCTGGTCACTCAGTCCCCTGCTGTCCCTCAGATGGCTCTATTTTTAGCTCCATTGTTACCGTCCCTGGGCATCTGGCTGCCAGAGGTATGTGAGAGGCTGTGGCCCTGAAAGAGGTTCTTCCCCTGGGTCCGGCTTGTTCTGGAAGCCAGGGGAGGAGGAGGAGAGATTTCTCTATCTTCTGTCGAGCCCCTGGTTTAAGCTTCCGGATGTCTTATTGGAAAGACCAAGGTGGCTTCAGGCAGGGAATGGGAGTGTGACGGGAGGAGGATGCTTTAGAAAGATCCTGGCATGTGGACCCAGAGCCCCAGCTCCGTCAGTGAAAGAATGAATGTAAAATGCATTAAGAGAATGACATTTGGAACCTATGACTACTGTGGGTTCAGCCCCGTGAGGCACCTGGAATAGACTGTAGGAAAAGGAGAGATGAAACACGTTCTCACTAACACAGCAGGCCTGTGGGGTCAAGTTCAGGGTGAAGGGCTGAGCAGGGAGAGCATTTATTTGGAGGGGCAGAGATGCTTTTGCCTGGAAGGTTTAGAAGGGGAGGAGGCATTTCAGCTGGAGTCAGATGGGTAGATAATGCAGTGTGTGTGTGGGGGGACAATAATGGGCAGAAATGGTGATCCTGCTTTGTGGGATTAAGGAGGGCAAAGGGAGGGGCCTCAGACATCTCTGCCAGCAGCTCCAGGGCTGCCCTTCCCTAGGAGGGGCCTTGGGTGGCTTGAGTGCATGAGGCTCTGCAGCCACCTCCTAAGCCTGCAGCCAGCACAGCAACTCTGCTTTAGACTGTTCTATCCATTGGATCTCACGAAAGCCTGATTTTACACAAAGGTTCCATTACAAAAATGCTTGAAAACCACCCATCTCATCCTGCCCCTCACCTGACCTTATGGATGGAAATAAACTGAGACCAGGGGGGCTGCTCTGACCAGAGATGTCTGAGAAAGTTAGTGATGGGGGCAGACCCTCCTGCTAGGTGCTTCCTGCTGGACACCATTGTGGAGCCAGAAATGGGATTGCCTGGGAGTCAGAGGTGTAGAAGACAAATGGGGGTGATGAGGATGGAAAGGAGGCCTTGAATGCCAGGCAAGAAAGTTTAGACAGGAAGCCACAGGGTGTGGCAAGGATGAGGACAGACCCCAGGATTGGTCTGTGGTTCTTCCCAAGTCTTTGGAGTGATACTTCAGGTGTTTATGATGTTGGTAGAGGTTGGCAGTGAGATTCTAGTGTAAGTTGCCACTGGCCCTCTGAGGCTCAGACCCAGGTAGCAACCAGATTAGTGTCAGCAGGGTCTGGGCTTTGGGTGGGGTCTTGAGAGACTGTAGGTTTCTGTTGACTTTGCATATCCAAATGTCCAACTTCTTGGAGCTGACTGCAAGAACATGTCCAAGTACTCTTTTATTTTTTTTTTATTTTTATTGTGATTTGGTTGAAAGTTTACAGAGCAAGTTCATCTTGCATACAGCCATTCATACACATTTTGTTTCCCAACAATGACTGCAGTTCCCCACAATGTAACAGCTTTCTTCCTGCTTCCTCCCTGTAGTTACCTCTTCCCTGTGTCCTTCCCTCCCACACACTTCTGCCCCTTGAGCTATCTTCCTGTGAAAATACTGCCCTTCTCTTCTCCCATGATTGATGTACTGATCAAGCCACTGAGTGTATCCAGCTAATGTAAATGTTTACCCCATCCGCTTGTCTATTGTTTGGCTGAAAGCCATAGGAGTGAGCTCAGTTCCACACCTGAAATGTAACTAGGGGCCATAGTCTCAGGGGTCTCACCAGGCTCTTTTAGACCAGAATACCTGTTTTTTGTTTTAAATGATTTTGAGTTTTGTTCCATATTGTTCTCCTGCTCTATCCAGGGTCTCCTGCATCGATCTCCCTCCGAGTGGTTGACAGTGATAGCCGGGCACCGTCTAGTTCTTCTGGTCTCATGGTCATATAGGCTGAAGATTGCATGGTATAACAATCCCTTGGACTCATTGTTTCATGCGTTTTTGGTTTTCTTCATTCTACTTTGCTCTGGATGAGGAGAGACCCATTGTTGCATCTAGATGGACGCTTGCAAGCTTTTAAGACTCCAGTTGCTACTCACCAAAGTAGGATGTAGAACAGTGTTTTTGTGTAGTATGTTAGCCAGTTGAGCTTGATGAACCCTGTGACCATGGTCCTGAGCCAAATACTTGCTTCCTCTGGGTAGCTGGCTGTGGCCAAGAAGCCACCATAACCACATGTCCAGGTACTCTTAACACTGTTCTCCCAGGGTTCTGCTCCCCTGTCCATTGCTCCCCTCCCTGCTCCCTCCCTATAGCACTTGGAGAAGGACAGAAGCTTCAGGTTCTTTTAAGAGTTGACTGGCTCCTTCCTGGGAATGTTTGCCCTTCCCTCTTGTACCTCTCTGAAAACCAACAGGGCAGAGTCCTCCCATGCAGACTGTATCTTCTTTCCATTCTAGGGAGTTCCCCTGCTAAGAAAGGCTCCTGGAGGGACAAGGAGAAACTGTCTTCCAGGCAGGTAGACTGAGACTTTTGTGGTCTCTTTCTGCCTATTTGGAGAGAGCTGTGAGGATGTACTGTTTTGCAGTTGGTGCTGCTCTGTTTCATGTGTGCAGGATTATGTTATCTGTATTCTGTGAACCCTTTGGTCCCAGCACAGGCTCGGCTCACAGGACCTCACCGTCATTTGGCCAAGCACAGACTTGTGGGCCCACAGTGCAGCCTGGCTTCACCAGCAGAGACACTGGACATTGTCTTGTAAGAGGAGAGAGAAAGAAATTCTGTCCTGTTGCCATGTGGTGCTTGGTCACCAAGGGTCAAACCTAAAAATAACACCGTGCATTAGTCAAGGTTAGATTTGGCTGCAAGTAATAGGAAAAGCCAAAGAACAGTGGTTTACACAAGATAGAAGTTTATTTCTCTCTCCTGTCCAAGTCCAGAGCTTTGTGGTCCAGGTGTGATGTATAGCTCTGTTCCTTGGATTCCTCAGGGAACTTGATCTCCACCCTTCCTAGGGAGTAGCACATGTGCTCATGGTCCAAGATGGCTGCTGAACTTCAGTCATCACATCTGTGTTCCAGGCAGTAGGATGGAGGAAGGGAGGAAAAAGTCTCATAAGGAAAGATTCTAGTAGTTGCCATGTAACACTGCCTCTTATGTCCCATTGGCTAGGCTAGGGCCCCACTGATCGGCCAGGAGATGGGAATGTAGTCTCAGCCCTGAGTGTCCACATACTCAGCTAGCTATCTCCCCCTCTCCAAGGATAGATCTAATACAGACTGCAGGGATAGTGGATGAGGGTACTGTGAGCATTTTGAACAAACCTGAGCATGCTGTCCGGCTGGAAGGTGGGCCAGAGCTATAGGAACTGCTGAGTCTCACCCAGGGAGATTTCCTCTGGGGGAGGCCAGTCTTGCTTCAGGCCAGAAAGCCACTTGCTCCAGTCCAGAATGGAGGAGCAGGGACTGAGCCAAGAGAGACAGACTTTGGAGGTGTTAGGAGAGAGCTCTGTGCAAGCAGTCAGAATAAGAGAGTGAGCAACCCTCTTCTCAGTGCGATCAGAGCGTACCAGGAAAGGGTGTTCTGTCCGTGGCTGCTGAGGGACTTGAGAAAAAGTGAGGAAGAGGTGCAAGGATTGCGACACAAAGAAGACAAAACGGGCAGATATTGAAGAGCTGCCCCAGGAAAAGGGTCAAACCAGGACGTCCTCCTCAGCTCCCAGAGGCCAGCGGAGGGCCTGAAGGAGGCTGCAGGGCACCCCCGCCATTCAGAGGGGCAGCCACTTGCCCTCCCCTAACAGTGCCCTGTAACTGGCCGTTTTTGGATTCTTCAAGGAAAGCCAGAGGTCTAGATGTTTATTTGAAATCTCTGGACTTTTTATTGCTGTCAGCTAATTAAAGCAGGAAATATGAAAGTATGCTGATCAAGCATTTTGAATGTGGGACCCCTTTTTTGCCTACAAGGTGTTGAGGGGATTATAAATTTTCGTCTTCCAGATTAGATGAATTCTGATCATCTAAGGGGAAGAACCAGGAGAAATATGTGGAAAACTAGCTAACTTTTCTACCTTTCTCCTCCTCCTTTTTAACTTTTTATTGTGATTTGGGTGAAAGTTTACAGAGCAAATTGGTTTTTCATTGCACAATTCATATACATTTTGATTCGTGACATTGGTTGCAGTCCCTACAATGTAATAGCACTCTTCCCACTTCTTTCCTGTGTTTACCTTTTCTGTTCATCCTTCCTTCCTACCTTCCTGCCTTCTGAGCTTAAATCTGTGTACATGCTGCCCTTTGATCTCAAATGGTTGATTGTACTAAGGAGTTAAGTATCTCCCTGGTGTTATTGTTCACCTTATAAGCCTGTCTGTTGTTTGATTGAAAGTTGAGCCATGAGAGTGAACTTGGTTCCAGGCTTGAAAAGATGTCTGAGGGCCATAGTCTCAGGGGTTTCACCAGTTTCTCTTAGACCATTATTTTTAGTTGTGTTCTACATTTTCCTCCCACTTTATCTAGGACCTTCTATGGTGATTCCTTTCAGAGTGGTCAGCAGTGGTAGTGGGGCACCATCTCGTTCTCTGGTCTCAGGACAGTGGAGGCTGAGCTTCAGGTGGTCCATTAGACCTTTGGATTAATGGTTTCCATGGATGTTTGATTTTCTTTTTTTTTTTTTAAGCTTTGGCTGGGTAGAGACCAAGGGTTGTACCTTAGATGGCTGCTCACAACCTTTTAAGACCCCTGTTGTTACTCATCAAAGTAGGGTGTAGAACATTGTCTTTGTGGACTGTGTTATGCCTATTGACCTTGCTGTTCCCTGAGACTATGATCCTGAGCCTCCAGGTCTTAGTGAGTCATTCCCTCAAGGTGTTTGGTTATGGTTAAGATGTTTTCATAACTTTACCCCCTTGTATGCTCTATCATATTTACGTATGTATTTGCAACATGTAGAAATACATAGAGGTATCTTCTGTCAGACCTATGTATATATATATTCGTGGGTGTAACTCCATTTGCCTTCCGACTCTTGTACTCTTGTTCAGCTTGCGTTTCTGTGTATCTACTTGTAGACTTTTGTTATTACTATTATTGCAGGATTGTATCTGTAGTAGTATTGATCTTTGCCTTTAACTCTTGTGCTCCTCCCAGTGTCTTCCTCTGCCTTGATCATTTTGTGTTGATGTCCCCCTCCCTTATTGTATAATGCCTTTTCCTTCACCCAAGTTAATACGTATTTATACTCTGAAGACTGGTATGAGACATACATTTTTTGTTTTTTGGAATTAAACATTTTATTTAAAAATATTTTAATCCAAAATTTTATTTTGAAAAGTTTGAAACCTACAAAAAAGTTGAGAGAAGAGTACGGCAAAACATCTTACACCCTCATGAGTCTCTAACATTGTCCTCTGAGTGCTTTCTCTTTCTCTCTCTTCCTAAACTATGGGAAAGTTGCAGACACCAAGACACTGCATCCTTCACTTCCAGGAGGTAACTGATAGTGCTCCTGCCTCTGCAGCGTCGGGTAACCACTGACGTTAATTGAGCATTTACTAGCCAGGCCTTGTTTTAAGGGCTTTGTATATTATATGTTGTTGTTGTTTGTCGTCGAGTTGGCCCCGACTCATAGCGACCCCTCCTTGGGTTTCCGAGGCAGTATCACTACGGAAGTAGGATTGCCCAACCTTCCTTCCGAGGAGTGGCTGTTGGGTTTGAACCGCCAGCCTTCTGATTAGCAGTCAAGTGCTTTTAGCCACTATGCTACCAGAGCTCCTTGTATATTTTTTATATATATATATATATATATATATATATATATATGATAGTTGGAGCTGTGTGTCAACTTGGCTGGACCACAATTCTGTGTGGTTTAGGCAGTTGTGATGTGGTTATTCCCATGATGGAATCAGATGTATATATTTTGAGCAGCCAATCCATTGAAAGGGAGTTTCCCTAGTGGTGTGGCTTGCTTCCAGTATATGTATGGACATCCTGAGAAAAGAGACATTCTTCTGTGGATTGGGATTCTGTTGTGCTGCCTACAACTGTCCATGAGCGAACAATCCACCATTTGGCCTGGAGATCTTGGATTTGTCATTCGTTGGAGTCAATAGCCAGTATACTGCCTGCAACCTTGAGCTTCTCAGCCCTTGCAGCTGCAAGACTTGGGAAAAGCCTCCAGCTTGATGTGTGATCCAAGAACTTTGGACTTGCCAGCTTCTATAAGTGTGTGAGCCATTTTCCTAAGATAATTTTTTTTCTCTCTCTCTCTCTCTATATATGCTTTACTGATTTTGTTTCTCTAGAGAACCCAGTCTAACACTATATACACACACACACACACGTATATATATATACATACACACGTATATGTATTTATACACACACACACACACACGTGTGTGTGTATATATGCATATTTTATAACATGTATGCATGTGTATAAATATATATATTTGAATATGTATATTTAAAATAGCAACCCATTTATTTATTTATTTATTTATTTATTTATTTCCATTTATACCGATGAGGCCCATTTTTTCATAGATAAATTGAGGCACAGAGGTCAGGGAAGCAATTTCTCAAAGGCCATACAAAAAGGCAGAAAGAAGCAAGGTGCTGGTAAAAACAAAAACCACTCTTCCATATGTGCTCCATCCTTCGTGCCTGGACACTCATTCCCAGGGACTCCATTCTCCACCGATGGATCACGCACTAGATCAGTCTTCTTCAAAATGTGTTACTCAGAAGTGAGACGCTTCTGTAGAAGAGGTTCCTGCCTACTGCGGTTGCTTCATATATTAGCCCAAAGATCCCCACAGATTATTGTTTTTTAAAATTGTGGTAAAATATATATATAACACGTTGTTGTTGTTCTTAGGTGCCGTCGAGTCAGCTCCGACTCATAGCGACCCTGCGTACAACAGAACAAAACACTGCCTGGTCCTGCGCCAGCCTCACAATCCTTGCTATACCTGAACTCATCTTTGCAGCCACTGTGTCACTTCATCTTGATGAGAGCCTTCCCCTTTTTTTTGATCCTCCACTTTACCAAGCATGATATCCTTCTCTAAGGTCAAACTAGCCAATCACAGCATCATAACTCTAAGCACCTGAGAGACAGTGGGTACCTCCCAGAACATTGTTTTGTGCCACTCCCAACAGAAATACTCCAGGTGGGTGCCTTTAGCAATCAGGATCTCCTCAGTTGCTAACAGCAATTCCCACCTTAGAGTTTACAAAGACTTATGGGTAGAAAAGCCACACTAAGTAATTTACTACACCGCAAATGTCTTATCTATTTCTGAAAATTTAGTATTAATCTTTTGGATTTCTATATGTAGATTTTGTATTATTTTTAATTTTTCATTTATTTTATCATTTTGGTTTTGTATTGTCTTTCAAAATTGTTTTAGGGTTTTCTCTGTGTTTTCCTTAATTTGTCTCTCAATTTGTTGAAGATACCTACATATAATTCTTTTGAATTCCTTATCAGGGAATTCCTATGCTACATCTTCCTCAGGGATGTGTTTTGGGTCTGTATCCTGGTCCCTATTCTTAGGTCACTGGAATCCAAATGAGAATGCTATCACTTTAAAATCCAAAATGGTTGCCATTTCTAAAGATTCAAAATGGCTGTGCCCACGGTCATGTTAAATATTGAAAATGGCCACTGCTTATAAACATTCAAAATGGCTGCACCCTCGGTCCCTTTCAATATCCAAAATGGCCACTGCTTATAAACATTCAAAATGGCTGCGCCCTTGGTCACTTTAAATAATCCAAAATGGCTGCGCCCTCTGGACAGTGGAAAGTCAACAGCTCAGGTTGTCTCCCTCCTTGCTGTTTCCCTTCCTAGTCATAGGCCACCAGTGCAGTCGTCCTTGTAGCCTTTGGTGACCAGGGCTGCTCTTTAGGTCAATTCTCAGGTCCCAACACCACTTGGAAATATTCAGGTTGTTGGTCCCATCAGAGTAGCTGACAGTCTGCAGCTCCGACCGTCTCTGTACTCACTGTTTTTATTCAGGTTTTTCCACTAGTTGGTGCCTAATCCACTTCTGTATCCTTTCAAAGCTCTCCAGGATTACCGTCTGTATCTCTATCAATTGGTTTTTCTTTTCTTTGTTGAAGAGAGTCTGTGTTGCTTGTCTGCCTATTCCACCATCTTACCTCAAGTCCTCTGTCCCTATAGTTTTTAAGTGTACAGTCTGCTAGATTACTTTTTTTGAACATTATGTTTTAGGTGAAAGTTTACTCAGCAAAGCAGTTTTCCATTCAACAATTTATACACAGATTGTTCCATGACGTTGGTTGCTATCCCCACAATGTGTGAGCAGTCTCCCTGTTTCCTCCCTACCTTCTGTGTTTCCATCCCTCCAGTTTCCCTGCCCTTCCTTGTCTTCTCATCTTTGCTTTTGGGTGGATGTTGCCTGTCGGGTCAAGTGGAGTTGATGGTTCTAAGGAGCACATTCCTCACGAGTGATATTGTTTATTTTATAGGCCAGTCTGTTATTTGGCTGAAAAGTGACCTTCTCTGTCAGTCTGGTAAGTCTAGTCTTTTTTTATGAATCTGAGTTTTGTTCTACATTTTTCTCCCATTCTAATCTCCATCTTTGTTGTGTCCCTGGTCAGGGTGGTTGGTGGTGGTCACCATGCACCATGTAGTTCTTCTGGTCTCAGGCAGGAAGAGGTTATGCTTCGTGTGGGACATTAGTCCTATGTACTAGTCTTTGGTTTCCTTCAGACTCCTTTGCTCCAGATGAGATGGCCACTTGCAAGCTTTTATGATTCCAAATGCTACTTAACCACACTAGGATGTAGAACATTGCCTTTATGAACTGTGCTATGCCATTTGACCTCATTGTCCCCCTGAGACTGCAGTCCTTAGCCTTCAAGCCCAGTAACTCAAATCCTACAAGGTGTTTGTATCTGTCTAAGAAGTTTCCATAACTGTGCCCTCTATGTGCTTGAATATATATGCAGTATTACAAATATGTATATACAGATGCCCACAACCATACCTATGCATGCATGTGCATGTACTCCCATATGCCGTCCTACACCTATATATCATACATGTCTACCTATGTGACCACTCACAGATTTTTGGTTGTTACTACTATTGTTGCAGAATTGTATGGAGCGCTGATGGCATAGTGCCTAAGGCATTTGACTGCTAACCAGAAGGCTGGCAGTTCAAACCCACCAGCCACTCCTCAGAAGGAAGGTTGGGCAATCTATTTCTGTAGTGATACTGCCTTGGAAACCCAAGGAGGGGTTGCTATGAGTCTGATCCAACTTGACAGCAGTGAGTTGTTGTTAGATGCCATCCAGCCGGCTTTGATCCCTGTGTACAACAGAGTGAAATACTCCCTGGTCCTGCACCATCCTCACAGTCCTTGTTATGCTTGAGCCCATTGTTGTTTAACGATGAATGTGATACTATTCCTCTTCAATTTGTTATTCCCGACATAGTAGACCATATGATTGTCCAATTCAGAATGGCCAGTACCAGTTCATTGCAGCTTGGTAATGCCTAGGATATCAGTCTGTATGTTGCATTTCATTTTTTGACAGTTTCCAATTTTCCTAAGATTCATACTTCTTACATTTGATGTTCCAATTTTTAATGGATGTTTACAGTTGTTTCTTCTCAGTTTGAGTTGTGCCGCATCAGCAAATGTAGGGCTCAAAAGCTTGACTCCATCCCTGTCATTAAGGGTTGTCTCTACTTTGAGGAGGCAGCTCTTCTCTAGTTGTATTTTGAGTGCCTTCCGACCTGTGTGGCTCATCTTCTAGCACTGCATCAGGCATTGTTCTGCCACTATCCATAAGTTTTACTGCCATTTTTTTTAGAAGCATGCCTTAAGGTCCTTCTTCCTAGTCTGTGTTTGTTTGGAAACTCTTCTGAAACCATGGGTGCCCCTGCTGGTATTTGAAATACCAGTAGCATAGCTTCCAGCATCACAGCAACATGGAAGCCCCTGCAGTATGACAGACTGACAGATGAGTGGTGGTGCCAAAGGCACAGGGAGGCGGCATCTTCTGACCTCCTCTAACTTCACAAGAGGAGGACAGACTCACCACCAGCAGCCCAAGGCCCGTTCCTATGAGGCCAGACATGCCACCGCCCTCCAGCCCTCCAACTAACCTTGTCACTAACAGTTCCTCCTGCAGCACCTACCACCTCTCTGCTGGGTTCAGTAATTCGCTGCAGTGGCCACATAGAATCCACAGATTATGGGGTTTATTAGGGATGCAACAGGCTACAATTGAAGTTCAGGAACATGACAGCCAGCCTTCTCTCAGCTGACAGTCTCGCTCTGTAGCACATCTCTCTCTCAGCAGTTGTGTCTCTCTCACATCTCTCAGCAGCCTGTTTGTCTCAGTAGCCTGTTTGTCTCAGTAGCCGGTCTTTCTCAGCCAGCAGTCAGAGAGACTACTTCTGCCTCTGGGAGGGCTCCTTTTGAGCCTGGCAGAGTAGCCAGAACCAACCAATTCCAACATTAGAATTATATGCACCTGAGAGAGCGAGCTTCCCAGAAGATTACTTTGTGTTGCTCCAGGTGGATGACTTTAACAAGCAACTACTCAATTACTCACGGCAAGGAGTAACAAATACTATGGCTAGAAAAGACATATCATGTAATTTACTACACTGCAGGTGGTATGTTTAAATGTATAAGAAACTATAAAACTGTTTTCCAAAGTGGTTGAACCATCTTACACTTCACCAGCTGTGTATGAGCATCTAATTATTCCATCTTCACCAACACTTGGTATTGTTAGTTTTTTTTTTTTTAATTTGTCATTGTAGTATGTTTCCCTGATGACAAATGATTTTGGACACTTTTATATGTGCTTATTTTCTGGTGTTGCCATAACAGAAATACCACAAGTGGGTGACTTTAAAGAATAGAAATGTGTTTTCTTGCACTTCTAGAGGTTTCCCAGAGTGTCTCTGTATCCCTTCTGTTGTTTATATAACTCAGAAGTGAAAAGGTTTAGGATCCACCCTGGTCTGATATGACCTTATTAACATAACAAAATAAAACATTTTTTTCCAAGTAAGATCATATTTACAGGTACAGGGTTTAGGATATCAAAATGTGTTTTCTGGGAACATAATTCAGTCTGTAACCTTCCTGTCCACATAATATCTTCAAATCTTTTGCTCATTTTTTAATTGGATTGTTTGTCAACTTGATATTAGGTTGTAAGAATTGGCTTGTCTTTTTTTGGTCAGGATTAAATGAGATAATATATGTCAAGAGTGTTGCATTCAGAGTTCTACCCAGTGGCCCTCCTAGCATTCCCCCTGTCTGCACTTAGGGTCATTAGCTATATCAATTGTTCAAACCCTGCCACGTTTCCAGTGAGTCCCACGTGATGGGCACATGAATCACATTTGTGACTCATGAAATTTACACGACTGTAACGTCTCCTGAAACTACAAAACTGTTTTCCAAAGTGGCTGAACCATCTTATACTTCACCAGCTGTATATGGATGTCTAGTTATTTCATCCTCACCAACACTTGGTATTGTTGTCTTTCATGTGCTCCTAACAAAATCTTCTCTTTTGCCTCAGGCCAAAGTCAGTGTGGCCCTGCTGGGAGCCTTGGTTCAGGAGGAAGGAGTCCTGGGTTCCAGTTCCATTCTTGTGACATTTGCCTATAACATGGGGCACACAGCTTCTCCTCTCTAGGCTTCAGTTTCCTTATCTGAAAAGGCTGGACTCGATGACCCCCAGGTGGGTGACCAGCTCTGAATCATTGCTCTTGTGGGCTGCACCTGGAGGATGTCTATGGTGGTTAACCCTCAGCAGCATGGGGGCCTGTGTTGACAGCTGTTTGTGGAGGTTCCTGTGGTCACAGCATTCCATAAGGCAGGACATGGGGTTTTTACATGAGGGTCTGAGATACCAGCAGAAACAGTAGGAAAAGGGAGTGGCTGGCCTTAGTAGCAGATGTCCACCTTTCTGCTTCAGTGCCAAGAACCAGATACTGCTTCTGAAGAGCTGCCGTTCTTTCCAAGCCCACAGGTTTGGCAAGCTAGGAGGTCATGACTGGTGCACCAACCAGGACAAGGTCGAAGAAGGTGGGGGATCTGTGTGTTTTGGATTAGGGACAGGGAAACCATGGCCAGAATGGTGAGGATTCATTTCTATCAAGAACCATATGAAAAGAAATGAGCATGGACCCTGAAATGTTTTATGCTGGGTCTTAGGATTCATGAGCCTTAGATTGCTCCCAAACCTCTTGCCTGGAATGCCTGCTCCAGCACCCCTTTGGCTTGAATACTGCCACTGATGAGAGGCTCACTGTGTGCTGGCAGGTTAGGATGCCCAAGTGGACTTAGAGTTGCAGCATCAGGCAGTTGGCTGATGAGTCAGAGCAAACAAACGTTCCAGCTTTTGAAGCTGGGTGATTCTTGAGGAAATGAAGTCACCCCTCTGCTGAGAATTCCATGGGACAGCTCCTTTTGCCCTGGGACTGACAGAGGCATGTCTGTGTGTGGGATTTTCTTAAATGCCATTATAGCTTCAGCCTAGATGATTCTGTGGTTTCTTAGCTGGTCACCTAGAGCTTCTGTGGGTAATTTGGGGCATGGTGTCTCCCTCTCTCCACTGAAATAAAAGTCAGAGGAAACCAATGTCTACCTCTCTATTAGGGGTATTTGGAGTATCCTCGAAGAGAGTGGAGTGGGTCCAAGGAGTAGGGGTCCAAGAATTAGGGGTCCAAGGACTCTGAGTAGGGGTCGTACAGATCCAAGAGGGACAGGGGAGTGTGGTGAGGTGCTCTTGCTGCCAGGGTCAGCTGTCAAGAGGCAAAAAGGAAAATTAACAAGGAGCAGTTATCACCTGCTGTCATCTGCCAAGGCCAGTTGTTCTTGTCTGAAAAATAGGCACAACAAAGCTTGAACTTACGAGGTTGTTGGAGGATGATATGACACAAAGGACTCAGCATGATGCCTGCTGCTTAGTAGGTGCTTCAGAATGTTAATACACAAGCAAAGGAGAGGATAGCAGCGTCCTGTGTTTAGTGGGGAATGTTCTTCCCTTAAAGCAAGAGTTTTCCTTTACTTGTGTGCCAAGGGCCCCTTTAGCAATCCAGCAGAAACCCATGATCCTTTCCCAGAATAAAGTTTTTAAATGCATAAAATGTCATATATGGAGATACACATAAGGTTATGTGTCAGCTTGGCTGGGCCTGGTTTTGAGTGGCTGGGCAGCTGGATGTAGTGATTCCACATGACAAGACTGATAATCAGCTAAGTACTTGCCTTCAGGATGTGTTTGAGAACAGTTTCTGAGCTTTTTGGCACACTGGGATCCTGCACGTAGCCGAGTCATTCTGCAGCATGCCATTTTGCCTCCCAGTCTTGGGACCATTTCTGGACTTGAACTAGTGGCCTGCCATGTTGCTTGCTAATCTTGAGAGTGCCATTTTACTTGTTGATCTTGAATTTGTCCACCTCAGCAGCTTGCAGGTGCCTAAGTTAAGAGATGTCTCCAGCTCCAGTGGGTCAAGAGCAAGAGGCAGAGCTAAAGCCCAAGGTTGAAGGGCCCTCACCCAGCCCCTAGAGCCTACACTTTGAACTCAGACTTCTAGCTTCCTAAACTGTAAGAGAATGAATCTCTGTTTGTTAAAACTATCCCCTTGTCTGTTACAGCAGCACTTAAAAAGAAACCTACCAAACTCATTGCTGTTGAGTCTTTGGGAACAGCACTAGAGAACTTAAAATGAGGAGGTAATCCGTTAGGTAAATAAAAGTTAAATTTTGGTTTTAAGGACACGGTCCATGATGAAGCTGTTGTTGCTGAGCCTAAATAAGAACTTATTAAATGAGATGTGTCTTTGAAAAGGCACATGGAGGTTGTGTTAGACATCCAGGCCGTTGGGATTTTTTGTTTTGATGGCTCTTGAATGTTGAAAATCTTTTTGCAGGTGGAATTACTGCTTCCTCATAGCTTGCTTTATAAGGTGAGATCGACTTCTCTCAGAGATCACCAGATTTCTCCAAGCTTGTTGAGTTAAACTCGGTTGTGAGAATCCAAATTCCACCATCCAGGACCCACCAGGTGCAGGGTTGCCAAGCTGACCAGTCCATCGCACCTGCTTCTATAGGTAGCTGGTGAGCATGTGTGGTCCATCATGGGCCTCCTGATTAATGCTTCTCCCAAGGAGCTAGGACACTGCTGAGGCTGCCTTCACTTGTAGTGGAGGGAGAAACGGATTTTCCTGAGAATTTAGGAAAGTATAGGCATATTGTTCACCCATCCCAGTTCATGGACACCTTGTCTTATAGTCTTCTGCCATCCCAATCCCCTCTTCCAGCCACAGTCTCCCCCCAGTTTGAACACTAGGGACCCCTGTCTTTGCTGACCACTGTCCCTTAGTAGTGGACAGCAGAGTGTGGCCATTAGGACCACCAGCCTTAGGCTTCAGATCCACTTGGAGCTGGAAAGTGCATTCACACATCCCATCCCGCATGATTATTTTACATCTGGGGACACTGAGGCCCAGAGAGGGGAAGGAAGTTGCCCAAGGCCCCACAGCATGTGGTCAGCCCAGGTGAAGGTCCATGGGTGGTGAGGCCTGCTTTGGGTGGAATTGAGAGAGTTTTGGGTAGGAGATACAGAGTAAAGGGCTTGGGGTCACGGGCTGTGCTCTTCCTTAGACATTTTGTAAGAGGGCTCGGGTCAACTTTCAATGCATTGCTGTCCCTCCCCCACCCCAGCCATTCTTTTCTGCCCTTGTAGCCCACAGCTGTGCACATCTGTATTGTCTTACAGTACACCAGCTGGGGCCTGTCATCGCCTGTGGAACCATGACAGGCAGGGTGGCTGGAATTGGAGCTGTGGGGGACACACGGGGGAGGACAGGCTGAGGTGTCAGGCCTAGCTCAGCCTTCTGGGGGCAAGTCCTGGGCCTGGCCGTAGCCTGGCAGCTGTGGCCAGCTGTTACATTTTTTAGTCTTTTCCAGTGTCCCATCCATTACCCTTTTCTTTGGGAGAGCTCCCGTGCCCCATTACTCAGAGGTTGTTCCCACACAGACCTCCTTGGCCCAAGCTGCTGGGAAGGATCTGGGAAACCTTGGTGTGTGGGTGTCTGGGGCTGTCCAGGCAGGCAGAGTGGAGGGAAAGTTCCAGCTCTGCTGTTGGCCAGCCGAGGGTCCACTGTGAAGCTCTTCTCCCTCTGAGCTGCTTGTGTTTCTGTTCAGGAACATAGAGGCTCATTTCCTTCACCTTCAGCCAAAACAGGAGAATTTTTAGGCGGTCTGTGGAGATCGGGCCTTATAAACACAAGGTGTGGGTGTTAGTAAAACTCAGGCTGGCTTCTGGGAGTTTCCAGGGATGTCAATGCAGGCAGGAGAGAGGATATCCTTTCCAGGCTGGAGAGGGATGGGTGGTGGTTTGGGAAAGTCCTGGCTGGGGATGCTCGGGGCAGAAGCTGGCTCTGGGGCACAGGATCCTGAGGCCTGAGAGCCCTTGCCTGGGTTTTAGAAGCCAGTTCAGGGTCTAGGGGAGAGAGGGTGACTTTGGCTTCATGGTAACCCCTTGACTCCACCATCCCTTTCCTGAGGTACTGTTACTGGTTGTGAGACAAGATATGGGACTATGAATTGTTGGGAGCAGGAAGTCCCCACTGATAGTGGAGCAGCTCAAGCCTGTCTGTTTGATACAACACTTTGTTCTAAGGACTGCTTACTGTCTCTGTTTCTGCACAGTGCAGTGAAGGTGTGGGTAGAATTGAGGGGGTTCGGCAGAGCAGATTGCTCCCTCTCCCTCCTGCTCCTGGGCCATTGATACTAAATGAGGCCAGCAGCTGCTGAGCTTCCAGAAAGTTCTATGGGCCTTGTATGCCCATCACCTTGTGCTTGGGTCTGTGTGGAATTCCTGGCTGTTTCCCTTCCCACCAGCCCTAGTTCTTGGACTTCTGAGTCACTCCTCCCCATCCCCTCCGCCAGCTCCTAAAACACATCCTGGCCCTCTTCTGCAACCATTCTTTTATTTATTTTAATAGGTTTTAACTTTATTATACAATGTTCAGAGGAAAGAAATCAGAAAACACAAATAAGCAAAAAGAAAGCAATAAAATTTTTCTACGATCACATCACTTGGAGTTAACTCATGTTAGCAACTTGATGTATATACTTCATACTTTTCTCTGGATGCATTTTACAGCTGCAAATGGGATTGTAGCAGATACTTGCTTTGCAAACTGCTTCTTCAATTTTCTGTTTCCTAGATGTCTTCCCATGTCAATCAGTGACGTTTTACCCAATAAGCAAGGTATTACGCATGCGCTTAGGGCATCAGCAGAACAGGGGTACCCATTGTCCATAGCAAAGACCCCTAGTTGCTAAGCACATACCCCAAAACCAAACCAAACCCACTGCCATTGAGTCAATTCTGACTCATAGTGACCCCCATTGGGTTTCCGAGGCAGTAAATCTTTATGGAAGTAGATTGCCCAGTCTTGCTTCCAGGGAGTGGCTGATGGGTTTGAAACACCAACCTTCTGGTTAACAGCTGCCTTAGGCATTGTGCTACCAGAGCTCCTTGCCAATTGGGTAGGATACCAGGAAAAGTGAGTGCTGTACTGGAAGAAAGCTGTCACTAAATGAAATTGATACCAGGTGCCATGGATGTGAATGTGCCAGCCGGACCGGAAATAAAGTTCACACAGGGTCATGAGGGCTCCCACACATAAGATAGTTTAAGCTATGACTCCCCTACCACTTGAACACTTTTGCTGTCATCTTTCTCCTATGATCTACTCTGTGTAATTAGAACTCCTTATCTTGGCAGGTCTCTTGGGAGTATACTGTTTCTTTCTAATAAATAAGAGGTGGGGATGGGCTGTCGAGTCTAACTCTTGCTGTATTCACCTAATATGCAACTGGATCCAATGTGAGCAGTTATTGGGCAAGGACAGGCTACGTTAATACATAATGGGCCTCTGATCCATTTTGAGAGAATTGTCTTGTATATCCACACATGTGCTGATCTCGCAGCTGTAGTCAGGAGGGCCAGCAGTGTTCTTCACCATGACACAAACACAGGGATATGCTCTTGCTCATGTCCTGGTAAACAACCAATGGGAGTTCCAGGTACAGATGATGTGCTTAGGCAACCACTGGAGTGAATTCAGTCAAGTTACTTTGAACTGTGTAGCATTTATATGCAGTTATGTCCTAAGTTTTGTGAACAATAATATTAATCACTTTAACTTTAAAATATGTTTGGCATACACGTAGACACAATCTAGCATACATGTAATACAGCAAATGTAAAAAAATATATTGGAAGTATTAATATTTAACACAAAAAGTTTTAATTTATGTATCAAGTGAATTCTATTTTTTTTAATCATCTGTTGTATGGGACACGGTGCTTGATACCATTCTATCTATATGCTAACAAGTGAAGTATTAGACACATTAATAGGACACAAAATTTAGTGTTATTTATTTTGCAAAATGTTTCTTTTTTGCAACAATGTGTTTCTAAATTTGTTTTCCAAGAAAGCAGCAAAAGGAGTTTACCAGAACATTTATATTTTATCAGAATATTTATTATTTCAGTATAAGGATATTAAACAATTCCTTGATGAATAAATTAAATTAATATTTTAATAATAAAAATTACGTAAATGTATTTTTTCTATTTTCCTTCAGACTGACTTTAAGAAACTAATTGATACTGATATTATGATTCATAAAACAAAGTTGCTTGTCAAGAAGTAGTGCTATTGTTTCATTAATTATGTACCTATCTCAATATGGGAATTGAACAGTTCCACAAATAAATAAAATACATATTTTATACATTTTGTAAATGATAACAATTATATTTTGCTTTTCTTTTTCGACCAATTGGGTATAACCTTATATTCAGTTTTCTCTTGTCAATCACACAACACAAGTGGCACTATAATCCCGTGACCCATGAAGTATCTGGTCCTGACCTACGCAAAGAGCGAACCAAAACACATGTCTTCAGATTGCACATACCATTGTATTTGTATTATACTCTT
>NW_006921657.1:6903513-6930668 GCF_000298275.1 Orycteropus afer afer | reverse complement strand
AGTGTGCAAGTTCTTAACTATTATTTCAAGATGAAAACACTCATGGAGATGTGCAAAGGGCCTGCTAACATTGTGTTACAAACAAATGAAATTATTCCCAACTGCCTTGTAAGTACTGTTTCTTTTGACTCTCTTGGACCTGAAGAACAAAATTTACATTTTCCAAATCAGTTTTTCTTCTTACTAATTTTCAAATAAAAGTTTTTGTATTAATGTCCAAATTTGAATATAAATTTTATTTATTTTCAGTTATTCTAATTTATTTGCTATGATGGAACCAAATTTAAAAAGTGACATAATTTTATATCCAGGTAAAATGAAATGGCAATGACTAGACAGAGACAAAAATGAAAGCTTGCAGAAGTACAGAGAAGGATTGGGAATCCTTTAAAAGACAGTGTAATGAATCAGAAGCGACTTCTGCTATTGAATGTAATGGGTGCAAATCATTGTACTAGTACTGCTAGTGCTGAGTTACTAATAGCAATGCGAATATAACAACATTTATTCCAAATTCTGCATTAATTCCTTGCTGTAGCTAAAAAAAAAAAAAAAAAGAGAAATAATGTAAAAGTGAAGCTGTTTTAGCATCTGAAATTGTTGTATCTGTAGATCTCATCAATAATAGAAATACAGAGCCTGTTTTGTGGAATATTTTTTCTTCTAATCATGTAAATTATTGGAGTGAAAGAAGACCAGGCAATTGTTAACATCACAGTGGACCATTTGAAAATTCTTGTTGAAAATTTCTGGATGGTAAACAAGCAAGATTATGTGGCCAGAATATATTCCTAGGGTACAAAGCTAATGGTGAAAGTTATAGGAAGGTGTGGTTACAATATTCTCCTTTAGTTGGTTCTGTATATTGTTTTGCTTGCAAACTATTCAGTCCTTAATCCTTTAAATCTTGATTTGCTATGGATGGATTTAGCAATTGGCGCAACTTGAATATGATTGATAAACATGAAAATAGTTTAATTCACAGAGACTATATGATGTCATGTTTAAACCGAAGACATGGTTTTGGCTTAATTCATGAACTTGAAGCACACTAATGAAGAACAGTGATACTGGAAGGCAGTTTTGTAACAATCGCTGGATGTGGACTATCTTTTCAAGAAAGAAATGAAGTGTTTGGGTTCCCGCAAAATGAAATTTGTTGGGTTCACTTGAACTTGTTGCTCAGTTTGGTCCATTCTTAGCATATGGTAACACAGGAAAGGGCAGCCCTTTGTATATGCCTAGAACAATGTGTGAAGAATTAGTGAACTTAAGGGATAAAGTTCAATCATCTGTTTTCAGTGAAATTGATATAATCCGATATTTCAGTTTCCACTCCTGATCTCTCTTATACAGATCAGCTAAATTACTGTTTTAAGATACATGTTTCCAATAGGTGGAAAACATATCAAGCAGTTTATCACATTTACTGGCTTAAAAAGTCATACTGGTGAAGAAATTGCAAATCAGGTACTTCACTAGTTATATGAAGTTTGCAAAATTGATTTTTCCAAATCCAGAGGTCAGTCCTATGACAGTGCTGCCAATATGCATTATAAAGGCATACAACAGAAAATTTCAGAATGTAATTAATATGCCATTTTCATACGAGGTTCTGTGCATTCACTCAATCTTATAGGACATAGTGCAATAGATTATTGTCCAGAAGCAGTTTTCTTTTTAATACTGTTGTGTTACTCTGTTCATTTTTGCCACTTCTACTCACCAATAGGCAGTTCTTAAAACATAATTAGGCAATGATCAATTATTAAAACACATTTGTAATACAATTTGGGAAGCACATGCTATAGGAAGGGGTGCATTCCTAGAATTGTGCACTCAGATTCTAGATGCCTTAGAAAATATTGCTGAAAACCAGACACAAAAAGAAGATACCAGAAGAGAAGCTGACTATATCACCAACAAAATGCAAACTCTAAAGTGTGTGTTTATGCTGGTTATGTGGAATAATGTATTTGTAGCATTTTCATTGGGTGAAAAAAGCTCTGCAAGATTCAGAAGTAAATGTAAAGACATACACAGATTTCTACCAGTCACTAAAAGGGTATTTACATAATTTAAGAAGATTTTGAAAACATGACACAACAAATACTGCCAAATACTGATTGTCAAGCAGTTCACCATCACAGAAGTATCAGAAAGAAAGAAATATGTGAACTGCTGTATGAAAAGTGAATTTACTCTGTAAATCTTCACCCAAATCCTAATAAATAAAAAAAAAAAAGAAAGAAAGAAAGAAATAAGTGATGGAGGTGCTCCAGAAATACCCTTGAGTGCCAGAGATCAATTTCACATAACCATATACTCCACATTGACACACTTGAATCTTGCATGAAAAGAAGGGCAAAAGTGTTTGAAGTTCTTTCAAATAGATTTTCCTTCTTCAGCAATGTGGATATACCTGATAATGAATGCCTGAAGAAGCATCCAAGAAATCAGTGCAGGCTTATCCCAATGACGTAAATACAAACCTTTACAGAGAAATGCAATAATTTCATTTTTGCGTGACAACTAACTTTACAGATTCATGTATAATTCCATAATAAAAAATAAAATACAGTGTATATTTCCCAGTGTTGAAATTGCTTGACACATGTTTTTAACTTTAATGATCACAAACTGTACAACAGAATGCTCATTTTCTTCCCTAAAGAGACTCATAAAACCTCCACATACAACAATGATTCACTGCACACTCTCTCACCCTACAGGTCTTGGGTCCTGAGGCTGCCGGCAGACTATGGGTACAACAGCCAGCACAGCCCAGCAGACGGTCTCAGCGGGCACCCCCTTCGAGAGCCTCCAGGGTGGTGGCACGATGGATGGGCGGCACTCACTCAGCGTTCACTCCTTCCAGACCACGAGCTTGCACAACAGCAGGGCCAAGTCCATCATCCCTAATAAGGTGGCCCCTGTTGTGATCACGTGAGTGGTGGTGGGAACTCGACCCGCCCTTGGGGCTTGGATTCCCTGGAAGACACAGGGGAGCTGCCTGGAGGTTGTGGATATGTAGGTGTAAAAACTGTTTCAGTTTTGCAGCTGAAGAAACTGAGGCCCAGAGAGCTCAAACAGTTGTCTGGAGCCACACGGCAAATGGGTGGCCAGAGCAGGGTCTCTGTCATAGGTCTGTGAGCCCATGTTACTTACACCATGTCCACAGTACCAGGGAATGTGGAGAAGGAGAAGTGGACTGGAGGGAGACCTTTATGAAAATTAGCTGAAAGTTTTTAAGGGGAGTTTATATACTTAGATGCATAAAATTTGGGATTCCCCCTCCCATAGGAGCTCTGGTAGCGTAGTGCCTAAGGCACTTGACTACTAACCAGAAGGCTGGCGGTTCAAACCCACCAGCCACTCCTCGGAAGGAAGATTGGGCAATCTACTTCAGTAGTGATACCGCCTCGGAAACTCAAGGACGGGCGTTATGAGTCGGGTCCTACTTGATGGCAAACAACACCCATAGTCAGTAATTGTGGCTTGAAATGGAGGTTAACACCAGGCTGGTTAGGAGTATTGGGCTGGGAAAGGTGGGAGCTGCTGGGTCTAATCGCCTAGCTAGGTCCTTCAGGAATGTTCCTGGAGGAGGTTCAGGGTTGGTCTGGCAGCACATTTTGAGAGAGACCTGGACACACTGTATCTATGTAAAGGAAGTGGTTCAGGAAGGGGGCCCAGAAACCCTGTCCTGTGGGCCTGGCTGGAGAAGCAGTGCTGGACAGGAAGACAGTAGGGACATTGGATACCTGTCTCCTGGTGAGCCGGGCCTCGTACTTTACATCACATCTGTCCTCTGCACTCCCCCGCCTCTGGGCTCTTCCAGGACGGCAGGAAGCGGACATAGTGAGCTCAGAATTAAATATGTTCCACACATAGAAGTTTGGCATAGATCTCACAGATGGGGCCTCTAGTGTGACAGGAAAATGGTAATCATCATAAATTACTGTGGTCATGATAAGGGGAGGGAAGGAGATGTTACATGAAAGAGGCTGGAGATTTAGTCTTTGTAATGGCAGACGAGGAGCCCTGGTAGTGCAATGGTTAAGTGCTTGGTTGCTAATCAAAAAGCTAGTGGTTTCCATCCACCCAGCAGCTCCATGGGCGAAAGATCTGGTAACCTCCTCCTCTAAAGATTGCAGCCTAGAAAACCCTGTGCAGCAGTTCTGCTCACTAGGAGTTTGAAACCAACTCAGTGGCACCCAACAACAACAACAATGGCAGACAACAAAACTAGGTCTGGGAATTGAGGGCAGCATAGGGAGACACATGCCCTGTGCCTGCCCCTGCCTCTTTCTTGCTTTGTGACCTTAGGTAAGTCTTTCCCTCCCTAGGCCTCAGTTTCTCTATCAGTGTAAGTAGAATGATATTGAAAATATTTAATCAAGTGATGTGGTTCAGGGGAGCCCTGTGGTGCAGTGGGGAGAGCACTCAGCTGCTAACCAAAAGGTCAGCAGTTGGAACCCACCATAGGAGCTCTGGTAGCATAGCACCTAAGGTACTTGACTGCTAACCAGAAGGCTGGCGGTTCAAACCCACCGGCTACTCCTTGGAAGGAAGGTTGGGCAATCTACTTCCGTAGTGATAATGTCTTGGAAACCCAAGGAGGGGTTGCTATGAGTCACGTCTGACTCGATGGCACTCTCCTTGCATAGACATACCTAATTGTTCAGCCTGTCCACCCATCTATCCACCCATAGATCAGTGTTTGTAAAAGCTGTTCAACAACATAGGAGAAAGATGTGACAGTCTTGCAGTTGTAAAGATTAGCCATGGAAACCCTGTGGGGCAGTTCTATTCTGTCTTGCAGGGTTGCTGTCAGTCACAATTGACTTGTTGGCAGTGTTCGGTTTTGGGTTTTGGTGTGGCTCAGAAAGTTGCCAACCATCTGTGCAAATTTGGTACAATAGGTTTTACTTGTGTCCCCCCTGGAGTCAGCTATACAGGACTCCTTGGAATAAGTGTTTAACTGGAATATAGTGTTACCTTAACTAGTTGCCGTGGAGTCGATTCTGACTCGTGGTGACCCTGTGTGTGTCCCGAGTAGAATTATGTGCTCTACAAGGTTTCCAATGTCTCCTTTTTCAGAAGGAGATGGACAGGACTTTCTTTTGTGAAGCCTTTAGGTGGACTGAGACCTCTAACTTTTGGGTTAGCTGAGCATGTTAACCATTTGCACCACTAAGTGATTTCATAAAGGATCTTAGAAGGGGTATAGGAGTTGGCAAATGACTATCTGTGGGCCAATTTGGCCTACTGCCTGTTTCTGAAAATAAAGTTGTACTGGAACATGGCCACTTCCATTCATTTATATATTGTCTATAGTTGCTTAGGGCAGTTTTGTAGTTTCCACAGAGTATATGGCCCACAAAGTCTAAAATATTTACTTTTTAGAAAAGGCTTGCTCACCCCTGATCTGATACAGCCTCCTCATTTTACGTGTGGAAAAACTGAGTTTTGTGGTAGTTGATAGATTTGTCTACTTCGGGTCACATGGTGATTTGATGACAGAGGAGTGAGCTAGAGGGGGACCTTTTTGAAAAGAACTTTTGGCTGAACATCTTCAAAGGAAGTTTATATACTTAGATGCCTTTCCTAAAGGCCATTCTTTTTTTTTAAATTTTATTGTGATTTGGGTGAAAGTTTACAGAACAAATTCATCTTCCATACAGCAATTCACACACACTTTGTCTCATGACATTGATTGTAATCTCCCACAATGCGACAGCTCCCCTCCCACTTCCTCCCCATAGTTACCTCTTCCCTGTGTCCTTCCCTCTTATGTACTCCTGCCCCTCCAGCTGTCTCCCTGTGCATACACAGCCCTTGTACTGTGATTGATCTCTCCAAGAAGTGTATCTACCTAAATGTAAATGTTCAGCTCATATGCCTGTCTTTTGTTTGACTGGAAGCCATGAGTGGGTTCAATTCCAGAGCTGAGGGGCAGCTAGGGGCCATAGTCTCAGCGGTTCCATCAGGCTCTATCAGACCAGCAAACCTGGTCCCTTTTTGTGTGTGTGTGTGTGTATGTGTGTGATTTTGAGTTTTGTTCTACATTGTTCTCCCATTCCATCCAGGATCTCCTACATAGATCATGCTCCGAATGGTTGACAGTGGTAGCCAGGCGCCATCTAGTTCTCTGGTCTCATAGTCATGCAGGCTGAGGATCGCATGGTGTACCAGACCCTTGGATTAGTTGTTTCTGTGCATCTTTGGTTTTCTTCATTATTCTTTGCCCTGGATGAGGAGAGACCCATCATTATATCTAGATAGCTGCTTGCAAGCTTTCAAGATCTCAGTTACTACTCGCCAAAGTAGGATGTGGGACAATGTTTTTGTGTAGTATGTTATGCCAGTTGAGCTTGATGTCCCCTGCGACCATGGTCCCAAGCCCACAGGAACAATTACTTGCTCCCTCTGGGTAGATGGCTGTGGCCAAGAAGTGACTACAACCTTGTCCCTTGTCTGCTCTGCTATATACCTAGAAATTCTTATACAGCATACACATACACTTGTAGAAACATAGTCTGTCAACCCTATACATGGTCATGGGCACACTCCCCCTTGCATAGAACATATCTAATCATTCAGCCTGTCCACCCATCTATCCACCCATAGATCAGTGTTTGTAAAAGCTGTTCATTTATAAAGAAGGTCAAACACCGAATCCTGAGCTCCAGGGACTGCATCTATTCATTGTTATAATCAACACAGCAGCTTTTGTGTGTTGATTGCACAGTAAGTCTTACTTGAATATTTGTACCTCCCTCTCATTGGCATCAATAGACATCTGGAATTTTACCTGTGGCCTTTGTTTGAAATGGCCCTGTGTGGTGGTAGAGCTACTACTAATAATAGTAATTGTACTGATAAGAGCTTATTGTGTTCCAGTATTGGGCTAAGCCTTCCACCATTATCACATTTAATTCTTGCAGCAACTTTAGGAGGTAGGTATTATAGGAAGCTGAGCTCTGGTAGCTTAGTGCCTAAGGCACTTGACTGTTAACCAGAAGGCTGGTGGTTCAAACCCACCAGCCCCTCCTCGGAAGGAAGATGGGGCAATCTACTTCTGTAGTGATACTGCCTTGGAAACCCAAGGAGGGGTCGCTATGAGTCGGGTCCGACTCAACGGCACATAACAGCAACAACAACAAAGGTGCAAAGAGGTTAAATAACACATCCAAAGCCATAGAATTACCTAGCAGTAGAGTTGGGCCTCGTGCCCAGGCCACCTGCCTGCAAAGCCTATGTTCTAAACCACTCCCTGTTTAATTGACATGTGTGAGAACTGTTCTCAGGTACAATCTGATGGAGGGTCCATCTGACTAGATGAAAGAGAATTAGGATACAGGTCCAAAAAAAAAAGAAAAAAACTAAACTCACTGCCATCAAGTCAATTCCCACTCCTAGCAACCCTCATTGGATTTCCGAGGTGGTAAATCTTTAAGGAAGTAGATTGCCCCATCTTCCTTCCATGGAGTGACTGATGGGTTTGAACCTCTAACCTTCTGTTTAGCAGTCAAATGGCTTGGGCATTACATGACCAGAGCTCCTTAGGGTACAGGTTAGGCTACTGTGACAAAGTAACCCTCAAATAAACTAATTGCTATTGAGTTGATTGACTCATGGCAACCCCATCTGTATCAAAGGAGAACTGTGTACCATGATGTTTTCAGTGGTTGTGAGCTTCAGGAAGTAGATCACCAGGCCTTTCTTCTGAGGTACCTCTGGGTGGATTCAAATAAGGTACCTTCATCAGGAAGAAGCTTGTATCTTTCTCACACAGAAGTCTAGGCTGGTATGACTGTTCCATGGTCATCAGACACTCAGGCTTCTCCTTTCTCATTGTTCCACCATCATCAATGTGTGACGTCCATCTTGTGGTCCAAGATGGCTGTTCTGTTTCCTGCCGTGTCTTGTAGATTTTAACCAGGGAGGAAATACAAAATAGGCAACATATACCTTTCCTTGACAAGAGTGGGCCAGAAGTTGCATACATTACTACTTTTCATATCCTATTGGCCAGAACTTAAATCACATGACCACATGTAAATGCAAGGGGGTCTGGGAATTGTAGTCTTAAGCTGGGTGGCCCAGTCAAAACCAAACTCACTGCCCTCGAGTGGGATCCAGCTCATAGCGACCCCGCCTTGGGTTTCTGAGCTGATATCACTGTGAAAGTAGATTGCCCCATCTTCCTTCCAAGGAGTGGCTGGTGGATTAGCAGTCAAGTGCCTTAGGCACTACAGTCAGTCACTATTTGTGGGTTCTGTTAGAAAGGAGCTCTGTTGGTATAGTGATTAAACACTCAACTGCTAACCAGAAAGTCAGAAGATCACACCCACTAGCCAATCCACGGGAGGAAGATGTGGCAGACTTCCTCCGTAAAGGTTATAGCCTTGGAAACCGTTGGGGTAGTTCTACCCTGTCTTGTAGGGTCGCTATTAGTTAGAATCAACTCAGTGGCAATGGGTGTGGTTTTTTTGGGTTGCTGAGGAAGACAGGGAGAGTGGCTATTAGGGAGCAGTGTGCAACCTCTGCTACAAATGGATAGAGGTGGGGTGACCCTCTTGTGAGTAGAGAAGGCCTTAGCCATGGGGCCTGCCTGACTTGGCTTCTGTCTGTTCCACAGGTACAACTGTAAGGAGGAGTTCCAGATCCACGACGAGCTGCTCAAGGCCCATTACACGTTGGGCCGGCTCTCAGACGCTACCCCTGAGCACTACCTGGTGCAGGTGAGATCAAGCCCTGCCCTTTAGTCCTTCCCAGCCCTCTGGGCTTCTCCCCTCCCCCTCTTGTCCGCAGGAGTCTCCTCCCTTACCTTCTTCCTGCTCTCCCCTATTTCCTCTGTCTCACCCCTCTTAAAGGGCCAGGATGGCTTCACTGTCACCTGTACCCTCCAAGGTCCTGCTCCTGCTTTCTCTTACCCCTGAGTTGTTAGGGCCTCAGAAGGTATAGTGGTACAGTGGTTAAAGCATTCAGCTCCTAACCAAAAGATGGTGGTTCAAACCCACCAACTGCTCTGAGGGAGAAAGATGAGACCGTCTGCTTCTGTAATGATTTATAGCCTTGGACGGCCTATGGGATAGTTCTGTTCTGTCCTGTAGGGTCACTATGAGTCAGAAGCGACTTGGTGGCAGTGAGTTTGGTTTTTTTGGTTTGGTGGAGCCCCCTGCTCATCTATCCTCTGTCCACAGAGGCAGTTACATGTGGTCATGTGATTTTGGGGTGGGATGTATGTGTTGGGAGCCCCACCCTGGAGCCAACTCTGATTTCCTGTCCATTGGAGTAGGTTTCCTTGCCTTGCTTTATCCATGGGTCTGGCTCTTCCCTAGGAGATGCCACTTCCTACATCCCCTTCTCTGATTTCCTTTGGGAGGAGTTTCCTTTCCTGGTACTCTGTGACATGCTTCCACAGATGAGTCATGTTCTCCATAAGCCTGCAGGCAGCTTGAGGGCAGGTCCATGCTCCCCTCCCCCACCCTACCTCCTCCCCACCCTGGGGCTTGAGACAGAGTCCAGCCTGTAGACAGTACCCCTGGAGCCATCTGTCTGAGGCCCTGTGGCTCTGTTCCCTGCCAGGGCCGCTATTTCATGGTGAGGGACGTTGCTGAGAAGATGGACGTGCTGGGCACCATGGGCAGCTGTGGGGCCCCTAACTTCCGGCAGGTTCGGGGTGGGCTTCCTGTGTTTGGCATGGGACAGCCTAGTCTCTTGGGGTTCGAGCGGGTCCTCCAGACACTGCGGAAGGATGGGCACAGGGTGAGTACGCATGGGCTCTCTCACACACTAGCCGCCAAATCTGGGAAAAGGTCTCTCTAGAGAGGCAACTTCAGAGGCTCTGGAGGGGCCTTGGCTGCATGCTAAGAGGTCCCCTCTTCCCAGCTTGACTGCATGTGTTTGGAGAATGGGTCTGCTCCCATATTTCCCTCTGCCTGTGTGGTGCTTAGGGCATGAATGATTACATGGTGATGGTGGAGGCATTCATTTCATGCTTTTCGAGCACCTGATGGATCCAGGGCTCCATGCTGGGAATTAAGGGCATGTGAAAGTGAACAGGACATGATTCTGCCTGCAGGGAACTTGTCCATTATGGGAGAAAAGATGGATTCGTGATAATGTTAATATAAAGGAGGTGTTAACACTGTGACATTCAGATCAGGACTGTTGGCACTGAGAAGAGGGAGGGCTAAGAGGAGTGGCATCTGAACTGAGCTTTGCTACTTGGGTAGGATTCGGGCTGCAGAGATAGGCTGGGCGATGGGCCTCGGAGGAGGGAGGCCAGCCTGGGCAGAGGCCTGGAGGGGGCAGGTGGAGTGGGAGTTGATGGCTTCCTTGGCCCTCGGACCCCTCAGGAGTGCATCATCCTGTGTGTGCGGGAGGAGCCCGTGCTGTTTCTGCGCGTTGGTGAGGACTTCATGCCCTACAGCCCTCGAGACAAACAGAACCTTCATGACAACCTGCAGGGCCTTGGACCTGGGGTTCGGGCGGACAGCTTGGAGGTGGCTATCCGGAAGGAGGTGAGGGTGAGGTCTGGCACGCATGCGCGTGTGTGTGTGTGTGAGAGAGAGCTCCTCCTCCCTGCAGTTCATGGAGCAGCCAGATGTGGTACTTCCTATTCCCAGATTCCTTTGCCTCTGCCCCTTTTCCAAGGGGTCTGGTGGAGGAAAAGAGCCATAGACTAGGAGCCCCAAGACTGAAGTCCATGAGCTGTGAGGCCTTGGGTGAGTCACTCTTTCTGGGCCTCTGTTGTCTGGTCTTGAGATTCCTTACCTACCACACAGAGCCTTGTCGGGGTCACTGAGCCTGTTGACACTCATGGAGGCATGGAGTCACAGTGTCCCCAGAATCCAGTGGGCAGGAGTAGGCCATACTGGTGCTTGGCCACTTTGGCCCCCTTCTAGGCCTCGTGTGCTCCCTGCTCTATCCTTCTCCAACTCCCAGCTGCCCAAGCCTCCCCGTCCTGCTGTCAGGTGCTTGGCTAATTCCTTCCGCCTTCTAGGCAGAGCCCTTCCTACCTGGCCCTGGCATAGGTGGGATGCCCTTAGGCCAGTGGTCACAACCTGGTCCTATCAGGATGCACAGAGCAAAGAGAGCTTCTCTGGCCACCAAGTTCCTTCCTGGAGGGAAAGAAGCCTGTCAGTGGCCTCTGTGTAGCCTGCTCCAGAGCTTAGCCAGGAGGTTCAAGGGGGAGACAGGGAGGACTCAGGTGGGTATGTCATGATCCCCACACCTCTGTGTGTCTCTATGTGTATTTCTGTCTAGATCCATGACTTTGCCCAGCTGAGTGAAAACACATACCACGTATATCACAACACTGAGGACCTGAGGGGGGAGCCCCACACAGTGGCCATCCGAGGCGAGGATGATGTGCACGTGACTGAGGAAGTGTACAAGCGGCCCCTCTTCCTGCAGCCCGCCTATAGGTACCCCAGTGCCCTGAGGCTGAATGGGACCCCATTGTGCTGGCATGGGTGTACTCTGCCAAGTGCCCTCCCGCTGCAACCTGTTTCCCCATCTGCAGGCTGCACTGAGTTCCCCATTCCCATCTGTCTCCTTGGTGGCAGCATTTATGAACTTTGCTTGGCAATGTGGGGTTCGGGGGTGGGGGTGCCTAGGATGTGTGGCCTACCTGATGGGCTGTTCCACCTTACCTGGCAGGTACCATCGCCTGCCTCTGCCAGAACAAGGGGCCCCCCTGGAAGCCCAGTTTGATGCCTTTGTCAGTGTTCTCCGGGTAAGTGGGGTGGGTGGTGTGGTGGGGACATGCGTGGGGCTGCTGCCTTTGAGAGTTCATCTGTGTCTAGGCCCTGTCTCCTTAGTGATGCTCAGTGTGGCATGGCCTTTGGCTTTCCTCAGAGAAGGCCTTGTTCTGTGTCGTGTGTGAGGTCGTGGGTGTCGGGGTATGTGTTTCTGTGTGTATATATGTGCCTGAGTGTGTGTGTGTTTGTGTCTGTAGAGTGTGTATATACACATATGTGCACATTTTTGTGTGGTGTTTGGATGTTTCTGTGTGTCTGTATGTGTCTGCATGTTTCTGTGTCTCTAGGATGTGTATGTACACATATGTTCATGTTTCTTTGTCGTATCTGTGTGCCTCTCAATGTATGTCTAGGTGTTTCTGTGTGTGTGTCTCTGTGTATTTCTGTGTCTCTGGGTGTTTATGTGTGACAGCTGTATGTGTGTTTGTGGGTCATGTATATGTTTTTGTGGCTCTGTGGGGTGTGTATGTGTATGTCTGGGTGTTTCTGTGTGTGTCTCTGTATTTCTGTGTCTCTGAGGTGTGTATGTACATGGTGTCTCTGACATCTGTATGTGTGTCTCTGTGGGTCATGTATGTATATGTCTGTGTCTCTATGGGGTGTGTATCTATACATCTGCATGTGTCTCTGTGACATCTGTATATCTGTACATGTGCATTTATCTGCACGTGCACATGTGCGTGTGTCATTGTGCCTCTGGTCTGTCGGGTGTCTGCTTGTACATTCTTTGATGACAGAGTCTGGCGCTGACTGGAGAACTGGACTCTGGTCGTGGCCGGGCTGCTGACTCGCTAGGTTATCCTGAGTCTGTAGACCTCGGTTTCCTCATTTCTTTGGTTTAGACTCTTCAACTCATATTTCTTGCATACTGGTTGTGTGCCAGCTTCTGTCCCAGCCCCATCAGGGCATTTGTTACCTTACTTAATTTGCATCTCCCAAGGGTGGACAGTACAGGCCTTGTCCCCTCTGAAGGAGTCTCCTTTCAGAGCCCTTCCTCAGCACTAGCTCATTGAGCTCCACCTGGCCTGACACGGAGGCAGGGCTGTGCTCTTGGCGGAGCACATGGGCTGTGACGTTTGGTGACTTGGCCCACTGTCCTGAATGTCTTGAGGAAAGAGACAGAACCACATGTCTGACCCTGCCTTGCTGCACATTGTGGAGTGTGGGCAGATTTGATGTCATGACCCCTCTCCAACTTGGTCCTCAGCCCTGAGGGGTTTTTGGGCTCACAGTGTTGCCTGGTATTCCTGGTCTTTCCTCAGGAGACTCCCAGCCTGCTGCTGCTCCGTGATGCGCCGGCACCTCCCCCCGCCCTCCTTTTCAGCTGCCAGACGGGTATGGGCAGGACCAACCTGGGCATGGTCCTGGGTACCCTGGTCCTGTTTCACCACAATGGGTCCACCTCGCAGCCAGAGTGAGTAGCCTGGGACCTGATGTCTCAGGGGCCTGGGAACACAGAAAAGGAAGGATTGGCATACCTTGGGGATGACATGACCTGGAGCCTGCAGCCAGAGCTAGAAAGTGGGGCATCTGGGGTTCACCACAGACTTGGTGGGTGATCTGGAGAAAGTCACTTGACCTCTCTAGGCATGAAATGTCCTTTGCCTCCCTTAATCTCATTTGGAGGGAAGCCCTGGAGCCTGTTGTCTGGTGTCTCTCTCTGGCCGTATGAGCAGGAGGGAGCGGGCAGTGTGGCCACCCCAGAGTCACTGGGAGTGCTGACACATGCCATTGACCCCCCTTCCTTGTCAGGGCTGCTCCCTCGCAGACCAAGTCCCCACCCGTGGAGCAGTTCCAGGTGATCCAGAGCTTTCTCCGCACAGTGCCCCAGGGAAGGAAGATGGTAGAGGAGGTGAGTGAGAGGCTGGCAAGGAGCTGGGGCCTGGTCCATGGAGGATGTATGGCCACACCACCCACTGTGGATGGGGTGTCTTCCCCTGAGCTCTCCACCTTCTCCTAACCGTTTCCTTTCCATTTCTCTCTCTCCCTTTTCAATCTTCTTTTCGTCTTTTTTATGCCCTGGTCCTGGGTCCCAGGTGGACAGAGCCATCACCGCTTGTGCAGAGTTGCATGACCTGAAGGCAGTGATCTTGGAAAACCAGAAGAAACTGCAAGGTGTCCGGCCCGAGAGCCCAGCCCAGGTGAGGGAATGGCATGAGAGCCTCTGTTCCTACATCTGCCCTGCAGCCCGATACTGTGAGGCCTGGTGACTGGTTTCTTTCAGGCTGACTTCCTGGCTGCTACATCTCCCACAAGAAGAGCAGATTGCAGAGGAAGGGAGATGAGGGCGCGGGGCCTGCGGGAAGGATGGACGAGGAAGAGGGGAGTTTACTTTCCCTGGACAGGTCTCCTCAGCTGTAGGGTAAACAGGATGGAGGAGAGGCTGCTGGCTGCCCCCGCCCCCAGCTCCAGGGTGGACGGGCCTCTGGTGGCAGATGCTTCCCAGACTGCTCACCACTCTCCCCAAAATAAAGCCCAGGGGTTTCTTTGGGAAGGCCGGGTTTGGTCCAGCTCACTGCCTCTGGAAGAGTGATAGGTTCTCAGCTCATTCAGCAGACCCTGTCCCCTTGCTCTGGGGAGAGGAGGTTGGCTTGACAGGTGTTTGCTCACGGTGCCTGGAAAGAACCTTAAGCCTGCAGAGCCTCCCTTTTCTCAGATTTTTGCTGTTGTGTTGAGAATGCACGCAGCAGAATACACACTGGCTCAGCGGTTTCCACACAGGCATTTCAGTAACACTGACGGCATTCTTCAGGTTGGGCAGCCATTCTCACCCTTCTTTCCCAGGTGGTTCCTTCCCCATTCACGTGAACTGACTGCCCCTAAGTTTCCTATCTGATCTTTCGAGTTGCTATTGTCACTTTGATCCCACACAGAGAGTTCTTGAAAGAGCACAATGCTCAAGGCAGACATTTTTTATTAGTTAAGTGAGACTGTTGTTTGGTTTTAAGAAAACTTCAGGGAATATTTTTGGTTTAAGATTTAAAGATTCTTTCAGGGCAGTTGTTTTAAATGTTTATTCAGACTCCATGGCTCCAGAAAGTCTGGATTCCATGAGAATTTGAAATTTCGGCTCTGCATTTTCAGTCTGTTTCTTCTTTTACACTTCTTTTTTTAAAGAAAATGTAAAAGCAGTATTATATTACAGAAAATTGGGAAATAGGAAAGGGAAAAAATATCACCCACTAAAATATCTGCACTAGAGTTGCTTCCAATTGCTCACCAGTGTAAATAATTTTGTGATGAGCATCTTCATGCACAGAGACGAGGATTTTTTCCCTTAGTCTAGATTGTTGTTATGTGTGTCTAGCCGGACCTGACTCATAGTGACCCCTCCTTGGGATTCCGAGGCAGTATCACAACAGAAGTAGATTGCCCAACCTTCCTTCCAAGGAGTGGCTGGTGGGTTTGAACCGCCAGCCTTCTGATTAGCAGTCAAGTGCCTTAGGCACTACGCTATCAGAGCTCCTTAGGGGTTGGCAAACTATAGCCCAGATCCAGCTCACCACATGTTTTTTTAAATAAAATTTTATTGGAACACACTTTGTCTCTGGCTGCTTTTTTTTTTTAAATTATGATTTGGGTAAAAGTTTTCAGAGCAAATTCACTTTCTATACAACAGCTCACATACACTTTGTCTCATGACATTGACTACAATTTACCACAATGCAACAGCTCCCCTCCCACTTCCTCCCCATAGTTACCTATTGCCTGTGTCCTTCCTTCTATCTGTTCTGTCTGCTGAGTTGTCTCTCTGTGCATACACAGCCCTTCTATTCTCCCATGATTGATCTCTCCAAGGAGTGTATCTACCTAATGTAAATGTTTGGTTCATATGCCTGTCTTTTGTTTGGCTGGAAGCCACAGGAGTGGGTTTAGTTCCACACCTGAAGGGCAGCTAGGGGCCATAGTCTTAGTGGTTCAGGAGTTCCATCAAGTTCTATCAGACCATCAAACCTGGTCCCCTTTCCCCACCCCCAATGATTTTGAGTTTTATTCCACGTTGTTCTCCCGTTCTATCCAGGATCTCCTACGTAGGTCCCCCTCTGAGTGGTTGACAGTGGTATCCAGGCACCATCTAGTTCTTCTGGTCTCACAGTCGTATAGGCTGAGGATCACTTGGTGTACCAGTCTCTTGGACTAGTTGTTTCCATGTTTCTTTGGTTTTCTTCATTCTTCTTTGCTCTGGATGAGGAGAGACCCATTGTTGCATCTAGATGGCCACTTGCAAACTTTTAAGATCGACTCTAGTCGCTACTTGGTCTCTGGCTGCTTTTATGTTCCAACTGCGGTTGGGTGGTCGCCACTGAGGCTGTGTAGACCACATATCTAGAATATTTACTGTCTGGCCTTTGATAGAAGGTTTTCCCCATCTCTGGTCTAGCTTCCTAAAGGTGGAATAAAACTTCCCCCAAGGGCCTGGCCTTCTTTAGGACTTTATGCTCATTTTGGTTATCCCCCAAAGGGTAGTTCTGATCCAGCAGGAGATGCCTCACATAGTAGGGTTGAGAGGGGACTTTTGGGCTGATCTCTGACAACTCCCTGCCCAGCAGATGCTGGTCTGGCTTAAGGAGACTTGTTTGGGTAGGGACCCAGCTCTGCTTGTCATTGGCTGTGTGACTGTGAGCGAGTCAGTTAATTGCCCTGAGCCTCAGTTTCCCACCTTTTTGTTGCCTAGTGGTGAGGGTTTGTAATTCTTAGCAGGGTCTCTGGCTCTGGGGAAGGCATTCAAACATCTACCCCTCCACCACTGAGGGTGCCCAGCCCTGAGATGGCACTGGAACAAGGTGGGAGGAGCCTGGCCTGCTCCAGGCTTCTGGTCCCTGGGGAGGCATCCCTGCAAGAACTGTGGGGCCTGGGGGGAGGCACCAGCAGCTCACCATGGATTAGCTGTAGGAGGAGTAGGGTTAGACGCTTGGAAGAACTTCCAGGTTGGCAGACCTGTGTTATGGAGAGAGGAATAGACTGTCTTGGGGATTTCTGAAGCTGAACTCTTGGCCTTCCAGAGATGGTGACTGGACGGCCCCATCTTAGACACCCTGCCCTTTTCTTGCCCCTTGGCCCCATCTTAGACACCCTGCCCTTTTCTTGCCCCTTCTTCTAGGGGAGTGGCAGTCAGCACAGTCTCCGGCAGAGGGCGCTGTGGAGCCTGGAGCGATATTTCTACCTGATTCTATTTAACTACTATCTCCATGAGCAGGTGAGGCTTGGGGATAAGTGGACCTGTGCCACCTTCTTGGGCCCCTTAGTCCCCACCATGGAGCTAGGAGGAGAGTGGGTGTGTGTGTGCTGATCCCAGAGGGAGGTGGTAAGGGTGATCTGGGTATAGGCCCCCAGAGGCCCAGGTAGAGGAGTGTCCCTGGGCAGCATGACAGAGCAAGACCTCCCTCTCTTTCTCGTGGTCCCCAGTCTGTACCCTTGGCCTGTGATCAGGGCCTGGAATGTTCCAGCTTCAGCCTCCCTGGTCTTCTCTTACTCACCGCTTTCCCCTCCCTTGGGTCCCAGTGGATTGTCACAAGGCTCCCCCACCGTGAGTGGGCAGGGAGAGGTCAGGATGACCCTGTTCCCCTGAACTCTGCGTCTCTCTCACCTCGGGCTGCAGTACCCGCTGGCCTTTGCCCTCAGTTTCAGCCGCTGGCTGTGTGCCCACCCGGAGCTGTACCGCCTGCCCCTGACGCTGAGCTCAGTGGGGCCTGTGGCCCTTGGGGACCTCATCGCCAAGGGCTCCCTGGTGAGTGTGCCTGGCTGTCTTGGAGCCAGTGGAGTGGGTGTGGCTTGGCCCTGGGGCACTAGACCCTGGATGCCTGTGGGATTAGATTAAGGTTGCCCTCCAGAGGTGAAGGGGTCATGGCCTGTGAGGTGAGGCTCCTACAGTGAGGGAAGTGGGGTTGTTCTTAGGTCCCAAGAAGCTTTTACAGACTTGGCTGCTCCTCTAGTACCTTCTCAGTCTCAAACCTGAGAGCTTTGGGTGAGGACTCGGGGACCTGGATTCTGGTATCTTTGACACCAGCTTCTTATCTGTGAGCCTCAACAACTTCCTTATGTGGAGAGCGGGCACCAACACTCTTACTCTCACTAGGGCAGTGGTGAGGTGTCACGTGGGCAGAAGTGCTTGGTAAACTGTCAAGCCCCCTCTGGGCTCTGTCTCAAGCTGGTTGGCCTCAGGCCGGGCTCTGGACCTCTCTGAGGCTGCCGTTGGCATCTCTGGGTCCCAGACTTGGTGCTCTTCCTCAGGGAGTGGACGATCTTATCTCCCCGGATGCACTCAGCACTGTCAGAGAGATGGACGTGGCCAACTTCCGGCGGGTGCCTCGTGTGCCCATCTATGGCACTGCCCAGCCCAGCGCCAAGGTGACTAGTCTGGGGGCCTGAGTCCACTTGCAGGGAAGGGATGGGGGAGGGTTGTGTTGGGCCCTTCTGTTTCACTGACCACCCTCCTCTTCCCTCAGGCCCTGGGGAGCATCCTGGCCTACCTGACCGATGCCAAGAGGAAGTTACGGCAGGTCGTGTGGATCAACCTGAGGGAGGAGGCCGTGCTGGAGTGTGATGGGCAGACCCACAGCCTGCAGTGGCCTGGGCCCCCCATGACCTCTGACCAGCTGGAGGTGAGACCTCCTTCCTTGGATGCCTTCTGGGGAATTGGCCTGGGAGGGTCTTTGAAAGGGTTCTTTATTTACTTCCATAGTGATACAGTCTTGGGAACCAAAGGAGGTGTTGCTGTGAGTCAGATCTGACTTGGTGGCAATGATGGGGAAACTGAGGGAGTGGATGGTTTGGGAAATGCACTCTGTGCTCTTGATGCCTCCTTGGCTCCAGGTGTGGTTATGACCACACACGCACACATGCACGCACGCACACGTGCACGCCCACACACACACCAGGCTCAGGTAGGGGCGGAGCCAGTCTTGGCCATAACCCGCTCAGGCCCGGAGGCTGCCTCGGTGGCCTAAGCCTCTGTCCCCCTCCCCCAGAACCTGGAGACCCAGCTGAAGGCTCATCTGAGTGTGCCTCTGCAGGGCACGGAAGGCCTGTCAACCCGCAGGTTCCAGACGTGCCTCACCATGCAGGAGGTTTTCAGCCAGCACCGCGGGGCCTGCCCTGGCCTCACCTACCACCGCATCCCCATCCCAGATTTCTGTGCCCCCCGTGAGGAGGTGAGGAGCTGGGAGGTAAAGGAGGCCCCCCCTTGCTCCCCTCTAGCCTGGGTCTTGGCTGTGGGCATGGCTCAGGGAGGAGCAAACCATCCCAGGTTACCTGCAGAGGTGGGAAGATTGTGTCACAGGTTTTCAGATTTGGCCCAAGTAGTTTATTCATATCCCTTCTAGCTTTATGTTCGATCATGTGTGTATATGTGTGTGTATGTATTGTGTGTTGTAGGTTTACATGGGTATGCTGGACATGTCCATGGCATTTGCGGTGCATGTGTATCTTTGTGGGGGCAATGTGTATGGAGTGTGTGTGGATGTTTTTGTGGAGTGTGTGTATGGGTGTGGTATGTGTTTCAGAGGAGTTTGTAGTACATGTGTTGTCTTTATTGGGAGGTATTGAGAGTATGTCTTTGGGGGGGAATGTGGGGGCTTTGTGGAGGAGAATGCATATGAATGCTGGTGTGTGACTTTGAAGGTGTTTGTGCAGGCGTGGCATCCATGGGTTTGTGATGTATGTGTTTGTGGGGCATCTTTATAGTCTGTGTGTCTTTAAGATGTGTGTACATGGAATCCCTGGGTGGGGCACACAGGTCATACCCTCGGTTACTAACTGAAAGGTTGGCGGTCAGGACCCACCCAGAGGCATCTTGGAAGAAGGTCATGGGGATCTACTTCTGAAAAATCAGCCATTGACAGTTACGGGTTTAGAGTCTTGGGGACACCTAGGTCAATTGACATAACATAGTCCACAAAGACAGTGTTGTACATCCTGCTTGGTGAGTAGCGACTGGGGTCTCAGAAGCTTGTGAGCAGCCATTTGTGGAGCGACTATTAGTGTCTCCCCGCCTGGAGCAGAGGAGAGTGAAGAAAATCAAAGATACGTGGAAACAGTCTGAAGGACTCGTGAGCCCCAGCCTTTATTACCCTGAGACCAGAAGAACTAGATGGCGCCCAGCTACCACCCCTGATTATTCTGAAAGGGATCACAATAGGGGTCCCAGGTAGAGTAGGAGAAAAATATGAAACAAACACAAAATCACAAAAAAGACCAGGCTGCCTGGTTGTATAGAGACTGGTGGAACCCTTGAGACTGTGGCTTTAGACACCCTTCAAGCTGGGAATTGAACTCAACTTGACTTAACCTTTCAGCCAAATGATGGACAGGCCTAGGCCTACAAAAGTAAACAGTAACACAGAAAGGTATGCGCTCGTTAGAGCAGTCAACCACATGAGCAGGCAAAAGGACAGCATTTGCCCAGGGATTAAATGCCCAGAAGGCAGGAAGAGATGGGAAAGGAGGACAAAGCGAAATGGTAAACACAAGGAGGAGGTGGGAAGAGTGCTGTTGTAGGGATTTCAGTGAATGTCACAAAATGTGGATGTACTGTTGAGTGCAAAACCAGTTTGCTCTGTAAACGTTCACTCAGATCATCATTTTGGGGGGAAAAAAACCTTCTGGTTCACAGTTCTACTCTGACACACGTGGTGCTACCTGCTGTTACTTGAGATTAACTTGATGGTAACTGGTGTACGTCTGTGTATACGTGCCTGGCACGTATTGTGTGCGGGATGATGTGTGATGCATGGTGTTTGGCTGATATGTTTAGGGTCTGTGCTGTGCTCTGAATTAGTTAGAGGTGGTGACTGGGGCTTGTATTTCCTGCCACATTTTGACCTGTGGGTCTCATTGCCCATGGTTTGCTGCCCCCTGGTGGTCAGGTGATTGTCTGTGGTCAGGACCCTGCCCTCAGGCTGGGCCTTGGGTTGCGTCCAGCTCAGGTGGTTAGCAAGGTCAAGGACATGTGAAGTTGTGGGCAATGGGGTTGTGCTTTGGGGGCTGTGCGCTGGATCCGTGTATAGCTTGGAGGCACAGAACTTGGGAGTGAAGTACGTATATACATGTCCTGCCTGGTGGTGGGTGGGCAATGTAAACCCCAAGTGCATGCTTATGTTTGTGCACCCGTCCCAGGTGTGGGTGAGGGGGTTATTAGTGTACACGACAGTGTAGCCATTTATGTGCTTGTGGTGTTATCTGTACAATGTGAGTGGCACGTGTGCATGCAAGGTGGTGTCTGGTACAGAGCTTCGCATAGGGGAACATTCAAGGCAGTTGCTTCTGTTCCATTTGGTGGTCAACCATATTGGGAATGTCTGTGCAGCCAGAAGCCCCCCGACTCAGTCCTTGGCCTCCCCACCCAGGACTTTGACCGGCTGCTTAAGGCCCTGCGGGCTGCCCTTGCCAAGGATTCAGGCACCGGCTTCGTGTTCAGCTGCCTCAGCGGCCAGGGCAGGACCACGACTGCAATGGTGGTGGCTGTGTTGGCCTTCTGGCACATCCGGGTATGTATGGCTTCATATGAGGGTGTGGTCCACTAAGCAGGGATGGGCACCGGGTCCCCGGTGCACTGGCTATGGCAGTGGGGTACGAGGGAAGGAGCTGGTACGTGGTGCACCCTCACATTCAGGCTAAGAGCATTTGGGGTTGGCCACACTAAGCCAGGGACTCCTGGTTGTGGGGCAGGGGCGAGTCAGGGTGAGGTGCCCAGTCCCAGCAGCTGTCCTCCTCCCAGGGCTTTCCTGAGGTGGGTGAGGAGGAGCTTGTAAGCGTGCCCGATGCCAAGTTCACCAAGGGCGAGTTTGAGGTGAGTGGATGCTGTGGGGCCAACCACAGGCTCCAAGTTCCATGGGGTACGGGGTGGTGCTCAGAGGCAGCCATTGAAATTGTTTGTAGGGAGTTATGAGCAAGGCTGAAGAGGCAGGCAAGGTTACTCTGTGAGGGCCTTGGGGATCTGGACAAAGTTACTGGTTTTATGCTGAGGGTGAGGCTTCCGTGAAGAGATGGAAACCTAGGAGAGACATGCCTACATTTATATTTTAATAAAACCTGGCTGGCTACCCAGGAGGGTTGGAGAGAATGGGGGGCACAGGAGAAGGTGGGGAGACCAGTTAGGGGCTGCCACAGTCTCGGTGAAAAGTAAGCCTGGATTAGTGGCTGAGGAGGGGGGTGGAGAGGACAGATTTGGAGGGCTTAGCGGTGGGGGGGGGAACGGGAAAGAGGGAGTGCAGGAGTCTTGGGGGCCCTTCAGACTGACTTTCACAGGCCTGAGTCCCAGAGGTGGGGGCTGACATCACTGAGTGGTGTCCATGCTGGGCTCCATAAACCAGGTGTCCCCCAAGGAGTCTGGCACCACTACAGGGTGGGAGGAGGGCCTAGAGCCCTGAACTCTGGCTTATCATACCCCCTCTCCTCACCCGCATCAGTCCCAACTCTTGAACTCCTGTTTCATGCATTAGAGCTGCAGATAAGATTTTTCTTTGGTGAGGCTTTCTTTTGCTTAAATAGTAAGCTCCTAGGGAACCCTGGCCTCAGAGATGTCCAGCCCCCCACCAGCCCTGGCCCCCACTCTGTCAGGCTGAGGAAAAGCTGCTGCATCTGTGGTCAGGGCTGGGCCTTGGGACCTTCTGTGCCCCTTGGCATGGCTGTGAGCCTGGTCCTGGGGCTGGAGGCTCCTGCCTGTTGCCCCCACCCACCCTGCTGGTTTTCTCTCTGCTCACTGCCCCACCCCCCCGGCCCCAGGTAGTGCTGAAGGTGGTACAGCTGCTGCCCGATGGGCACCGTGTGAAGAAGGAGGTGGATGCAGCGTTGGACACAGTCAGCGAGACTATGACACCAATGCATTACCACCTGCGGGAGATCATCATCTGTACTTATCGCCAGGTCAGCCCCACCCCACCCACCCCTGGGGCCTCAGGGAGTCACTGCAGGCCCTGCCTTTATCAGCTCTCAGTCACTTCTTCATCTTTCGGAAGTGGTGGTGCAGGTGGTCCCCTAAATAGAAACACCCCCAGCCCCAAGTAACCCCAGCTTGATTCTGGAATGCTTAGTGGGACATATGCAGGCACCGTGTTCAAAGCATTTAACAGTTGTTGCGGCTCTGGGGCCAGTCAGAATGGACTCCCAGCTCTAGATCCCCTGTGATGCTGGGCTCTAGCCCTCTACCTTCTGGGCAGGGATCAGGGGGTGGGCCTTGGGGACTGGCTGTTCAATATTTTTACAGCTGATAAGACCGAGCTGGGCTGTCAGTGCAGGATATAGGGGTGTCCGTGCTGCCCTGGGACTAGATCTGGCCCCCAGATGGACTTTGGTCAGCTTAGTTAAAAATTATTATTGAATAGCTCATTAAAGAAAGAAGGAGCCACCCACTTCTCAAAGAATTGGCCAGTGAAAACTTTATGAATAGCAGTGAAACACTATCTGATATAGTACTGGAAAACTTTTATGAGTAGCCCTGAAACATTATCCAATATAGTGCCAGAAGATGATCCCCTCAAGTTGAAAGGCACTCAGAATGCGACTTGGGAAGAGCTGCCTCCTCTGAGTAGAGCTGACCTTAATGATGTGGATGGAGTAAAGCTTTCGGGGCCTCCATTTGGTGATGTGGCACGTCTCAAAATGGGAAGAAAGATGTGCAAACATCCATTAATATTTGGAACATGGAATGTGCAAAGTATGAATCTAGGAAAATTGCAAGTTGTCAAAAATGAAATGGAATGCATAAAGATTGATATCCTAGGCGTTGTTGTTATATGCCGTCGAGTCGGCCCTGACTCACAGCGACCCCCTCCTTGGGTTTCCAAGGTAGTATCACTACAGAAGTAGATTACCCAACCTTCCTTCTGAAGAGTGGTTCAAACCCACCAGCCTTCTGGTTAGCAGTCAAGTACCTGAGGCACTATGCTACCAGAGCTCCTAGGCATTACTGAGCTGGAATGGACTAGTTTTGGCCTTTTTGAATCCGACAACCATATGATCTACTGTGTTGGGAATGACATATTGCAAAGGAATGGCATGGCATTCATCGTCACAAAGAATGTGTCAAGAACTATCTTGAAGTACAAAGCTGTCAGTGATAGGATAATATCCATATGCCTACAAGGAAGACCAACCAGTACATATGACTACTGTTCAAATTTATGTACCACCCACCAAAACCAAAGATGAGGAAATTGAAGATTTTTACCAAGTTCTGCAATCTGAAAGTGACTGAACATGCAATCAAGATGTGCTGATTATCACTGGTAATTGGAATGCAAAAGTTGGAAACAAAGAAGAATCACCGGGAGCTGGAAAATACAGCTTTGGTGATAGAAATAACGCTGGAGATCGCATGATAGAATTTTGCAAGACCAATGACTTACTCATCGCAAATACATTTTTTTCAACAACATAAATGGTGGCTATACACGTGGACTTCACCAGATGGGAGTACACAGGAATCAGATCAACTGCATCTGTAGAAAGAGGTGATGGAGAAGCTCAATATCTTCAGCCAAAACAAAGCCAGGAGGTGACTGTGGAACAGACCATCAGCTATTCATACGCAAGTTCAAGTTGAAGCTGAAGACAAAACAAGTCCACAAGAGTCAAAATATGACCTTGATTATATCCCTCCTGAATTTAGAGACCAATCTAAAGAATAGATTTGATGCATTGAACACCAGTGACTGAAAATCAGAGAATTGTGGGATGATACCAAGAACATCATCCATGAAGAAAGCAAGAGGTCATTAAAAAGGAAAGGAAGAAAAGACCACAGTTGGATATCAGAAGAGACTGAAACTTGCCCTTGAACGGAGAGTAGCTAAGGCAAATGGAAAAAATGACAAGATAAAAGAGCTGAGCAGAAGATTTCAAAGAGCAGCTTGAGAAGACAAAGTCAGTTATAATGAAATGTGCAAAGATCTGGAGTTAGAAAACCAAAAGGGAAGAACATGTTCAGTGTTTCTCAAGCTGAAAGAACTGAAGAAAAAATTTAAGCCTTGAGTTGCAATATTATAAGATTCTATGGGTAAAATACTGAATGATGCAGGAAACATCAAAAAAAGATGGAAGGAATACACAGTCACTGTACCAAAAAGAATTGATCAATGTTCGTTCATTTCAGGAGGTAGCATATGATCAAGAACCAATGGTATTGAAGGAAGAGGTCAAAGGTGCACTGAAGGAATCGACGAAGAATAAGGCTCCAGAAATTGACGGAAAACCCATTAGGATGTTTCAACAAACAGATGCCACGCTGGAGGTACTCCCTTGACTATGCCAGAAAATTTGGACGACAGCTACCAGGCCAACTGACTGGAAGAGATCCATATTTGTACCCATTCCAAAGGAAGGTGATCCCACAGAATGTGGAAATTATCAAACACTATCTTTAATATCACACATAAGTAAAACCTTGCTGAAGATAATTCAAAAACGGTTGTAGCAGTATATGGACAGCTTCCAGAAATGCAAGCTGGATTCAGAAGAAGATGTGGAATGAGGGTTATTATTGCTGATGTCAGATGGATCCTGGCTGAAAGCAGAGAATACCAGAAAGATGTTTATTTGTGTTTTATTGACTATGCAAACGCATTTGATTGTGTGAATAATAAATTATGGATAACATTGAGAAGAATGGGAATTCCAGAACACTTAATTGTATTCATGAGGAACCTGTGCATAGACTAGGAGGCTGTCATTCAAACAGAACAAGGGGATACTGCATGATTTCAAATCAGGAAGGAAGTATGTCAGGGTTGTATCCTTTCACCACAGTTACTCAATCTGTAGGCTGAGCAAATAATCCAAGAAGCTAGACTATATGAAGAACGTGGCATCAGGATTGGAGGAAGAATCATTAACAACCTTTGATACACGGGTAACACAACTTTGCTTGCTGAGAGTGAGGATGACTTGAAGCAACTTACTGATGAAGATTAAAGACAACAGTCTACAGTATGGATTCCACCTTTAAATATAAAGAAAACAAAAATCCTTACCAATAAGTAGCATAATGATAAATGGAGAAAAGATTGAAGTTGTCAAGGATTTCATATTACTTGGTTCCAGAGTCAACACCAATGGAAGCAGCAGTTAAGACATCACATGACATATTGCACTGGGCAAATATGTTGCAAAAGACTTCTTTCAAATGCTGAAGAGCAAAGATGTCTCTTTTAAGATTAAGGTGTGCCTAACCCAAGCCCTGGTATTTTCAGTCGCCTCATGTGCATGTGAGAGCTGGACAATGAATAAGGAAGACTGAAGAAGAGTTGATGGTTTTGAGTTGTGGTATTGGGGAAGAATATTGAAAGTACCATGGACTGCCAAAAGAACTAACCAATCTGTCCTGGAAGAAGTGCACCTGGAATGCTCCTTGGAAGCGAGAATGGCCAGACTTGTCTCACCTGCTTTGGTCATGTTGTCAGAAGGGACCATTCCCTGGAGAAGGATATCATGCTTGGTAAGGTAGAGGGTCAGTGAAAAACAGGAAGGCCCTCAACGAGATGGATTGACACAGTGGCTACAACAATGGGCTCAGGTATAGCAAGGATTGTGGGGCTGGCACAAGACCGGGCAGTGTTTCATTGTGTTGTACATCGGGTCGCTATGAGTTGAGCCGACTTGATGGCACCTAATAACAACAGCAGCAGCTCATTAAAATCTAAAAATCAGATGATTTTCATTTAAGTCCACATTTCATGTAAAAATCAATTAAAAACCTATCTAGGAAAAAATGGAGTAAATTGGCTATGTTGGCCCCACTTCCTTGCCAGGCAGGGGGGTCATGTGCCCTTAGTCTGCCTTGGCCCCTGCATACACATTCAGCCTCCTCTGCCTAGCTGTTTTGACCCCAGTGCTCAGCTGACCTTCCTGCAGCTGAGCACATGTTGGTGAAATGAGTGATCATAACCAGCCTTTGCTCAGGGCTTTAGATGAGACTGATTGGGGTGAAAGGTGGCTGGCTGACAGAAGGCTGGTCCGGGTAGGTCTTAAGGTAAGAGGTCAGTTGGGAGGGAGTTGGCAGAGATTAGGAAGATGCCAAATGTGGGGAGGTTAAGAAGTTTCAGAAGATGGACTTGCTTGTCTTGAGGGCCAGCCACCTGACTGTATCTGTGAGGTGCCTTTCTGTGCCCATGTTACCTTGAGCCCTGCTCACAGTGGTCTCAATGGCAATGAGTTTGGTTTGGTTTTGGTTCATAGTGCCACCACTGGGTGGCAGCAATGAGCTAAGAGGCTGAACTTCTCTTAAGAAGATACCGGCTTTTGCCAAAATCCAGTGAAAAACCCATTGACATCAAGTCGATTCCGACTCATGTTGTTGTTGTTGTTGTTGTTATGTGCCGTCGAGTCGGCCCCGACTCATAGCGACCCCTCCTTGGGTTTCCGAGGCAGTATCACTACGGAAGTAGG
>NW_006921657.1:6878980-6903413 GCF_000298275.1 Orycteropus afer afer | reverse complement strand
TGCCGTCGAGTCGGCCCCGACTCATAGCGACCCCTCCTTGGGTTTCCGAGGCAGTATCACTACGGAAGTAGGATTGCCCAATCTTTCTTCCGAGGAGTGGAACTTCCGTAGTGATACTGCCTCGGAAACCCAAGGAGGGGTCGCTATGAGTCGGGGCTGACTCGACGGCACATAACAACAACAATTCCGACTCATAGCAATCCTATAAGGACAGAATAGAACTGCCCTGTAGGATTTCCAAGGCTGTAAATCTTCATGGAAAGCAGGATGCCTCATCTTTTCCCACAGAGCAGCTGGTGGTTTCAAACCACCAACTTCTTTTTGCCTAGCAGTTGAATCCTTTAACCACCGTTCACCAGAGCCCTTCACTCTTTGCCTAGCCCTGCTTAAAAGCACAGTCGACTTCCCAGGCAACACTGCCCATGTCAGAGACCCCTCCTGTAATCCCTTTTTCTCAGCCCTGCTAGCTCTTTGCTGCTTTCCAGGCATTCCAAAGCTGAGAGTTCTCCTTCCCACCTCTGAGTTCTGCAGCCCTAGCTGTCCACTGAAGCACACAGAGGGTAGAGCAGGGACCATCTGCTGGAGGGGTCCGACAGAGTGGAACTTGAACAATCCCCTTAGGATGAGAGCAAGGGGAAGGCACTTCCGGTGGGTGGGATTGCATAGGTAAAGGCCAGGAGGCCGTGAGGTACAAAGTGAGATTAGGAGGCAGTGCAGGTGGTTTGGTGCCTGCCCAGTTTTGTTGGAAATCGTCAGAGATGAAGTTGGATGGGTGAGTTGGCTCTGTTCTGTTGGAAGTGGAGAGGGAAGGGTGGTGTGATTGGGGCTGTGTTTTGCAGCGGTTACTCTGGCTGCCTTTAGGATGTAGAGTGGTTTACTGATGCCCCATCAGGCCCACACATCCCCATTTCAAAGCCCAAAGAGTGCTGATTTCTGCAGTGGGAAGATGAGAATCTCTTAGCCCAGTAGGACCATTTAGGGGGACTAGAGGCAAGATGTAGAGTCATTCCCTAGTGCGGCCACCAGATGGCTACCGTGAGCTGAGCTTGGGCCGAAATCTTAGAGGCGCTGAAGAGCAGATGGACCTCAGACACTCTCTAATCCAGTGGCCCTCACTTAGCTGCACAATAGATTCACCTGTGAGCTTTTAAAACATACCTATGCCTGGGCCTCACCCCTGGAGACACTGACTTCAATGGTCTGCTGTGGGGCTAGGGCGTGGTTGTGTTTTGAAAAGCTCTTCAGGTGATTCCCACGTGCAACCAGGATTGAGAACTACATACTCTGAGCAGTGGTCCCTTCCTCTGGGGAGCGTCAGAATCACTTGGAGGGCTTATTAAAATGCAGATTGCTGGGTCCCACCCCAAGAATTTGTGAATCCATAGATTTGGGGTGGGGCCCCAGAATCTGCATGTCTAATGAGCTCCTAGGTGTCTAACAAGAGCCTGAGGCTGCTGGTCAGAGGCTATGCTAGGATCCGACCTCTTTGTCTACCCTTTCACCTTTTTTTTAAAAAAAATAATTGTATTGACCTATAATTTCCAAACCCTACAATCCACCGATCTAAAGAATACAATTCAATGGTTTCTAATATGTTCAGAGTTGTGCAGTCACCACCCCAATTAATTCTGGACCATTGCTAACAAGGACACGTTGCACCTGTTAGTAGTAGCGGACCATTTCCCCCCAACCTGCTCAGCTGTGGGCAGTCATTCATCTGTCTGTCTCTCTGGATTTACCTATTCTAAATACTTAATACAAAAGGGATGTTCCAGTGTATGGTCCTTTGTGATTGACCCCTTTTGTTTAGCATAATGTTTTCAGGGCTTATCTACATTGTGGCATGTAGCAGTACTTCATTTATTTTCAAGGCTGAAAATATCCCATTATATAGATACACTACATTTTGTCTATCCAATAATCAATTGATAAATATATGGGTCACTTTGACTTTTCAGCTATTACGAATAATGCTGTTAGGAACATTTGTGTACAAGTTTTTGTGTGGACGTACGCTTTCATTTTTCTCGGGTATATACTTAGGAGTGGAATTGCTAAATCCTGTGGTAACTCTGTTAATTTAATTGTTTGAGGAACTGCTAGACTTCTCCAGAATGGCTGCTCCATTTTGTACTCGCACCAGCAGTGTATGAGCGTTCCAGTTTCTCTGCGTCTTTGCCAGCACTAGAAGGAGCTCTCGTGGCATGGTGCCTAAGGCATTTGACTTCTAATCAGAAGGCTGGCGGTTCAAACCCACCAACTATTCCTTGGAAGGAAGATTAGGCAATCTACTTCTATAGAGATACTACCTTAGAAACCCAAGGAGGGGTCGCTATGAGTCGGGATCGACTCGATGCCAACACTTGCTGTTATCTGTCCTTTTGATCCTAGCTGTCTCCGTGTGATGTGGTATCTCATTGTGGCTTTTTGATTTGCATTTCCCTGATGACTAATGATGTTGAGCATCATTTCACCTGCTTATTGGAGATTTGTACATCTTCTTAGGAGCAATGTCTCTTCAGATCCTGTGCCTATATTTTAATTTTTTGTTGCTGAGTTACAGAAGTTCCTTATATAGTCTGGATAAAAGTCTCTGTTATATAAGCAGCTCTGGTGGTGGTATAGTTAAAACATTGGGCTGCTAACCAAAAAGTCAGCAGTTTGAACCCACTGGCTACTCTGCAGAAGAAAGATGAAGCAGTCTGTTTGCGTCAAGATTTACAGCTTTAGAATCCCTAGGGGCAGTTATACTCTGCCCTGTAGATTTCACAGTCAGTCAGAATTGACTAGATGGTAGTGTTGTGGTTTTTTTTTTAAGTTACATGATTTGCAAAATTTGTCTCCCGTTCTGTGGGTAGTCCTTTCACTTTCTTGATGGTGTCCTTTGAAGCACAGAACTTTTAAATTTTGATGATGTCTTATTTTTCCTTCTTTTCTGTGTGCTTTTGGTGTTGTGCCCAATTAAATGTCGTGAATATTTACACCTATGCTTTCTTCTAAGGCCCAGCACTCCCCCCTCCAGACTTACCCCACCTCTGTCTCCCAGCTCAGAGAAACCCCCTGCTGCCCACCGACAGTCAGGCATGAGACCGGAGCACCCTGGGGCCCTCACATACAGCACCTTCCATAAAGGGGCTTTGTTTCTGAATTATTACTATGCTTCAGGTGTTGGCAGTAAATAATTAGGGCTGAGGGGGTTGGGAGACTCGGCTGGGTTCCAAGCTATGGCATCTGGCACCTGGGAAGACGGGGCCCTGGCTGGAACTAGATTCTTAGTCCATAGGCAGATTCTCAGACTCCAGAGCTGGAGGGGCCTGAGAGAGGCCTTTGTCCCTATCCGTTGCCTATGGGGGGGCGACACTGAGGCCGGGGAGGGATGGCACTTCGCCACGTGCCTCCAGCACAACTGGACTCTGGATGGAGCAGTCCCACTTCCTGGAAAGACACTGAGAAGAGACCTAAGAAAAGAATGTACCAGAAAGGTGAACTCATCTGCCATCTTAGGAGAGCAGTCTGTGGGCCCCAAGCAGTCTCTGGGGCTCAGTCTACCAGCCTGGGCTCAATGGTCAGGATGGGGGAGGGGCTGCTGGGGGTGGGCCCAGGTTTGTGCAGCCAGGTGTCCCCTGGAGAATCAGACACCCTCTACCACCTCTGTCCCAGCCCTTCCCAGGCAGCTGAGGGAGGGTTGGCAGGGGCCAGGGTAGAGGCTGCAAACCCTTCTGGACCCTGGGAGGGGGACTTGAGAGTTAAGTCAGACCATCTCCCAAAAAACACACAGAGCTTCAGCAAGGCACTACCCCCAAACTGGGTGCTTTGCATTGAACCCCACACTTACAGTATATGCAGTTGGTCCTTTTTCATGGATGAGGAAGCAGCTAATGGAATCATAACAACAATTGCCACAGTGGTTGGAAGCACTCAGTGAGTCTGAGCTGGTCCCAAGCTCCTTACATGTGCTCTTTCAATCCTCACTGCACTCATAAGAGGATCCCTGGTGGCACAACGGTTAAGCACTCAGCTGCTAACCAAAAGGTTGGAGGTTTGAACCCACCCAGCAACTCTGCAGGTAAAAGGCCTGGCAGTCTGCTTCTATAAAGATTACAGCCAAGAAGATCCTGTGGGACAGTTCTACTCTGTCACATGAGGCCATTTTGAGTTGGAATTGACTCAGTGGCAACTAATGACACACTCTAGAGAACTGTGATTCACCCCAGTTGACTGATGAGGCAGGAGGAGAGAGCTGGTACATGGCAAGGGTTTAGCTCATTGTCTTGAACTTAGTGGGAGTGATTCATGTTAGCTGCGTTGATGGTGAAGATGATGATGATGATGATGATTGTGATTCCATCAGAAGGCCCAGAGCATTGATGAGCAGCCCAGGTGGTGTGGGTCGTACTCCTGCCCCTGCTGTGGGCATTGATCCTATGTGCCTGCATGTGGCCCATGTCCTCAGTACAACCAGGACCTGGTCAGTCTCTCAGCCCCAGCTGGGGCTCAGCAAAGAGGAAGTGACTGACTTTCAAACAAGGCTGGAGTCCATGGTTCAAATAGTCACTGCTTATGTATTTTCTCAAGCTGGGAGGCCTGGGGTCTTGGGGACTGGAACAGGAGGCCCTATGGTCCTGCAGGCCTTTGTTTTGGCAGCCCTAGGTTTTGGCCTTGGCTGAGGCTGCCTTAGACTGCGGTTCCCTCGGGCTGGGCAGGGCTTGCAGGAACAAGGCCCTGGTTTCTTCCCCTCAGGTGCATGCCCCCTTTGTGGAGAAAGTCAGTGAGCAGCTCTGGTTCTTCTGAGCTGTGATCATCCTACTGTAACGTGTGGGGCAGCTCTTACCCATCACTGCCATCTGGGCCTGGGGGAATAGGGGGCCTCCTTTCTGGGGATGTCACACTAAGTCATGTGCCACCACTTGAAAGAATGGATAGGAATTCCATTTTAAGTTTCTGGTCATAGAACTTTTAAGCAGCATGAGGCCACCCAGTCATTGACTCCTGAAAACTCTGCAGTGAACCAGGAAAGAACTAAAGGGGTCTTTGTCCCAGCCAGCAGGAAATACAAAAGGTGGAGGACTTCTCTAGGGTTGCCATTGTGTAATTTTGTTAAATGTGTCCACCTTAAAGAAAGGAAAGAAGGAATTAAAATTTTAAAACCCAACTCTCACCTCATAAAAATGCTAAAACCCACCTCCCTTTTCATTAAAAAAAAAAAAAGAAGGTATTTTAGTACCAGAGAAGTAAAAGGGACATCATCTCAGATAGAGCATAGTCCTTTACAATGGTTTTATTCTAAAATCTTTGTGAATTAGTGTTCTATATCCTACTTTGGTGAGTGGCAACTGGGATCTTAAAAGCTTACAAGTAGCCATCTAAGACTCAACTATTCATCTCTCCCCATCTGGAGCAAAGAAGAGTGAAGAAAATCAAAGACGCAAGGAAACAATTAGTCAAAAGGACTAATGGACCACACGAACCACAGCTTCTGCTACCCTGAGACCAGTGGTTGCCCGGCAACCACTACTCACCTCTGATCAGAATCATAATAGAAGGTCCTGGACAGAAAGAGGAGAAAAAATGTAGAACAAAATTCAAAATCATAAAAAACTTGTAGAGACTGGTAGAATCCCCAAGACCGTGGCTCTTTGGCGCTTTTCAAGCCTGAACCCCCCCATCCCCAAGGATCAACTTTCAGCCAAACTACAGAGAGGCTTATAAAATGAATAACACGAGGAGGCACGTACTCCTCAGTATAGTTAACCATACGAGACTAAAAAGGGCAGGATTTGCCCAGAAACAAAGCTTAGAAGACAGGAAGGTGGGGTAGGAAATCCACCCAAAGTATGTTGTTGTTGTTATGTGCCGTTGAGTCGGATGCGACTCATAGCAACCCCTCCTTGGGTTTCAGAGTCAGTATCACTACAGAAGTAGATTGCCCCATCTTCTTCCAAGGAGTGGCTGGTGAATTTGAACTGCCAGCCTTCTGGTTAGCAGTCAAGTGCCTTAGGCACTATGCTACCCGAAGTATAATAAGTTATAAAGAAATTTGTTCTGAGAAAAAATTATTTGTGGATCTGTGAAAGTGATTGTGGCCAGGCAGCTTTTGGTGACCAGGGCAGTATCTCTTTGAGCCAGAAAGTCAGAATGGTGCTCCAGGGTGACCCTGCTCAGCCTGGCCAGGCCGGGGACCCGTGTCCTGCCCCTGAAGTCAGAGTGAGCTGAGCTGTCCCAGCTGCACCTCTGAATCCTGAAAATAACCATTTTCCAAATTATTAAATGCACATGATTGGACTGAACATTGAAATGGGCTGTGTTATGGACATGCCCTGGCTGCCACGCCCCGTGAAGCAGGTTACATTATTTGTGCTAGTCGGCAGAAGGAGTGCAGATGTTGGTTGCGGCCCTGAGTTCAGGCTGGGACACTGGCCTCTGCACTGCTTGGCAGGGTCATGTGTGGGGATTCCAGGAGAGAATGCAAATAGGGCTTGGCTGACGCACAGTAGGTGCCCAACAATAGCAGCTGCTCGGAGGATTAACTTTAGGGGTGAGGGTCCCGTAATGGTCCTTGTAGTTTAGAGAACTCCCTATTAACTCTCAGGTCTTAGTGCTAAAGGGATTCAGAGACCATCTGACCCCTCCATTTGGGTCTGGAGGGAAGGGGGTGTCCAAGGACCCACCGCATGAGTGGGTGGCAGAGCAAGAATGAGAGGCAAGGATCCCAGTTCTCTGCTTGGGTGACCATGTCGCCTTTCATGATGATGTGTAAAAGAACGTCCTTAACTAGGAGAAGCACACCTGGGCTTAGGCATGATGTGTCGTGATGTCTGCAGGGGAAGGTGACTCTAGTGCCAATGAGAAGAGATGAAACTCAACAGCAGACTGTAAACCGTTGTTAAGCCACATGGAGGATCTGCTGTGCTTTTGTATGTATCTGCAGTGTCTGATTCAGGGGCATTCGTTCCCCTGAGAGTCTCCACCCATGCTGCCCTTGTGGGCTGCAGGGGGCTCACTGAGGTTCCAGAAGGCAGCTGCTTCCCTTCACCCTGCAATGGATTCCTCTGGAGGCTGGCATGAGACGCGTGCTCTCCAGGTGACCTCTCAGGAGTCCTGGTGTCGCAGTTGTTAAGTGCTTGGGTGCTAATTGAAAGGTTGGTGGTTCGAACCCAGTGGCTGGCAATCTGCTTCTGTAAAGATTACAGCCAAGAAAACTCTACGGGGAAGTTCTGCTCTGTCACGTGGAGTTACTGTGAGTGGAAATCGACTCTGACACCTAACAGTAGGCAGCCTCTGTGGTTCTCTGCTCTGAGCAGGCCAGGACGTACAGGTACGGGTTCCATCCCACCTGATTGTGGGATGGAAAGGGACCTGAACCCAGACTGGGGGATAGGGATCTATCACTACTATCAGTTGGAATATGACGTTTGTTGGCTGGAACATTCCTGGTCTGGTTGACATTCCAGCCAGCTGATGTTTTCCTCCCAGGAATCCATAGGCTTGGGATTCTGACACCCCCAATAGCACATGGCTCCCCAGCTTCCTGCCCCTTCCCCTCCAGAACCCCAAAGGTGCATTTCACTTTCCTGGCCCCCTGCCAGGTTCTGCAGTCACCTTACACTTTAATAAAAAGCAATTAGGAGAAACAGCTTCCGGAACTGGGTGTTTGTGCTTCTTCCAGCAGTAAAAATTTCCCAGGGCCCTTGGCAGGGAAGAGTGGAAGAATTTGGAGGTCAGTTCTCTGTTGTGGCTCAGAAAAGGGTCTTCAGGATGGGTTGTCAATCTCTTTGTGCACAGTGAGGTCACACAGCAGGAACAAGGACTGTTTGTGGTTTGGTGGTGGTTATGAAGACAGTATTAGACCTTTACCCAAAGCTCTCCTCCAGGGAGAAGAGAGTCGTCTAGAATCCCACTTAGCCCAGTGATTGCCTGTTTGCTTTTTCCTTTGTGCACTTACTTGCGTGCATCTTCATAGGCGTGACTGTGGTGTGTGTGCAGGGAAGTGCCCCGTGTGCTCACCTCGTGAGGTGCATGCATTTGAAAATTGGCTCCGCCAGCAAATGCTTATAGAGTGCCTATCTTATTACTATTCCTTGGCTTGGGATAGACCAGTGAATAAAGCTTTGCTGAGCTTATATTCGGTCTTTCAGTGACACAGTGAAGTTTTCACTCAACTCTAACCTGGTTCAAATCCACCCAGCAGTACCCCAGAAGAGAGGCCTGGCGATCTGCTTCCATAAGTATTACAGCCGGGAAAACCCAGTGTTCTGGGGACCTAGTGCCCTCTGACAGGAACACGCCACAAACGGGATGGCTTTAACAAACAGGAGTTTATTCTTACAGTTTGGAGGCTTAAAGTCCAAGTTCAAAGTGCCAGGCTCTAGGCGCTGGGTGAAAGCCTCTCAGCCTTAGGCTTCAGCTCTGCCTTCTGCTCCTGGCCCACTGAAGCTGGAGACTTTTCTTCACTCAGCTGCTGGCTGCTGAGGGTTACAAACCCAAGGTTGACAAGTAACAAGGCACAGTCCTGATATTACCAAACCACACGGCAGGCCTTTAATTCAAGTCCATTAAAAGTCACAAGATCAGCAGAGCATGGCAGGCTGCTGAACAATGACTTGGTTACATGCAGGGATCAAGTGTGCCATAAGCTGGAGACCATTCCCAAAGATGCTGCTTATATATGGGAAGCAGACCACATACCCAAAGTAGCTACTCAGCTGCTTGTGGTAGATCCCACCATGGAGTTGATTGCCAGTCTCATCATGGGGAACAACTACCATCAGCTGCCCAGCCACTCAACCAGGCCCAGCCAAGTTGACACACAACATTAATTAACTACCACACCTAAGCAGAGCAATTCTGCTTTGTAATACATAGGGTTGATGGCAATGGGTTTGTTTTTTTGAGTTTGATTTACGCTTATGTTCCAGTAAACCAAATAGAGGCAGGAAATAGCAAGTTTATAAATAGTTTGAGCTCTTGGTTTATCACGAAGAGCCTTCACACCATCATATTTAATGTATGCGTTGTGTGCTATTGAGTGGAGACTTCTGTGCTGTTCCTGTATATTTGGCCTATTGATCATCTCCTGTCATTCTCTTGAGGGGGGGGGGGGCGATGTGGAGAAGATCTTAGTGGGTGCTGCTCTGTCATCCATGGGGATTATTTCTGTTAGGCTGATTCTTACAAACCAAAAAACCCAAACCCACTGCCATTCACTCATAAGCAGCAGCATCCATTCTTGTGTCGAGCTGATCCTGACTCACAGCAACCCTGATAGTCAGAGTAGAACTGCCCCATAGGCTTTCCAAGGCTGTAAAGGTTATTGAACAATGAGAAGATGGAAAATCAGTAAATGCTATTGCTTGTGATTCAAGCATGTTCATATACTGTCTTGTTTGATAGAATGCATTGTGGACATTAAGCAATGCACAACTATATTTTATATAAGTGGAATCATACAGTATTTGTCCTTTCCTATCTGGCTAATTTCCCTTAGTGTAGCAACACGTGTCTCATGTCTCCTGTATACAAAGCTCTGCACCCCTTTAAGCAATAAGTCCCCATTTTTCCCTTCCCCAGCCCCTAGTAAACTCTAATCGACTTTCCCTATGCATTTGCCTATTCTAGATAGAGTGATGAGCCACCTAACATCCGTTTGGGCAACATCCAATCACATGCACATCTGTGGTCCTGTAAAGTTATAATAGAGCTCAGAAATCCCGATCTGAGAACAGGATGTAATGGATGTAGCCAGTACAACTGCTTCCTGCATGCAACACGTGTCTCATGTCTCCTGTATACAAAGTGATTGAGCTGCCAAGCGTATAATGGTACAGTCTGTGTATAAGGTATAATACGTATGTCTTGATAGTCATAGTAAACACCTGTGTTACTGGCTTGCATATGTTGTTATGTTGTACTGTCTGTCATTTTCATGTGACCTTTACCTACTTACAAATGCCTACTTTACCATGTAACAAGTGTTTATGCCTTGACTCATAAACAGCAGCATCCATGCCTTGTGTTGTAGTCCTCTGTTTAATTTTCTTTTGAAAATATCACCATGAAGTGCATCATGGCTCCCAAATGCTGAAAAACCAGTGGTAGTGATAGCAGCAGCAGAGGCAAAGGAGAAGTATCCATCAGAAACTGAAACAAAAGGTTATTGAACAATGAGAAGATGGAAAATCAGTAAATGCTATTGCTTGTGATTCAAGCATGTTCGTATACTGTCTTGTTTGATAGAATGCATTGTGGACATTAAGCAATGCACAACTATATTTTATATAAGTGGAATCATACAGTATTTGTCCTTTCCTATCTGGCTAATTTCCCTTAGCGTAGATACTGCCTCAGAAACCCAGGGAGGGGTCGCTATGAGCCAGATCCGACTCGATGGCAGTGAGTTTGGTTTGGTTCAGTGTTTCAGAGTTCAGCCGTGTTACAGCAGACATCAGGGCTTCATTTCTCTTTATGACCATATCATGTTCCATGGTGTAGCTGCACTATGTTTTGTTGGTCTGTTGTTAGATACTTGGGTTGTTTCTACCTTTTGGTTGTCATGAGTAGTGCTGCAGTGAACCCTGGGGTACACTTAATCTCTTTAAGTCACTACTTTTGAGTCTTGTTTATGTATCCAGGGTGGAATTGCTGGATCATATGGTAATTCTAAGGAACCCTTGTGGCTCAGTGGTTAAGTGCATGGCTGCTAACTTAAAGGTCAGCGCTTTGAACCCACCAGCAGCTCTAAGGGAGAAAAGACCTGGCAGTCTGCTCCCATAAAGATTAAATCCCAAACCAAACCCTCTGCCATTGAGTCGATTTCAACTTATAACAATTCTATAGGCAGAGTAGAACTGCTCCTATGAGTTTTCCAAGACTGTGACCTTATGGAAGCAGATTGACACATCTTTCTCCCATAGAGTGGCTGGTGGATTCGAACTGCCAGTCTTTCAGTTAAGCAGAGGAATGCATAACCAGTGCACCTCCAGGACTCCCTCCCGGAAAGAGTACAGCCTAGGAAACCCTGTGAGGCAGTTCTACTCTGCCCTGTGGGGTTGCTGTGAGTTGGAATTGACTCAATGGCACACAACAACAGCAACAACAATGCCACGGTAGTTCTGTGTTTAACTATTTTAGGGACCCCGGAACTGTTTTTCACAGCTGCTGTACCATTCTGTATTCCTTCCACCGATGCACAAGGGTCTCAGTTTCTCCACACTTGAGTCTCTTTTAATCTAGAACAGTGCACACACCCCCGCAAATGTATTTGTTGCAAAAACTAGGCTATTTGTTTCACGGGGCTTCTAGTATGGATTTTGCCGACTGCGTCCCTGGGTTTAGTTCAGCATGTACTTGTTCCCACACTTCTGTAGGCTGGTAGCGAGAGCCAGAGGCTTGACCAAATTCCAGCTCTGTTTTTGGCAAGAATCCTCCCACATGGTGCCATGTGCTGCCATCGAGGGTCAGGGTGTCCTGCTGTCCTCTTAGGATGTTGGCAGCTGCTGGTGTTTGTCACCTGGATTCCTTATTTCTTTAAAGGTTTGCAAAATGGTGACATACTAATTCTGTCCTCCTTTGCATTAATTAACTGCAGTATTTCCAGAAAGAGGAACTTCCCTGGGATATGATTGGTACCAAAGAGTCAGGCTCAGTCCCTGCTTTTCCCCTTTATTTACCTGTCTTCAGAGAGTGACTTGGTTTGAGAGGCATTTCTTTAAGTGGAGGAGAAGGCTGTTGAATTAAAAGCCCTGGATTAACATGCTTGTCTGCTAATGAAGTTCCCATCTACCCAGAGGTGCCTTGGAAGAAAGCCCTGGCGCTCTACTTCCAGAAATTCAGTCAGTGAAAAACCCGTGGCGCACAGTTCTACTTTGACACACATAGGGCCATCAGGAGTTATAGCTCTGGTGGCGAAGTGCCTAAGGCATTCGACTGCTAACTAGAAAGTTGGCAACTCAAACCCACCAGCCACTCCACTGAAGGAAAGTGGAACAGTCTATTTCCATAAAGATTGAAAAACAAAAACAAACTCACTACCTTTGAGTCAGTTCTGACTCATAGTGTCCCCTCCTTGGGTTTCCGAGGCAGTATCTCTATGGAAGTACATTGCCCAGTCTTCTTTCTGAGGAGTGGCTGGTGGGTTTGAACTTCCAGCCTTCTGGTTAGCAGTCAGATGCCTTAGCCACTATGCCACCAGAACTGCCCTATATAGATTTACTGCCTTGGAAACCCAATGGGGGTCACTATGAGTCAGAATTGACTTGATGGCAGTGGGTTTTTTTTTTTTTTTTTTGCTTAGATGACAACTGGACTAGAAGAATTCCCCTGGATCTGATGGAGCTGGAGTCTATATAGCTAGCTGAGGGTCTGGGTGACTGAGGTAGGGGTGTTCTGGGAGAAGGAAGGGCAAGGGGCTCATGAGGGGAGGCTGAGTGTCATTAGAGTACAGTGCTGGAAGCCAGGGGACCTCAGTGTTTTCTCAGTCTGCCAACTCAGAGCCTGTGCAAGAGGCTGCCCACACTAGGCCAGCCATATGTTCTCGCATCCACAGCCCTGCTTAATCCTTACACCATGCCTGTGTGTGACATAGGGCGGGGTTTAATAGTGTCTCCATTTTGCCAGTGAGGAAGCGATGCTCAAAAGGGGCACTGGGCTTGCCGAAGAACACACAGCTGGCAGATGGTAGGAGTGGGACAAGATGCTAGACTTTGACTCCTACATTGGGGCCCTCTCTACCATGCCATACTGCCTTCCCAGAGAAGGGGGCACAGTTCCAACTCTTCCTGTCTACCTTAAGCCCCATTATGAGAGAAGATAAGAACTAGAGCCAAGGTTCTTGTCCTTGATGCCCTTCCAGACTGATGAGGAGAGAAAAGACCAGAGGACAAGAAAACATTGCAGACAGGGGTCATAGGTAAACTTTGAATACCCAGGCTGTTTTCAGGGATGGGGGAGTGGTGTGATGGAACCAAGGCTGCACTCACATTTTCCACTCTGACGGATGTTCACTGGTGTAACAGTTTCCACCTCTCTTTCTGCCCAGGCCTATCTTCAGTGGCCAGCTTCTGGGGGTGTAGCCCACAGAGATTCCTCCTCTGTTTGCTAGGGCATCAGTGAGATTAGGGGAGTGCCTAATTACCTCATGTGAGAGGCAGCAGTATGTGCAAGTCATTTAAAAAAAAAAAAAAAAAAAAAACTAAAGGAAGAGAAAGAATAAAGCCTTTGAACTAAACCACTCCATTATGTTGGGATAGAGGTGAGAAGGCTGAGCTCAGGCTGAGGAAAATCCAAGATGGCCACCAGCCCATGGTGGTGACTCCATCTGGTGAATTAGTTGTTTCCTGCAGGGCTTGGAACGGGAAAATATTTGTGACAGAAACCAAGGTCAGAGCTCTAGAAGGAAGCCCTGCTAGAATCATTAATGCCAGAGGCACTTTCTTTTGGCCTTGGCTGCTGACGATAATTCTTAGTGCTCTGGATTCAAAGCAGTCTAATGTATCGCCTGTCTGTCTGTCCCCTCAGTAGTTTGAGGAAAAGCTGAGGTGAAGGTAGCCACACAGAAGTAAGACACTCTTTGGTGTTAAAACGAGATTGGTTTTCTAAAGACTGAAACGCTTAAACTTTGCGTGGTGCTTTTCAGTTTTTCTAACTTTCTTACATCTTGTCTCCTCTGGTCCTCAAAGTAGCTGGTGAGATCAGGGCAGGCTTTACTAGACTCATTTTACTGAGGAAGAAACTGAGATCTACAGGAGTCCTATGAGTGGCCAGAGACAGGACCAGAACCTGTCTCCCAGCTCCTTGGCCTGTTCCTCCTCCGCCGCCATTGTGGCCCTGACCCCCAGAGGACAGTTTTGTGGTGGTGAGAAAAGGGACAGTTGGCAAGGAAGCTGCCAGCATTGATTGAGCACCTACTGCTCGCACTGCCCTGAATTGGTATAGAGTTGGTGCTATGAATAAAAGAGCTGCCAAGACCCAGCACAGTGTGCCACGGCTGAGGCTGTGTCTTAAGAAAGGTGTAAAGGGAGATGGCTCTGGCTCTAGGCCCCATGTGGCGTCTCCCTCAGTCTCTCCAAGATACTGACTAGGCCAAACTTGATCCCCAGAGACCTCATTCCAATAGGTAATGTGTCTGCAGGACTGGGCCTCCTGTGATTAGAGCCCTGGAATGCTGTGCACTGTCTTATAAACTCTGACAGAAAGAAAGGGCTGCCTTCCAGGGCCCTACAGACCCAGCCCAAAATAGAGCAGTGGGTCAGTGGGTGGCTGCCAGAATGGAGTGTGTGTGTCTATATGTGTCTCTGTGTGTGTGTGTCCACGTGTGGCTGTATCTCTATGTCTTTGTGCTGGAAGATGCATGTATTTCAGTAGCTAAGACTTTTCTTCCTTCCCCTGTCTGGCTGAGCTGGAATTTCCCCCCTCTTCAGGGACTTTCCAGGTTTATTCAATAGCAAACATCCGTTGAGCACCTGTGGTGTGCCAGGCATGGTTTCTAAGCGTGCACCATCTGTCTTGGCCATTCCAGTTGTTTGGGAGGGGTTTAAATATCAGCTCCAGCATTCCCTCCTTCGGAAGTGTTCTAGCACCCTCCCTCCCTCCAGCTCACTCCCTATCTACTGAGACCCTGCCTCTCTGCTTATGTCCTGGTATGGTGGTTCCTGCTGCTCATTGCTCCTCTGCTGTGTAGGGACTCACCTCCAGAACATGAGCCCCAGAGTCCATCCCAGCTCAAGTAAGGGCTCCATAATGGTGTAGTGAGGGCCCAGGTAGATGGAAGGTCCGACAGATCATTGTATAGCTGTGTAGGAGAACTTGACCCATCTTCATGTATGCCTCTTGGTAGTTCTTCCACTTTGCTGACCTTCTAGGAGAGGACACTCTTCTGCAACCAGGAGTCCTGGCTTAACTGGTTGGAAACCCTCAGTTTTAGCCCTGTCTTTGCCAGTAACTCTTCTGTGCAACCTTGGGCAGATCACTTTGCCGTGTCTGTTTTTCCGTCTGTCAACTGGGATCATTTTCCCTGCTCAGCTTGCCTTGAAGGCTGGCCATGAGGGCCAGTCTGGGTCCTGTGTGACACAGGTGGAGTGTCGGGTGTGGTAGCAGGCTGGCTGGGGCACCAGGGACTCATCAGGTTATGTGCAGTGACATTGAGCTCCTTGAGGGCTGGGACCATGTCCTGCCAGTGCTGAACCCTAGTGTCGGCCTAGAGGAGCTATCCAACACTGCCAGCTGTTGAATGAATTGAATGAGTGGCACAGAGAAGCCCACAGTAATGCTTTCAGGATTTGAAAATACTGAACAAAATACGTTTTTGGAAGACCAGTGACGTGCAGTGGGCTGAGGGCCATTGTCTGCCTCACAGGATCAGATACAGACAGTTCTCTTGTGCTTGAGGCCCCACCACCAGGCAGGCCTGAGGATGGAGTTTATGAAGACTCATTGGAAACCCATCGAAGCAGCTAGCGCTCATTGCTTGGGGGACACTGTCTGCCAGGAGAGGGATAGTGTAGAAAAGAGAATGGGGACCTGCCCTCCCAAGTTAAGCAATTGGCCATCCTTGAGGTCTGTCAGCTGCCCATACAGCCTAGACTCCCTTCATGTGGAGGGCAGGGGTCACGAAACCAGAGGTGGGGGAGAGGGTGACAGAGAAGCTTTAGTAATGGGTGGGTGTGTCTGGTGTGGATCAGTGTAGACCCTGTGCCTGGGCTCATTGCTCCTCTTGTTTCTCTTTGGAGCTGTTTTCCCCTGAGCCTGGGCTGTACCCAGGTCTTAAGAGCAGTCAACGGTTCCTAGCAAGAGTGGACCAGAGGCTTGTTCGTGCTTTGCTGCCAGCTGTCCACATGACCCTGGCAGATGGGTTCCCCAATTTGACCCCAGCCTCCCTTTTTGGAAAGCAAAGGAGTTCTAGATAACCCTAGGCATTCTGGGATGCTGGGATTAATCAAAATGCAAAATGCAAACATTTAGTCATTCATATATTCAGTCAGACACTTAATACAAACCTACTAAGTGCCAGATGCTGGGTGCCAGAGATGCCGCATGAGCAAAACACAAAAATCCCTGCCCTTGTACACACACAATAAACAAATACAAAATAAAAGGTCATGATATTTCTGTGGAGGAAAGCAAAGCTGGGCAATGGAGGAGGCTGAGAGGTTATAGTTAAATTTTTTTTTTTTCTCATAAAGATACATAAACATCAAAAATGTTGTTATTTGCTATTGAGTCAAACCCGACTCATAGCGACCCTTTCTTGGGTTTTTGAGGCAGTATCACTACGGAAGTAGATTGCCTAACATCAAAGATATTTAAACATAAAATGTATCATTTTAACTAACTTTAAGTGTAAATTCAGTGGCCTTAATTGTATTTGCCATGTTGTGAGACTGTCACTGCTGTTTCTAAAACATTTTCATCACTTCAGACAGAAACTCAATATCCATTAAGCAGTAATTCCCCATTCCTTGCCACCCATGGTCCCTGGTAACCACTGATTTACTTTCTATTTCTATGAATTTGCCTATCCTGATATTTCGTGTAAGTGCGCGCATACTTACTCTTTTGTGTCTGGCCAGTTTCACTCAGCATAATGTTTTCAGGGTTCACACATGTTGTAGCATGTAGCAGAACTTTATTTTTCTTTATGGCTGAATAATCCATTGTATGGATAGACCATATTTTGTTGATCCATTAGGCTGTTGATAGACACTTAGATTGTTTCCACCTTCTGGCTGTTGTGAATAATGCTGCAGTGGACATTGGTGTACTAATGGTGTGGAACATCTTTTCCTGTGCTTGTTGACCTTTTGTGTATCTTCTCAGAGAAATGGCTATTCAAGGCCTTTGCCCATGTGTTAATTGGGTTGTTTGTCTTTTTGTTGTTGGGTTGTAGGAGTTCTTCGTATATTCTGGATGTTAAATCCTTCTTTATCAGATACATGCTTTGCAAATATTTTCTCCCTTTCTGTAAGTTGTCATTTTCCTTTCTTGATTATGTCCTTTGATGCCCCCAAATTTTTAATTTTTATGAAGTCTGGTTTCTCTATTTTGTCTTTTTGTTGACTATGCTTGTGGTATCATATCTAAAAATCCATCACCAGATCCAAGATCATGAAAATTTGTCCATATTTTCTTTTACGAAGGAGACTTGGTGGCACAGTGGTTAGGAGGTCAGCTGCTAACTGAAAGGTCAGCAGTTCGAACCCACCGAATGGCTCCATGAGAGAAAGATGTCGCAGACTGTCTCCATAAAGCTTACAGCCTTAGAAACTCTATGGGGCAGTTCTACTCTGTCCTGTAGGGTTGCTATGAGTCAAAATTGACTCGATGGCATGGATTTTTTCTTCTAAGTGTTTGATGCTTATAGCTGTTATGTTTAGGTCATTGATCTGTTTTCAGTTGATTTTTGTTTATGGTGTGAGATAGAGGTCCAGCTTCATTCTTTTGCATATGGAAATCCAGTTGTCCCCAGCACCATTTCTTTTCTTTCTTTTTTTTTAAATTTTTTATTGTGATTTGGATGAAAGTTTATAGAGCAAATTCACTTTCCACACAGCAGCTCACATGCACTCTGTCTCATGACATTGACTACAGTTTACTACAATGCAACAGCTCCCCCCCACTTCCTGCCCGTAGTTACCTCTTCCCTGTGTCCTTCCCTCCCGTGTACTCCTGCACCCCAAGCTGTCTCCCTGTGCATACACAGCCCTTCTATTCTCCCATGATTGTTCTCTCCAAGGACTGTGTCTACCTATTGTAAATGTTCAGCTCATATGCCTGTCTTTTGTTTGGCTGGAAGCCACAGGAGTGGGTTCAGTTCCAAACCTAAGGAGCAAGTAGGGGCCATAGTCTCAGTTCCTTCAGGCTCTATCAGAGCAACAAACCTGGTCCCCCCTCCTTTTTTTTAATTTTGAGTTTTGTTCCACATTGTTCTCCCACTCTATCCAGGATCTCCTACATAGATCCCCCTCCGAGTGGTTGACAGTTGACAGCTGGTAGCTGGTGGCTAGTTCTTCTGGTCTCACAGTTGTATAGGCTGAGGATTGCATGGTGTACCATTCCCTTGGACTAATTGTTTCCATGTGTCTTTGGTTTTCTTCATTCTTCTTTGCTCTGGATGAGGAGAGACCCGTTGTTGCATCTAGATGGCCACTTGCAAGCTTTTAAGATCCCAGTCACTACTTGCCAAAGTAGGATGTGGAACAGTGTTTTTGTGTAGTATGTTATGCCAGTTGAGCTTGATGTCCTCTGTAACTATGGTACGAAGCCCACAGATCCAACTTACTCACTCCCTTCGGATAGCTGGCTGTGCCCAAGAAGTAACGACAAGCTCGCCCCTTGTCAGCTCTACTATTGTTGTTGTTGTTATATGCCGTCGAGTTGGACCTGGCTCATAGCGACCCCTCCTTGGGTTTCTGAGGCAATATCACTATGGAAGTAGATAGCCCAGCCTTCCTTCCGAGGAGTGGCTTGTGGGTTTGAACCGCCAGCCTTCTGGTTAGCAGTCACGTGCCTTAGCCACTATGGTACCAGAGCTCCTAGCTCTACTGTATACCTGGGAAATCTTACAGAACATACAAATATACTTGTAGCAACATTGTCTACCAACCCTATACATGGTCTTGGGTACACTCCCTCCTGCATGGACATAGCTAATAGTTCACCCTGTCCACCCATCCATCCGCCCATATATCAGTGTTTGCTTTCACTGACAACGCAGTATTATGTGCCCAGCACCATTTCTTGAAGAGCCTTCTTCTTAGGGTTAAAAGGGTGGTCAGGGAGGGGCTTATTGAGAAGGTGGCATTGAATACAAGCCTGAAGGAGGTGAGGGAGTGAGCCGTGCTGATATCTGGGAAGAACATTCCGGGCAGAGGATACAGAAAGTACAAAGGTCCTGAGGTGTGCAGGCTGCCTAGTGTGTGCTCATGGAGCAGCACGGAGGCCAGTGTGACTGGAACAGAGTCGGGGGAGGAGTGGGAGATGAGGCAGGGAGGTTATAGGGGTGGGAGGCTGTGCCTCAGATTGCCTGGACCTCTGCTGCTGCTCTCAGTGAGATGGGAGCCCGTGCAGAGCTCTGAGCAGAGGAGCTGACTGAATGTTTGAAAGAGTCAATCTGGTTGCTATGGTGAGAATAGACAGTTGGGGGTGAGGGTGGCAGCAGGGAGGCAGCAAGGTGGCTGTTGCTGATTGGATGGTGGTTTGCATCTGAGTGATACAAGTAAAGGTTGTGGGAAATGGACAGGTTCTGGAAGTATTTCAGGTACAGCCAGTGAGATTTCCTGATGGGCTGGATGTGGGATGTGAAAAAGAAGGAGTCAAGAAGGAGTCTGAGATTTTGGAAGGATGAAGCTGTCACTAACTAAGGTGGGAAAAATTCTGGGTGGAAAAGGTTCTTAAAATGATCAGGAAGTCCGATCGGGAGATGTTTGTAAGTTTGAGATGCCTGATAGACATCCATGTGGAAACTTGAGGGGGTGGTAGCACAGCTGAGTCGGGTCCTGACTAGAGGCACACATCTGGGAGTCTCTAGTGTCTGTCTAGAATCTTGATGATACAAAGACAGGATGGAGTGACCCAAGGAGTAAGTGCTCATTGACTGAGCACCTGCTGGGTACTGGGTCCTCGTCCACTGGAACTGAGCCTTAAAATAGAAAAGGGCCCACTAGAGGCTGAGAAGGGAGGGGAGGTAAACCTGGCTATAACCTGGTACCCACCTTAGGTTTGTCATGTCCTGGAGAGACAGAGCACACTTTGGCAAAGCAATGAGGAACCCCTAAGATGGAATGTAATATAATTTTAATGAATTGGTCCAGACTGAGAGCAGATGAAGCTGAGCGGGGTGTAACTGTGAAACTGGAGGTACAGGAGGGGGTCTTGTCGTAAGCCTGGAGAGACAAGCTGAGCATAACTAGACCAGAAGGGGAAGGGTGTTCTGGGCAGAAGGAACAGCAGGTAAAAACAGAGGCCAGAGCCAGGGAGGAGATAAACTTGACTGTAGCCATAGGGGTTGGGGTTATAGGAAGAGCTTGGATTTTGGAGTTCATGTCCCCACTGGGAACTCTGACGTTGGGCAGTTACTTAACTCTATTAAACCTTGTATGCAAAATGGGACGTCCCACCTCCTTCATGGGGTTGCTAGAAGAGGGTATATTAGAACCTAACAGTTAATCTGAGAGGTAGTAATGTGCTGAGTCCAGCACGTAGCACACAGTAGACACTCTGCTTACTTACTCCCTTAGCACATCCAGCCTCAGGTTCACCTACCCACCTCAGGCCTCCTCCTGGTGGCCCAGCAAAGAGCAGACTTTGGAGAAAGCCACCGGGAACAGTGCTGGGCCTGTGTGGGTGCCAGGCAGATGTGCCTGCCATCTCTTATTGGGAAGACTGGAGGTTTCGGAGGCCTGCAGTGCCTAGAGCCCTGGTCACCTCTCCTGGGCCCTTTTCTATTTTAGGGCTCAGTTCCAGTGGACGAGGAAGCCTTGTCTGGTTCTACCACAGCTAATGACAGCTTGGTCTGCCAGGCCATTTAAAAAACAGCTCCGTTATTTTTACTGCAGTGCTGACATGGGATGATTTTAGGAAACCGTGGCCTTGCTAGGAAGATGGGTCATTGTCCCAAATCACAGATCTGCCACTGAACAAGGTATGCCCATGGAACCAGAGTGCCAAGTATCACCTTTACATAGGGATTTGAATTTAGAGATAATTCTACCCTTGCCAGTAGGGCTCGGAAGGAATCACTAAACCTCTCCACCCAAATCCTCACCACAGTCTCTGGGCATGGGAACCCTTTGTTCCTAGGGAAAGGGGTTACAGAGAGGGTAGAGCTGGTATGGCCATGCCCATGGGTCAAGTCCAGAGCCAAGGGCTTTTCATAACCACAAGGACGTTTCTCCTGAGCTTTTTAATTAGAAGTAGTTTAAAATGACTCTTACCAGGTGGGACTGCTGGTAATTTCCTTCTAAGAAACTTTTTTTATAATGGACCTAGGCCTTTGGATGGAGACTGGGGAAGAAAGAGACAACGTAAAGGATGGGGTGGAGTCTTCGGGTGTGCAAAGGGTTGACACACTTAGCTGTTAGTGTTGGTTCTAGTTCACCCATTCACCCACAGGTGTCTTGGAAGGAAGGCCTGGCAATCTACTCCTGGAGGATCCCAGCCATTGAAAACACTGGAGCACAGTTCTTTTCTGACACACAGTAGGAGTGGGGTGGACTGCTCAGGTGCAGAGCCACCAGAAAATTTCTGTACTTCATATAGGCAGGTTATGTTACATTGGCCACAGTTTTATTTAAGTAAAATAATTCTTGCTCCACTGCCTAATCTCTAAACAAGACTGCTTTTTTCTTTTTGAGCACTTGATTGGCCCTGAAAACAGTAGTCATCCTGCCCCCCTCTTCACCCCATCATCCTCCCTACAGCAGTCAGGGATGCTGTCGTCAACCTCGCATCTACCAGCCCCTTTGTCTACAGGGTGAGTCTTGGCTTGGCTTCCTCGCCGGTTCTGTCCCTGACCGGCCCTGCCCCACCCTACGCCTTCATTCCCTCCTCTCCCTTGCAGCCTCCTCCACTGCCTACTGACACCCCTCATTCTTTGACCCCCTTCCTGCCTGGCAGGTACCCTCATTCTCTTAGAGCAGAGCACCATTTAGCTTCCTCCTCTTGTCGGTGCTGTCAAGTTGATTGTGACTCATGGTGACCCCATGCGACATGATAGAACTGCCCCATAGGGTTTTCTTGGCTGTAATCTTTACGGGAGTGGATCACCGGGTCTTTCTCCTGAGGAGCTGCTGGTAGGTTCAAGTCACCAACCTTTTGGTTAGCAGCCAAGTGCTTAGCATTGTGCCACCAGACGTCTTTCTCTTCTTCTAACTCACCCCAGTGTCCAGCAGTTGCCTTCCCTCTTGGTCCCTCGATGCACTGGCTTTTGCTTTGCAGTTGTCTTGTGTCTCTGAGCCCAGGACCTGTGCCTCCCTCATCTTTGGTGACAGGCACATTGTAGTCATTCCTGTGTGTTGAATGAGGGGCTTGTGGAGCTCTTAATGGTTTACAGGGTGCTCTCTCATCCCTGACTTTACTAAGCCATGTTACCTCTGTAATCTTGAGGGCCAAGAGTTTAAGCAGCAGAACCAGGGCCAGACTCAGCTAGTAGGACCCTGTGTCTCCGCCTGCTCTGGGCCCCTCTGCCCAGTCAGTGCAGCCTGCTGGCCCCCTTCCATGCCCCCTCCATCTCCAAAGTCCCCAGTGCTCTTCGTGATGGTGTGCGTGGCTAGCTTTGAAAGGTACTGTTCACTCACATGACTCCAGGAGTGAGAAGGTTGAGCCACCCAAGAAAGAAGTGCTGGCTGGGGTGTATGTGGGGGTGTCATAGGCCCACTTTACCCTGATTCTTGAGCCTGTGGGTAATGACCCATTTAGGGTGGTGGGGCCCATGCTGGTGCCTTCCCACAGCAGCCAAGGGGGAGACACAGACATAGGCAGATGTTGTGGGCCTATGCGGAAGGGCTTCCAGCTGTGGCCCAGCTGTTGGGGAGACTACTGCTTCCTGGCTCTCAGAGGCCTCAGGCTTGTTCCCACTTCCCACAGATGTTGCTGGCACCTGGGCGAGCAGCACTCTGCCAAGGTCTCTTCCTGGAATGGAAGAGAACGGCTATGGGCCTGGGTGGAAGGCTGGGGGCAGGAGGGTGAGAAGGGAATTCATGCAAGGTGAGGGGTGTCCTGACGGCACATTCACTCTCCATGGGGTGGGAGGTAGGGTGGGGTAGGCTGAGTGGCAGGACATCTGTAGTGGGTTCGGGGAGGAAAGTCAGATGTGGGGGAGAAATCCTGTGCCGGGAACCTGGTCTCTACGTTGCTGGCCTGTGCTCTGCCCCTATGCTGAGGAGAATTTTAAAAAGATTCCTTAAGTCTCCTCCTGAGCACTGATCTCCCATGAGTCTTCTGTTACCGGGTCACTGCCCCCCAGAACCTTCCATGGCTCCTGTGGCTGCTCAACCGGGGCTGCAGAGACCACCCGGAAGCTCTTGTGAGCTCTTTTTTTTTTTTAAAGACCAAGTGGAAACAATTTAAAAATTTTTCTTTGTTGTTGAGAATATGTATAGTCAGTGTTGACCAGTTTCTATAATTTAGTGACAGTGGTGACATTCTTCATATTGTGTAACCAGTCTCACCCTCCTTTTCCAAATTGCTCCTCTCCTCTGCACATAAATTCACTGGCCCCTAAGGCTCCTATCTAATCAGTTTTATCTTATACAGGTACTTTTTTATTTTTTATTTTAAGAACTTGTTTTACATTCGATGTAGCGTGTACATTTAGTTTCATTCCCCATTTACCATGTCCAACCCTAACCCAGTCTCCTCCCCTCCCTGCCCTGTAACCATCCTCTTCTGCCCCTCATATTTATGCACTCCTGTTTGTCCTGCATTTCCTCAATTTGAATGTTGGTCCTCTGGTGTCCCATGGTCTATTGCTCTAAGGGATGTATTACCATAGAGGATGTGGGTGAGTCATCCTGGGTTGAGTGGTCTGAGTATACATCTTGTTAACTCTTGGGCTGAGAGCCCGCCCCTGGAGGTGAGTTTTATTCCAGATGCAGAATATGTTCCAGGGCCATAGTATTGGGAGTCTCACCAGATTTCATCTGACTAGTATTTCTGGTCATTTTTGAGTTTTTGGATTTTGTTCCACATTTTCCCTCCCACTCTATCCAGGATTTCCAGAGTTGATCCTTTCCTGAGTGGTTGGCATTGGTAGCTGGGTACCATCTAGTTCTGGTCTCGAGGGCCGTCATGTCCTAGGGCTGCTTGCTTCTAAATGCCCTTGGGCTTTTTTTTTTTTTGCGTTCTTCTTCGCTTCCGACACTAGGAGACCGTTAGCTGCATCTTAGATGGCCACTTGAAAGCTTTTAAGACCCTAGTCGCTACTCACCAATGTAGGATGTAGAGCAAGGCTTTTATGTATTGTATTGTGCCAACTGAGTCTGTTGTTCCCCAGTACTATGGTCCTGAGACAGTAGATCTATTGGATCTCTCTCCCGTAGTGTCTGGTTGTCTGTGAGGGATTACTCTATACAGATACTTTTGTGTGTGTGTGTGTGTGATTTGGGTGAAAATTTACAAAGCAGATTAACTTTCCATACAGCAGTTCATATACACTTTGTCTCATGACATTGACCACAATTTACCACAATGCAACAGTTCCCCTCCCACTTCCTCCTGACAGTCACCTCTTCCCTGTGTCTATCCCTCCATGCACTCCTGCCCCCTGAGCTGTCTCCCTGTGAATAAGCAGCCCTTCTTTCTCCCATGATTGTTCTCTCCAAGAAGTGTATTATACAGATACTTAAAAGAGTATAGTGCTCAAGGCAGACCTTCTTTGCTAATTAAGCTAAACTGTTGTTTTTCTTTCTTTCTTGTTTAGTTTAAAGAAGACTTCAGGGGATAT
>NW_006921657.1:6865546-6878155 GCF_000298275.1 Orycteropus afer afer | reverse complement strand
ACATGAACTTATAGGCCCATTGTCTGCCAATCAGGGGATATTTTTGTTTCAAGTTTTAAAGATTACCTCAGGGCAATAGTTTTAGGGGTTCATGTATCTTCAGTGGCTCCAGAAAGTCTGGATTCCATGACAATTTGAAATTCTGTTCTACATTTCCCCCTTTTGATCAGCATTGTTTTATCCAATATTTGAGATGCCACCCTTTAGAGGTTCTCATTGGATTGGTCTGAGGTGAGGTCCAGGCATCTGCATTTTGCATGGGCCTCACCCTAAAGGATAAACTTCCAGGTATCACCTCACCTCCCATAACTGGGTCCCAGCCCAGTTTCCCTTCTTTTCCCTCAGCCTCCTTGGTCCAGCCTGGCCAGCCCCTTCATAGCCCCCCATCCAGGTACCACCTTGCTTCTGTGCTGCCTCCTGTCACCTGTTCTCTCCATCTAAATCTGACCAGGCTGTGTGCCCACTGAGCTCTTAGGCTTTCTGGGAAACTTCCCTTCAGTCAGCCTCACTGTCCCTGCTCTCCCACCAGGTGCCTGGTACCATTTTCAACTATAGTTGCTAAGATAGCTTGTTAAAAAGACTTTTGCCCCATAACGTAAGCCCCCACCCCCACCCGAGCCCTCTCTCCTGCTGAGCTGCTTCATCTCTTGCTAGCTTTTGGCCTCCGGGCCTTTCTGTATATCCACAGAGCTGTACGCATGCCCCTCTGCCTGAGTCATGAACCATGTCAAAAGAGGAAAGAAGTCAGGGATCAGTTAGGATCAGAGGCCAAGATGGGGCCCTCCCCTTACAGTTTGAGATGGACTCACCCACCCAGGCCCAGATTGAATAGTTGGAGGCCAAAGACTGGGTAGCGGGAGCAGGGGAGATGGTGCACTGCCTGGGTCTTCTCAGGACACCATTCAGACCCTTCACACCCCTCCCTGGGGAAGGCCGAGGGGGCTGGGGAGAGAGGGGAGCTGAAAGCTTCCATCCTCAGTCCTGCGGGGCTGGGGGTGGAGGGGAAGACATCTCTTCTCAGGGATGACAGGACTTGGTTGTAAGGGTCCTCCTTAGGATTAAGAGCTTGGAAACCTTTGCCAGAACTTCTGTCCCGGGGCCTGTGCCATCTTCCCCCCTCATCTGTGTGGAGCTTTGCTGTGGGAAGCTCGTTCTTGTCTGGCATTTCAGTCACCCTCAGGACAGGATAATGGAACCGTGGTTATAGTTCCATGCTGAGAAAGTAGAGGCTCAGGGAGACCTGGCAACTGGCAGTTCATGCCTCACGTGTGTGTGTGTGGGGGGGGGGGGCTTCTGATGCCCAGGTGCCAGCGATGCCCCTGGGCAGAGGTGAGTGACACCCTTGGCCTTGCTGTCTGAATTGGGTTCATCCCATCCTACCTCTGTCACTGAGGGCAGTGCTGTGTGTGGGGGGTATATATGTGTGGTGTGGGGTGTATGTGTGTGGCATATGTATGGAGTGTGTGTGAGAGAGATGTATGTGTGTGTGTGTGTGTATATATATATATATATATATACATATATACATACATATATATATACATACATATATATATATATATATGTGTATATATATATATGGCGAGTATGGTGTATGTGTGTATGTGGTGTATGTTGTTGTTGTTATGTGCCATTGAGTCGGCCCCGACTCATAGCTACCCCTCCTTGGGTTTCTGAGGTAGTATCACTGTGGAAGTAGATTGCCCAACCTTCCTTCTGAGGAGTGGCTGGTGGGTTTGAAACTCCAGCCTTCTGGTTAGCAGTCAAGTGCCTTAGGCACTATGCTACCAGAGCTCCTGTATGTGGTGTATATGTATGGTGTATATATGTGATGTGGGAGCTCTGGTGGCATAGTGCCTAAGGCATTTGACTGTTAACCAGAAGGCTGGCAGTTCAAACCCACTAGCCACTCTTCAGAAGGAAGATTGTGCAGTCTACTTCTGTAGAGATACCGCCTCAGAAACCCAAGGAGGGGTTGCTGTGAGTCCGATTTGACTCGACAGCAGTGAGGGATGTGTGATGTGGTGTGTGATGTGTATATGTTAGGGGGCAGGTGTCATTGTAAGTTCTCTATGTCCCTTCTAACTCTCCCCATGCTAACTCTCACCTGTCCTTTTTTCTAGGTGAAGGCAGCCAAAATTGACCAGGAGGCTTGGAGGCTGAAGCTGAGGAGCCTGCAGTACCTGGAGCGCTACATCTCCCTGATTCTCTTCAATGCGTACCTCCACCTGGAGAAGGCGGATTCCTGGCAGAGGCCCTTCAGCACCTGGATGCAGGAGGTGAGAGGGGCTGTGGCATGACGGGTTCGCACAGATGGGGCATTGTCTCACAAGGTGCCTGTTGACCAGGATGGAGCTCCCATCTCATTCTGGGAGAAGTATCCATTTTACTGAGTGTCTGTGCTTGGCAGTCAGTGGGTTGAAGAGTGAGTGAGTAAACAAATGAATGATTACAGAGGAGGGAGGAGACAGGTGTGTTGGGAACAGAGCAGCACAGAGTGTCAAGTGGAGACCCTCCTGGTGTGCAGATTCATGGCACTTAAGAGGAGAAAGGAACCAACCTCGCCTGGGCACTGTGTGCCCAGTGAGAGGCAAGGTGGATTGGTGGCAAAGGGCCCTGACTCCCCTGCTACCCAGCTGTGGCCATGGACAAGTTAGTTAAGCCTTCTGATCTCCCTCTCCTCAACTTTAAAATAGGAATAATGTCAGTAATGTTATCACCACTGCAAAAGGCTGTGATGGGGATGCAGTGTGAGATACATACGGTACCATCTGCCAATCCCTGTGCTAGAAGGATGTGCTTTAAATCGACTTAACTGGTCCTCTCCCATTTTACAGAGGAGGAAACTCAGTACAGAGAGATTGAATACCTTGTCCAAGGGCAGCACTAGAGCTAGTTGGTTGACTCCAAAGCTCTCATGTTCTTGCTTAAGATGCTGCTCTCTGTACCTCCTCCCTCCCTGGCCCCCCTGGCTCTTCCTCCAGCTTGGCTGTTTTTAGAGGCAGGGCTGTCGCCTTGGCCCCTCTAAGTCAGGAGACAGCCTTCCTTTTGCGCTTCAGCAAAGTAGCTGTAATTACACCTCCACCAGGAAGCTGGCCCTTCCTGACCTCACCAGCCCAATTCTCCAGGCTGGAATTAGCTCTCGTGGGACTGTGGGAAGACCACAGGTGGTGGAAGAGCAGGAGGCCATGACTCAAGCCAGGTGGTAAGGGAAGGGCATGGGGTGAGGCAGGTGTGGGGTAAACTTTGGGCTGTAGGGTGTACAAGCAGGGAAGCTAGTGCACTGTTGAGGCAGGAATGGTGACGGCTAGGGACCAGCCTTGAGGGTGGCCCTCAGACATCAGTAGACAGTAGTTGTAATGACCCCTCACGTGCAGATGAGTGCGGAGCCAGGAGGCAGATTCACACCAAGGCTGTGTCAGTGCCACCCTCTTGAGCAGGCTTCGGCTCAGCTTCCTCACTGAGTCCTGGGTGGGGCTAGGGGTGGTGGGGAACTAGGACACTCTCTGTTTGGAGAGTGGAAACTGAGGGAGCCAGGACTGGGGAGGAAGCTGGATCCCCTCCCAGCTAAATCTGGGTGGTGGGCATTGAGAGATGCCAAGGAAGGAAAGAACTGCTGGCCTGGCCAGGAGAGTAGGTTTTGCGGAGACAGGGCGAGGGACAAATTGATCTCTTTGTTCTGTGAGAAGTGGACATCCTCCCCATTCCCCAAGATGGCAGAGGATAGAAGGGAGCTGGAGCTGGTGGTTAGATAGTTTGAGTCTGGTGGCAGGGCCCGGGCCACAGGGAAGCAGGAAGCAGGACCTACTCTGAGTTTCTGGTTCACAGTGGGCCTCACAGCCTGGCCTACACTCCAGGAGCCTCTGGTGGCTTCTGCAGCCATGCCATCTTTTCTAGCCCCAGGAGCCCAGCTGAATGCCCAGAGTGAGCCAGGTCTCTGTTCTGGCCAGATGGAGTGTGGGAGGCATAGGGGCCATAGCAGGGTACTACTATCCTCTCCCCAGTGCCACTCACTAGACAGTGATTGTCATTGTATATCCAGCCAGCACTTATTATATACTGAGTGCTAGCCATGCTTTAGAGGAGTTCTGGTGGCATAGTGCCTAAGGCATTTGACTGCTAACCAGAAGGCTGGAGGTTCAAACCCACTCCTCAGAAGGAGGGTTGGGCAGTCTACTTCCATAGAGATAATGCTGTGGAAACCCAAGGAGAGGTTGCTATGAGTTGGCTCCGACTCGACAGCAGTGAGGTTTTCTTGAGCCATGCTTTAAATAAATATTTTATTTTTTATCGTGGTTCACAAATAACATAAAATTTATCTTTTTAAATATATAGTTTAGTGGCATTAAGTGCGTTCACAGTGTTGCAGAAATACCTCCCCTATCTGGTTCTCGGTCTTTTTCACCATCCCAAACAGAAGGTATACCCCTGAATCCATGCTGTTTATCCCTCCTGCTGACACTCCGAGGAGGCAGAGACTGTTACATGATTACAAGGAAACTGAAGCTTAGAGAAGTGAACAGAATCCTAAAAGCAAACTTGCACCAGTTGCAGAGCTGGAAGGACTTGGCACATCATGAGGGAGGGAGAGCGTGAGGGAAGTGGACAGGGGCCTCAAGGCACCCCCTCTCCCTGTAACACTGCCCCATCTCTACTCTCCTCCCAGGTGGCCTCAAAGGCTGGCATCTACGAGATCCTCAACCAGCTGGGCTTCCCAGAGCTCGAGGACATGGAGAGGCAGCCCTTATCGAGGCTCCGCTACCGATGGCAGGAGTGGAGCCAAAGCACTGAGCCCCCTGCCGGGGATTCCCTGTAGGGATGCTCCTCCCTGCCCCCAGCTCCTCACAAGCCCCCACCTTTGCTTGCCAAGAGCCCCAGGTGCTCTTCCCTAGGAGTGGCCCCGAGGGGTCCCGGCCTTAAGGAAAAGATTTCCCAGCTTCCCAGAGAAAAAGTGGGGTGGGGTTTGGACCCCTGTTTTGAAAGAGCATTTTGCAGGGACGTTTGTCCCACACAGGTCATGCTTTGTAAATGACAGGGGCATGTGGGCGGGCTTTCCTGAAGGTGTGTGTACCTCGCAGATGTCTGGGCCCTGGGCCCCAAGGAGCTCACTCCCTGAATTGCCCAGAAGAGCTAATTGCCACTTCTGTCTCCTTCTCGTCCCTCTGAGAACAACACAGTGGGCACCGGCCAGTGATAGTTCCCTTCTCTTTCTCTCTCTTGCCTCACTCCCCCTTGGCCTCTCTCTCCCCTTTTTGCTGCCTGAACACTGTCCTTGGGGTCCCCAGCTGCCTGGGTAGATTTATTATTTTGAAGGCACCTTCACACAGCTTTCTTGCTTCTCATGTCCCATCTCCAGCCTGGGAGAGTTCGCAAAGGACAGCAGCCACATGGCCTGATGGGGCCAGCTGAGGCCCTTGCTTCTTCTCTATCCTTTCCTCTGTCCCCTTCCCCTGGGGCTGGCAAGACTGGGGAGGTTTCCCGAGGAAGTTGGAAACATGCAAGGGGAGGAAACATCTCAGGGGGGTGGGGGAAGGAGCTTCCCGAAGGCAGATAGAGATGGGACACAGCGGACAAGCCTGGGCAGGAAGTGCTGAGGAAGCCAAAGTCTATAACTGCATGTCCACCTGCACCTCCTCCCTGCCCAGCAATCCAAGGTGGCCCTGGGCCTCCACCTACTGCCGCAGGAGCCCCAGAGGTTGCTGAGCTCAAGGGCTGTTGGTGGTGCAGCCTTAAGTGAATAGCATAGTGTTTGAGGGTAGGCTGAGGGTGGCATGAGAGAGTTGCCTGAATCCCAGGCCGTCCCTGCTGAAAACCACTGAGCTGCCTCTAGTGGGAGCAGAAGGGGTCGGGCCCTGCTGAGCTACAGGCCGTTGTGAACCACTGCCTAGTGAGGAGACTGTCACCACTTCCACATACCACTTCCACTCGGAGCCTGGCAGCTGTTCTGTTAGGGATTGGTGCCAGCTGAGATACAGGAGTTGAACAACGAGCGAGCTGTCCACCTAGCTGGGGCTCATCAGGGCCATGGGAGCCTCTCTTTGGCCTCGTGCTTCTGTAGAAAACCAGAGGTATCATTGGTCGTGATAGTTGAAAAGGCTGAAATTGTCACGTCAACCTGCTATTAGAAAATATTTGAGCATGTTGGTGGAATCCTTTTTGCAAAACTACTGTATGTTCACTACCTTTTCAGATTTGTTATTTTTGCATGTATTAAACAGTTTGAATTCTTCACAGACAAGGTCTTCATGAGGGGTCAGAGAACAGGGCTGAAGTGAGAGGGACTCTCATGGTTGGCCCTGACTTTCTGCTGTGCTGGGACCAATGGCTGGTCACTTCACCTGTCTGCCTCAGTTTCCCCATCTGTAAAATGGGAGACTAATTACTTGCCTACCTCACAGGGGTGTTGTGAGGATTCATTCGTGATTTTTTTTTTTTTTTGTACAGAGCTTTTGAGCATTAAAAATGGCTAAATGTGAAATGTTGCTGATTTGTCTTTAGTGTGGGGCAGATGTTAGAGCCCTAACATAAGCTGGGGTCCCTGCTTTTTTAGAGTAAAAGTGAGCAGACAAAGTGAGTCAAAAGCATTTATTTTGGAGAAGATCTTCACAGGCAGTCTTTTCCGCATCACATCCTCAGTTGGGCCTTATCATCTGTCATGCTGAGTTCCTTCTTGAACAGGACAACACAATTCACACTAAAGTGTGAGGGACTGATGTAGAACCACCTTAGAGAAACAGAGTGACATGGAATTTCAGAACCTATAAAGAAGACTGAACCTCAGCCTTTTCTTCCTCCTTTCACTGTAGTGGCCCTTCTTGGCCCTTGTGGCCCCCAAATGATAGAACTCACTTGCATTGACAGACTAGTGTATAAGGAGACAGTGGGGAGAGTGAGACAGCACTGTCCCTAGTGCTTCTCCTCAAGCACCTACAGGGGATTAGGGGACAAGGCCCTCTGGGTTGTAGTTCCATGCCCAGCTGGGGGTGGTCATAATGGAGCCCAGAGCCCCTACCTGCCCATAGGGCTGGTAGTCTCCCCAGTGGGAGAAGAGACCTCCTGGGTTATTTCCAGTCCAGCAGGGTGTGTGAGTTGTCATTTCTGGATCCATGGAGGCCCCTTGTGGCTTCCAAATGTGAGCATAGAAGGGTGCACGCTGGGTGGGGGTGGGAGCATGGATGGGAGCTGTGTGAACTGCCTAGAGGAGGACTGGGTAGGTATACATAGTTTGTGAATGTATGGCCCCTATTTCCCCCAGGCCTACCCTTGTCTTAAGGGAGTATCTAGCAATTTAACGGCAACAGTCTTAGTCTTCAAGAACTCAAACTTGTGCCCAGCTGATTCAACGAGTTCATAAGTATTATAGTGCAGTGAATTTCTATGGTCCTTCTAGCCATAAACTTTTAATACTCCCACCAAAAGATTGGGTGGGACTGTGCAAATAAGGTGCTCGCAGCCTGCCCAGGGGATTGGATAGCTTGCTAATAATACAAATAAAGTGTATGACACCTTTGGGTAGGTGGGACCATGCAGATAAGGAGTATGGAGCCCTAATAAAGGAATTGGTCAGTTTTGCATTCCCACTAAGCTAAAAGCCAATTCCAAAGCACAGGGAGGGGACTCTCCTTACCACCAAGAAAGTAGAGCTGGGAGCAGAGTGCATCCTCTGGACCCAGGATCCTTGCTCTGAGAACCTCCTAGATCCAGAAGAGAAACACAGAGAGTCAGTAACACCGGAGAGGGAAGTAGCAACAGAGAAATGGCAGCAGCAGAGCCAAGAGACTGGCAGGAGCTGGCAGAAGATGGTGTGATGGACTTCCCAGCCCACAGAGGGAGAAAGCTGAGTGCTTTAGGCAGAAGGGTGGTTGGTGGAATGGGGTACCTCCAGGTATTTGGTGGAGCTGGAACTGAGTGCCTTTGGGTCTCAACGCAGAGTTGGGGGCCTCTGGGCACTTACTGGTAGAGCTAAAAGAGCTTTATAACATGTACTGGAGCAGGGCAGAGACCAAGGGGCCATGGGGCCAAGAAGTTGGAGGCTGAGAGATGTGTACCTACGTGCAGGCACAGAGAAGAGGCTGTCCTAATCGAAGAAATGTATCCTGAGTCATTTCTGTTCCCGAGTTATAACCTGTTACTTCCCTAATAAACCCCATAATCATGAATATTGTCTGTAAGTTCTGTATGGTCATTTCAATGAATTATCGAACCCAGCAGAGAGGTAGAGAGTGCCATGGAAGGGACAGTTGGTGTCAGAATTGCCGAAATGGTTGGAGGGTGGAGGCTTGTCTGACCTCCTCCTCATAGGAATCGGCCTTGGGCTATTGATGCAGACAGTGATTCTCTGCCCCCTTGTATAGTTAGAGGAGGTCAGATGCCTCCCCCACAACATCAAAAGATGTAGCTCCTTTAGAACAGCACTGACAAAGGGTAAGCACAATTTAGAAAAAACTTTTATTGTGTTTTTGGTAGAAGTTCACGCAGCAGTTTAGGCTTCCATTCAACAATTTCTACACAAGTGACATTGGTTACATTCTTCACGATGCATGAACATTCTTATATTTCATTCTGGTGGTTCCATTTCCATTAATCTAGTTTCCCTTCCCCCTTATAGTCTCATCTTTGTTTTAAAGTAATTGTTGACAGATGACATATTGCACTGGGAAAATCTGCTGCAGAAGACCTCTTTAAGTAAGTGCTGAAAAGCAAAGATGTCACTTTGAAGACTAAGGTGCACCTAATCCAAGCCATGGTGTTTTCAGTCACTTCATATGCATGTGAAAGTTGGACAGTGAATAAGAAGACCGAAGAAGGGTTGGTAACTTTGAGTTGTATCGGTGAAGAATACTGAAAGTACCATGGACCGCCAGAAGTACTAACAAATCTGTCCTGGAAGAGGTGCAGCCAGAATGCCCCTTGGAAACAAGAATGGCCAGACTTCATCTCACCTACTTTGGTTGTGTTGTAAGAGGGGACCATTCCTTGGAGAAGAAGATCATGCGTGGTAAAGTTGGAGAGTCAGCGAAAAAGGGGAAGGCCCTCAATGAGATGGACTGACAATGGCTGCCACAGTGGGCTCAGGTATAGCAAGGATTGTGAGGCTGGCACAGGCCTGGGCAGTTCTGTTGTACATAGGGTCGCTGAGAGTTGGAGCCTACTCAACCGCACCTAAGTACAACAACGTGGTACTTAGGGGTGATGTGTATTATTTTTTAAGATGATTAATTTTGTTACAAGGTTACTTCAGAGGTTTAATCAATTTTTTAATTTTACTGTAGTGAAGTAATGTGGTAGTTACATTTGTGTGTCAGCTTGGCTGGGCCTGGTTGATTGGCTGGGCAGCTGGATATAGTTACTCCCCATGGTGAGGTTGGTAATTAACTCCATGGTGGAATCTATTGGAACAGGTGGGTAGCTGTTTTAGGGATATGGCCTACTTCCAGTATAGAAGAAGCAACTTTGAGGACGGTCTCCAGCTTATGGCACACTTGAGCCCTGCATGTAGCTGAGTCATTGTTCAGTAGCCTGCCATGTTCTGCCAGTCTTGGTACTTTCAATGGACTTGAATCAATGGCCTGCTGTGTGGTTTGGTAATATCAGGACTGTGCCTTTTCATTTGTTGACCTTGGGTTTGTCAGCCTTAGCAGCCAGCAGCTGCCCGAGTGAAGAGATGCCTCAATTTCAGTGGGCCAGGAGCAAAGGCAGAGCTGAAGCCCAAGGTCAAGGGGCTTTCACCTAGCCCCTAGAGCCTGGCCCTTTGAACTCGGACTTCTAGCCTCCCAAACTATAAGAGAACAAACTCCCATTTGTTCAAGCCATCCCATTTGTGGTATATATTCCTGTCAGAGCGGCCCTAGGCAACCAAAACAAGTACATATAACAAGTTTGCCATTTTGACTATTTTTAAGTGTGCAGTTCAGTGACATAACTTTCACTGTGTTGTTCTACTACCACCAAACCACTACCCATTTCCAAAAGTTTTTCATCACTGCAGACAGAAACTTTGTACCCCTTAAGCGGTAGTTTCCATTTCTCCCTTCTCCCAGCCCTCAGGAACCTAAAATCAGCTTTGGTCTCTGCATTTATTGCCTATGCTAAATAGTTCACATAAATGAGATTATTTGTCCTTCTGTATCTGGCTCATTTCACTCAGAATTGTGTTTTCAAGGTTTATCCATGTTGTATCATGGCTGTGGGTGAATAATATCCCATTGTAGGGAGCTCTGGTGGCGTAGTGCCTAAGGCACTTGACTGCTAACCAGAAGGCTGGCAGTTCAAACCCACCAGCCACTCCTTGGAAGGAAGGTTGGGCAATCTGCTTCCATAGAGATACTGTTTGGAAACCCAAGGAGGGGTTGCTATGAGTCGGAGATGACTTGACGGCACATAACAACAACAACAACATGGATATATTACATATTGTTGGTCTATTCAACTGTTGGTGGATGCTTGGGTTGCTTCCACCTTTTGGCTATTGTGAATAATGCTGTTGAGAACATTGTTGCACATGTATCTGATTGACTCCCTTCTTTCTTTTGGGTACATACCTGGGAGACAAATGGCTGGGTTGTATGACAATTCCATGTTTGACTTTTTGAGGACCCACCAACCTGTTTTCCATAGCGGCTGAACTCTTTCATTCCCACCAGCGATAGATGAAGGTTTCAGTTTTTCCACATGCTCCCCAGTATTCGCTAGTTTCCATTTTTCTGATAATAGCCATTGTAGTAGAGGAGAGGTAGTTACCCTGGTTTGCCACCATGCCCAGACCAGATGGACTTTAATTTGAGTTCATTGAGACTCTATCTGACTTAGGTGATGGGTGCACACAGTGTCTGCCATGAGAGTGTGTGTGCAGGGTGGATACACATGCTGTGATATATGCTGGCTGTGAACAGTGATTCATCAGAAACTGGGCAGCTAAACACACCAGGCTCCATGCTACCATCAGAGCTGTGTGCCTGCCTTCCTGGAGCCTGTGGCCTTTGGGGAAGACAGTGAGCAAGTCATTCACACCAAGAGTGGTGAGTGCTAGGATGGTACGGGGTGCTGGAGGGCAGGAGCAGGCCCCTGGGCTTCCATTGCTCTCTTCTTACAGAGCTCCTTGAACAAAGGATCACTGAGGTCATGGACCTGGGTGTAGGGTGGGGAGAGGAGGTGCCTGGATAGGTATACCTCACCCCAAGAAACCATACAGCATTGATGACACTTGTTCCTGTCTAAGCTCTTCACCCTACTTGCCTTCTGCTTGAACAATTTCTCTTAGAAAGATCAGCACGAGGCCAATGCCCATGAGGCGGAGGTTAAAGATGTCCTAAATGTCTATACTACCATGCTACTCCATCATTTCAGACATTAACTCCTCCTCCTCCCAGTAATTTCCCCAGTCTTAGGGTTCAGTATTTCATTGTAACGCCTCACAGAACTCACAGACACCCAAGGGTTCGTCTCGTGTAGTAGTAGTGGAGGCTGGCAGGCTGGCGAGTCTCAGGTCCATGAGTAGGTCTGGCGGATCCTCCCAACTGTTGGGGTTTGATGAACCTTGATCAGCAGATCAGATGACGGCTGCTGTCCCAAATCCAGAGGTGAGATGAGACTGATCCAAGACACAAAGCCAGAGCAAGAGGAGAGCGAATCTTCCGAATCTTCCCAGGAGATTCGTAGGTATACCCCAGGGAAGCTAAGGGTGGTGGTTTGAATTATACCCTCCAGCAAGGCAGGACTCAAGATACATTCCACCTGTGTTGCCCCAGCAGCAATAACCTAAATCCCATCAGAGTCGATTGCCAGTCATTATAGGGAATGACTACTACCAGCTGCCCAGCCAAGTTGATACCTGACCTTAACTACCACACCACCGCAAACAGGCATGGATAATGGGATTTACAAAACATCACAGAATGGAGGACAATGGCTAGAAGGGCCACATCAAGTAATTCACTGCACGTTCCATTGGCCAGACTACAAGAACTGGTTATACCCTGGGAACTGGCTAGACTTCATGGAAGGGGTCACAGATGATGAAGTTGGAAGAAGATGAGCTGGAAGAATGAAGCAGGCCACCCAAATGTTGCTGCTGATCCTGTCCTCAGTGTACATCCCAGAGACCCAGAGGCCCCCAAGGCCACCTGCAGAATCAGCATAGTAATAGTTTTTAACCTGTTTTATCTTACAGAAAGCTATCATTTTTTCATCACACAAGTAAGGTATGATCACACACTAGTTGTGAAAATTCTAAGAATATCTTTATTCACCTGTTCCTACTCCCATTTCCTTCCCTCTGGTTATAAAAAGTATCCTTGTGATCAGACAGTCTTCTGTGTGTGTGTGTAGTTTGTTTTTTAGATAAATGGAAATAAAGATATGCACATAAATGGCCTGTGACTAGCTTTTTTGTACTTGACAGTATGTCTTGGAGAACTTTTATCCTTACAAGCTTGTTGTTGTTGTTGTTATGTGCCGTCGAGTCGGCCCCGACTCATAGCGACCCCTCCTTGGGTTTCCAAGGCAGTATCACTGCGGAAGTAGGATTGCCCAACCTTCCTTCCGAGGAGTGGCTGGTGGGTTTGAACCGCCAGCCTTCTGGTTAGCAGTCAGGTGCTTTAGCCACTATGC
>NW_006921657.1:6820559-6865446 GCF_000298275.1 Orycteropus afer afer | reverse complement strand
GGGTTTGAACCGCCAGCCTTCTGGTTAGCAGTCAGGTGCTTTAGCCACTATGCTGCCAGAGCTCCCCTTACAAGCTTAGGTCTCCAAAGCTTAGGTCTCCATCATCCTTAACTTTTGAATCACTTGGGGAATTTGTGAAAAATGTAGATTCTTGGGCAGCATGTTTTATAATAGTGATAAGTTGGAGACAACTTCAGTAGCCTTCTTGGCGTAGCCACTGTGGAAAACAGTTCGGTGGTGCCTCAAAAAGATAAACAGAAACTAACAGTTGTTAGTTGCTGTTGCAGATCACCAGGCCTGTCTTCTTAGTTACCTCTGGAGGGTTCAAGCTGCCAAACTTTTGGCCAGTAGTTGACTCCTTAACTGTTTGTGCCATATAATCCAGCAATTCCACTCCTAGCTGTATACCCAGAAGACTTGAAAGTAGGGACTCAAACAGATACTTGTATACCAGTATTCATTGGAGCATTGTTCACAGTAGCCAAAAGGTGGAAACCAACCAAGGGACCATCAACAGATGAACGAATCAACCATATGTGGTATATCCATACAATGGAATATTGTTTAGCCATAAAGAGAAATGAAGCTCTCCCAACCCCAAAATCATAAGAAGAAGAAAAAAAAAAGACCGCGTTTACCAGTCTGGTAGAACTCAGTGAGACCCCCAAGACGATGGCCCCTAGTTACCCTTCAGGTCTGGAACTGGACTCACTTCCATGGCTTCCAGCCAAAAAATAGACAGGCACATTTACACCAGGTAGATATACTCCTTAGAGTGATCAATCATGGGAGAACAGAAGGGCAGTATTTGTAGGAGGAGACAGCTCGGGGTAGGAGTGCATGGGAGGGAAGGACACAGGGAAGAGGTAGTAACTACAGGGAGGAAGTGGGAAGAGCTGTTACATTGTGGGGAATTGTAGTCAATGTCATGAAATCAAATGTGTATGAACATTTTATTCATACATTTTATTCATGCATGGAAAATGAATTTGCTCTGTAATCTTTCACCCAAATCACAATCAAAATTTAAAAAATGATGTTCAAATATATGCTACAACATGGATGAACCTTGAAAAACATTATGTTGAGTGAAATAAGTCAGACACAAAAGAACAGATGTTGTATGATTCTACTTATAGGAAATACCTAGAATAAGCAAATTCATAGAGATGGAACATAGATTAGTGGTTACCAGGGGCTGCAGGGAAGGGAGATAGAGAAGTTAATGCATAATGGATGCTGAGTTTCTGTTTGGGCTGATGAAAAAATTTTGGAGGTAAGTAATTGGTGCTGGTTGCACAACATGTTGTTAGGTGCTGCCGAGTCGGCTCCGACTCCTAGCAACCCTATGTACGACAGAACAAAACACTGCCGGGTCCTGTGCCTGCCTCACAATCCTTGCTATACCGGAGCCTGTTGTTGCAGCCACTGTGACAATCCATCTCATTGAGGACCTTCCTCTTTTTTGTTGACCCTACACTTTACCAAGTATGACGTTCTTCTCCAGGGAATGGACCCTTCTGACAACAATGATCTAAGTAGGTGAGATGAAGTCTGGCCAGTCTTGCTTCCAAGGAGCATTCCGGCTGCAGGACAGATTTGTTAGTTCTTCTGGCAGTCCATGGTGCCTTCAATATTTGTCACCAACACCACAACTCAAAAGCATCAACTCTTCTTCAGTCTTCCTTATTCTTTGTCCAGCTCTCACATGCATATGAGGCAATTGAAAATGCCGTGGCTTGGGTTAGGTGCATCTTAGTCTTCAAAGAGACGTCCTTGCTCTTCAGCACTTTAAAGAGGTCTTTTGCAGCAGATTTTCCCAGTGCAATATGTCGTCTGATGTCTTGACTGCTGCTTGCATTGATGTTGATTTGGAACCAAGTAATAAGAAATCTTTGACAACTTCAATCTTTTCTCCATTTATTGTGATGCTGCTTATTGGTCCAGTTGTGAGAATTTTCGTTTTCTTTGAGATGTAATCCATACTGCAGACTGTAGTCTTTTATCTTCACCAGTAAGGGCTTCAAGTCCTCCTCACTTTCAGCAAGCAAGAGTGTGTCATCTACATATTAAAGGTTGTTAATGAGTCTTCCTCCAATCCTGATGTCACCTTCTTCATATAGTCCAGCTTCTTGGATTATTTGCTCAGCATACAGATTGAATAAGTATGGTAAAAGTATGTTTTTCAAGTTGCATCCATGTTGTAATACAACCCTGACACACTCCCTTCCTGATTTTAAACCATACAGTATCCCCTTGTTCTGTTCGAACGACGGCCTCCTGGTCTATGTACAGGCTCCTCATGAGCACAATTAGGTGTTCTGGAATTCCCATACTTCTCGGTGTTATCCATAATTTGTTAATGATCCACACGATTGAATGCTTTTGCATAGGCAATAAAACACAAGTAAACGTCTTTCTGGTATTCTTTGCTTTCAGCCAGGATCCATCTGACATCAGCAATGATATCCCTCATTCCATGTCCTCTTCTGAATCCAGCTTGCATTTCTGGAAGCTCTCGGTCAATATACTGCTGCAATGATTTTTGAATTATTTTCAGCAAGATTTTACTTGTGTGTGATATTAATGATATTGTTCGATAACTTCCACATTCCATGGGATCACCTTTCTTTGGAATGGGTACAAATGTGGATCTCTTCCAGTCAGTTGGCCAGGTAGCTGTCTTCCATATTTCTTGGCACAGACGAGTGAGTGCCTCCAGTGCAGCATTCATTATGTTGAAGCATCTCAATGGATAATTCTGTCAATTCCTGGAGCCTTGTTCTTCACCAATTCCTTCAGTGCAGCTTCAACATCTTCCTTCAATACCATTGGTTCTTGATCATATACCACCTCCTGAAATGGATGAACATAAATCAATTCTTTTTGGTGTAGTGACTCTGTGTATTCCTTCCATCTTCTTTTTGATGTTTCCTGCATCAGTCAATATTTTGCCCATAGAATCTTTCAGTATTGCAACTCGAGGCTTAAATTTTTTCTTCAGTCCTTTCAGTTTGAGAAATGCCTAGCATATTCTTCCCATTTCGTTTTCTAACTCCAGGTCTTTGCACATTTCATTATAGTACTTGAATTTGTCTGCTGGAGCTGCTCTTTGAAAACTTCTGTTCAGCTTTTTTATCTTGTCATTTCTTCCATTTGCTTTAGCTACTCTCTGTTCAAGGGCAAGTTTCAGAGTTTCTTCTGACATCCGTTGTGGTCTTTTCTTCCTTTCCTGTCTTTTTCACAACCTCTTGCTTTCTTTATGGATGATGTACTTGATGTCATCCCACAATTCATCTGGTCTTCAGTCATTGGTGTTCAATGCATCAAATCTATTCTTTAGATGGTCTCTAAACACAGGAGAGATATAATCAAGGTCATATTTTGGCTCTCATGGACTTGTTTTAATTGTCTTCACCTTCAAGTTGAACTTGCATATGAGCAGTTGGTGGTCTGTTCCACAATCAGCTTCTGGCCTTGTTTTGGCTGAAGATACTGAACTTCTCCATTGCCTCTCACCACAGATGTAGTCAGTCTGATTCCTGTGTACTCCAGCTGGCAAAGTCCATGTGTATAGCTGCTGTTTGTGTTGCTGAAAATAGGTATTTGCAATGAATAAGTCATTGATCTTACAAAATTCTATCATGCGATCTCCAGTGTTATTTCTATCACCAAGGCCATATTATCCAACTACTGGTAACTCTTCTTTGTTTCCAGCTTTTGCATTCCAATCACCAGTGATAATTAACACATCTTGATTGCATGTTTGGTCGATTTCAGACTGCAGAAAGTGGTAAAAGTCTTCAATTTCCTCATCTTTGGCTTTAGTGTTTGGTGCATAAATTTGAATAATAGTAGTATTAACTAGTCTTCCTTGTAAGCAAATGGATTTTATCCTATCACTGACAGCGTTGTACTTCAGGATAGATCTTGAAACATGTTTTGTGACAAAGAATGCCATGTCATTCCTCTTCAATTTGTCATTCCTGACATAGTAGATGATATGGTTGTCTGATTGAAAATGGCCCAAACCAGTCCATTTCAGCTCAGTAATGCCTAGGATATTGATACGTATGTGTTCCATTTCATCTTTGATAACTTCCAATTTTCCTAGATTTATACTTTCATTCCACTTTCTGATTATTAATGGATGTTTGCAGCTGTTTCTTCTCATTTTGAGTCGTGCCACATCAGCCAGTGAAGTCCCAAAAGCTTTACTCCATCCACATCATTAAAGTCAGCCCTACTCTGAGGAAGTAGCTCTTCCCCAGTCATATTTTGAATGCCTTCTGACCTGAGGTGATCATCTTCCGACACTATGCTCATCTTCCGACACTATATCAGACAATATGTCAGGGCTATTCATAAAGTTTTCCAGTAATATATCAGATAGTGTTTCATTGCTATTCATAAGGTTTTCATTGGCCAGTTCTTTGAAAAGTATATGGTCCCTTCCTTCTTCCAAGTCTGGCTTAGTCTGTAAGCTCCCCTGAAACCTGTTCACCATGGGTGACCCTGCTGGTATTTGAAATACTGATGGCATAGCCTTCAGCTTCATAGCAGTTACACACAAGCCACCACAGTTAGACAAACTGACAGAGTGGTAGTGCACAACATGGTGAATGTGATTAATGCTACAAAATTAAACATTTAAAAATGGTTAAAGTGGCTAAATTTGTGTTACATGTATTTTACCACACACACACACAAAGTCAGTGGAGCTTGAGTAACTGGACTAAGAAATGGCTGGGAACCAGTGGGGAAGGCAGTTGCTTCCCCTCCTGAGAATGCAGCAAGCTCGGCCTAGGTCTCCTCTGACCTTAAGTGTTGTTAGGTGCCATCAAGTCAGCTCCAACTCATAGTAACCCTGTGTGCAACAGAATGAAACACTGCCTGGTCCTGCACCATCCTCACGATCCTTGCTCTACCTGAGTCCATCCTTGCAGTCATTATATCAGTCCATCCCATTGAGGGTCTTCCCCTTTTGTGCTGACACTCCGCTTTACCAAGCATGATACCTTTCTCCAGGGAATGGTCCCTTCTGACATGACCAAGGTAGGTGAGATGAAGTTCTGACCCTAGAGGAGCCAGTAAAAGGGGGACAAAGGCCCTCCTTAGGATCTTATACAGGCTTTCTCTTGGTGAAAGCTCACGGAGGAGAAACCTGGAGTGGAGTGTGGGTGAGGGGATCAGTGGGAATGACTGACTTGATTGTTTTCTAAAGGAATCTAGTGATAAGAGAGTCCTTAGCAAGCCTCCCATGGGAAAGCACATTAAGCCTATGGCAACTAGCAACAATTACACATGAACACACAATACATTCTTTATGTTTTATAAAAGGAGGGCCAGAAAGTTTCAGTATCCTGCCTTTTCATATATTATCTTAACAAAACTATTCCCTTATGCCTTTAGCTTTGGAAACACTTTAATGGCTGCATAACATCCCATTGTATGGATACTTAATAGTTTTTTAAACCAATTTCTTTATTCTGGGCATTTCAGTTTTTGTTGTTGTTTACAGCTTTTTTTTTTTTTTTTTACTTCTTCTTTCAAGGTAAAATTTACCTACCAAAACATTAACAAATCTCAAATGTACCATTGAATGAGTTTGGGCAAATGTATGCACCTGTGTAATCTAAACCCCTATCAGGATATACAGTCTTACATTTGGGTTATTTCTTAATGTTAACATTTAGAAACACTACTTCAGAGAACATCTCCAGACACAAATATTTGTGCAGGTAGTATTTAGAACTTTTAGGAGGCACGCTACAGAAACTGGCACAGCTAGCTTAAGCAAAACGGGGAATTGTGAAAACATGGCCAGTAGAGGGATCTCATGAGACCCCTGGAGGGAGTGCAGAGGGACCTGAAGGTGATGGGGACTGGGGAAAACTCAGGATATCCTGGAAGCCCTTTATGGCACCCATGGGATTCACTGCTCAGGAGACCCACTGCGGAGGGCACAGTTGCCTGCCAACCTCCAGCTACTGCATCTTCAGATTCCAGTGGCCATCATGCCGAGATTACACACACACACCCTCCAGTACCTCCCCCTACACAGGCTGCTCCTAACCAATGACTGAGCATGACAGGGGTACTGTTGTTGTTGTTGTTATGTGCCGTCGAGTCGGCCCCGACTCATAGCGACCCCTCCTTGGGTTTCCGAGGTAGTATCACTACGGAAGTAGGATTGCCCAACCTTCCTTCTGAGGAGTGGCTGGTGGGTTTGAACCACCAGCCTTCTGGTTAGCAGTCAAGTGCCTTAAGCACTATGCTACCAGAGCTCCCAACAGGGGTACTAGAGCTAGGCTATTTCTGCCCATTGCATTGCTCCCCCATTGGGCAACCTTGCTGGGGACCTGCCCATTGGTCTGGCCAACAGTTCTTCAGAGCTGTAGGGTGGTGAGGCCTCTTCTTTCCCTCTGTCCTCATAGGTGTCAGACCTGCATTGAGGTCTGGAGGCTCTTCCTGCCATCTTCTACTTCCTTTCTTTTCTTTTTCTTTTTTTAATCCCTCACAGGTGTTTCCCCAAATAAATCTCTCACACATCTAATCCCCTCTTGATGTCTCCTTCTCTGAGAACCTGAATTGACACATGCTCACTCTTGTCTCTGCCTCTCTCTAGCCATCTGCCTTATTCTTCCTTCTTGAGAAGGTTGGTGGCTCCCTTCTCTTACACTGTCTTGCCCTTCTTTCAAGTGTTGACTGTGGCCAGAGGGACAGGAAATTGTTGCTCAACCTTCCCCGTGAATGAGGGTCAGGGGGAAGAGGCTTGGGAAGGTTTTATTGATCCCAGTGGATACCCCAAAATCTGTGTATAGCAGTGCAAACCTCTGATTATTTCCTGGATAACAGGGATGCCCATTTAAAGGTTTTGATTGTTGTTGTTAAGTGTCATTGAATCAAATCCAACTCATATCAACCTGATGCGTTACAGAGTAGAACTGCCCCACAGGGTTTTCTTGGTTGTAATCTTTACAGGGGCAGATCACCAAGTCTTTTCTTCCTCGGAGCTGCTGGGTGGGTTTTAACTGCCAAACTTGCAGTCAGCAGCTGAGCATTTAATCATTGTGCCATCAGGGCCCTTAGGTTTTCCATGTTGTTGTTGTTGTTGTGTGCCGTCGAGTCAAACCCGACTCATAGCGACCCCTCCTTGGGTTTCCGAGGCAGTATCACTACGGAAGTAGGATTGCCCAACCTTCCTTCTGAGGAGGTTTTCCATATGCACCTTTAATTTGTCCTCCAGAAATGTCCTATTTCAGTCTCATATACAGTATTAATGAGCATGCCGCCATTTCCCAGCCCTTGCCAGCTTTGGCTGTTGAAAAAAAAAAAAAATCTTGCCAGTTGTTTGGATACAAATGGATTCTCGTTCTTTGATTAATAATGATATGGAACTGTTTCTTCATGTCTGCTGACCATGTTCATTTCTGTTTTCTCCTTTGTGAATTGTCTGTGTCCTTTGCTTTTTGTTTTGGGTGTTTGTCTTTCTTTCTATTGATTTGTGAAGAGAGTAGTAACATTTTACATATCACATATGTTGCATTCTTTTTAGCTTTAAAATACCATCAGACACACAAGCTCCCTTAGAGCTTGTTTCTTCGTTTTCCTGGGCCTCGATCAACACTGAAGCTGATCTATCAATAGTCTGTGGTTTCTTTATTATGTTCTTTATTAGAGTGCCTTTGTCAGGCACTTTACTTGGCTTCTTGCACAGTCGCAATCTCTTGTAACCCTCCAGTCCTCCCACATGGTAAGTATTATGAGCCCCATTTTACAGACAGGAATGCTGAGGCCCAGAGAATGTCTGATTCCAAGTCCTTGCTCATTTCAGACCTAGATGTTGGAATCAACTCTGGGTATTGGAATCAATCCACTCTGCCGTTTTCAGTGGTGGGGAAGATAAATGTCATCTGGAAGAGCATCCTGCCAGGGGAGGGGACAGAGGGGAAATCATGACTATGTTGATAGCCCTCCCTCAAGTTCTTGTGGGTCTCTGACTCACTGCTACTCAAACCCCCAAAACTCGCAAGAAATGTTTGTTTCCTTTGAGTCACACTGATAAGATTATCTACAACTTTTAAAGTTTCACATTGTATCTCCTGCTGTTTTTTTCTTTTCTGTTCCCCACCATTGCCCACCTCACCCCTCAATAAACCCTCTATGACTGCATGCCCACACTATCTGAAAGTAATTTTGATTCTTTCTTTGAACTAATGAAGCAGTCTTCAGGGCTGAATTAAACACCAACAATTACGACATCACCCATTTCCTCATTCCCACCAGAGGACTGTAGTCTTTAATCCTTTTTTATTTTTGCCAATCTGATAAGGAAAAATAGTCTTTTATTTTTATCTCATTATGACTTTCCCAGATTACTAATGAGGTTGGAATATCTTTTCATACATTTATTAGCCATTTATATTTATTCTGTTTTGTATTTGCCCATTTTTCTACTGGGTTGTCTCTTTTAAATTAATATATGTATGTAATAACATATATACTATATATAATTATATATATATGTATATAATTATAAAATAATTTATCTGTATCATATATATTATTATATATAATAATTGTATATACATGTATATAATTATAAAATAATTTATCTGTATCATATATATTATTATATATAATAATTGTATATACATGTATATGTATGTGTGTGTGTATATATATATATATATATACATATATATATATATATATATATATATATACATACACAATTCTTCCTCCCAATTTGTCTCTTAGATCCTAACATTTTTAGCATGTATTTTGTCATAGAGAAGTTATAGGTTATGATATAATCACACTTACACATTTTGTAAATTGTGTCACAGGAAGCAGATTTTTCCTACCTAAGGTATCGCTTCCCTCTGTTTTCTTTGAATACTTACTTAATACGATGTTGTTTTTTGTGCTTGGCTTTCTAATTCATCTGGAATAAATTTTTGTGAGTGACGTGAAGTAGAGAACATTGTTTTATTTTTTTCTAAATGGATATTTGGCGCCATTTTATTTTATGGAATAGCCACATCTCCCCACTCTTGAACAGCGTTCATCATACATTAGGTCCTTGGTTGGACAGGTGGGATCTCAGCTTCGTGAAGAGATTCTCTGGGGAGGGCTTGCTGAGAAGAAACACCAGCCCCAGCAGGAGCCAGTCTCCCCGGTGGAGAGAGCAGCAGCCCCAGCTGTCCCAGCGGCTCCTCCCAGCCCAACACACCGGTAGGATCTCCATGAGTGTTTCTTGAGTGAATAATACATGCTTGACAACTTGCTTCAACTCTGCCAGCTTCACCTCGCTATTTTCATCTCTACCATGGAGCTAATAATGTTTACCTCTCAGGCATCCCCTCTGACCATGGTCAGGATTCCTGAGCCATCAGAGGGAGCTGGGCAGAAAAATACCAACCCATAAGCAGAGCCCTTTTCTGCTATTGTTCTAACCAGAATGTTTGTGAAAACTAGTGCCATCCAGTTGATTCAGAATCATAATGACCCCACGTGTGTCAGAGTAAACTGTGCTCCTTAGGGTTTTCAGGGACTGATTTTCTGGAAGTAGATCACCAACAGATCACCAGGCCTTTCTTTCTTGGTGCCTTTGGGTGGATTTGAACCTCTAACCTTTCAGTTAACTATTTGCATCATCCAGGGACTCCTCCCACACATGCAAGCATTCATTATCATAAACCTGACTTGGCTGTTAGTATGCCTAGGCGACAGTGAGAAACTGAGGTCTCAGGGAAGCCACTTGTCAAGGTCTCAGCAAGTAAGAAGCATCAGCACCCCTCCCACGTTGTCCCCGCACACACCTGGCCTGGAAAGGAACATCATCCACCCTAACCAAAAACACCCAAACCCATTGCCATTAAGTTGATTCTGAATCATAGCCACCCTATAGCACAGAGTTTCCAAGGCATAATATTTTCTTCCGTGGAGTGGAGTAGCTGGTAGATTTGAACCATCAGCCTTTTGGCTAGGAGCCAAGGGCTTAACCACTGTGCTACCAGTCCTCCTTTCATCTACCCTAGATGGTACTGATAAGGTCCCTTTTACTCAGTTTTGTTGGTACAACAGAAACAACAAGTGCTTTTAGGAAACAGTTTGGGAATGTAAAAATGGTGGGACAGAGGTGACTGACTTCCTTTAAATTCATGTGGCGAAAGAATTACCATCAACATCAGCCCAAGGCTGATTCTTATGAGGCAGAGGTCTGACATACCTCCTTTCTCTAGACTTTTTTTTTTTTTTTTAACCAATTCTGATAGCAGCTGTCCCTCCCACAACACACTCTATTCCTCTGCTAGGTTCAATAATTCGTTGCAATGGCCACACAGATCTCACAGACAATACTCATGATTATGGGCTTCATTAGGGAAGTAACTAGTCTGAAGCAAAAGAGAATGAAGGAAACCAAAGACTCAAAGCAGAAACTAGTCTATAGGACTAATAACCCCATGAACCATGGCTTCTTCTAGCTTGAGATCAGAAGAACTAGATGGTGCCTGGCCATCACTACTGACCATTCTGACCAGGGACACAAAAGAAGGCCTTGGATAGAAGGGGAGAAAAATGTAGAACAAATCTCAAATTCCTAAAAAAAGATCTGACTTACTGGACTGATAAAGACTAGAGGAACCTCCAAGTCTATCACCCTAAGATATCCTTTGAACGTGGAAGTGAAGCTACTCCTGGAGGTCACCTTTCAGCCAAATAATAAATTGGCTTGTAAAATAAACAATATCACCCATGAAGAATGTGTTCCCTTAAACAACTATATGAAACTGAACAGTCAACATTTACCCAAAAGCCAAGATGAGAAGGCAAAAAGGGGAAAGGAAGCTAGATCAATGGAAACAACAAACAAAATGGAAATAATGAGAGTGCTGACACACTGTGAGAACTGTAACCAGTGTTACAGAACAATTTATATGAAAGTTGTTAAATGGGAACTGAGTTTTCCATGTAAACTTAACACCTAAAACACAAATAAAATATATTTTAAAAATACCTTCCAGTTTTTTCCCCTTCTTTTTCTTCTTCCCTTCCTCCTCTTTCTTTTTTCTCTCTTTCACACACACACACACACACACACACAGGGCTCTCCATCCTATCCTGCCTAGTCTCCTTCCCCACAGCCTGCTGTCACACTTCTGGCCAATCCTCAGGGGATGTGATGGACCCCTTCCTTAGTGAGGCACATCCCTCCTCTCTTCACAAATTGTTGCCAGTCACTTTCATTCACTTTGGTCCAACAAATGTTTTCTTGTTTGTGGATTCTTCTTTCAGATCAGGCTATGTGCTAGTTGGTAGGAATACAGAGATGACAAGCCATGGACCCTCCCCTCAATTAGGTCATAGTCTTGTGTGGGGGGGTACCCTTTAGCATTCATTCATTCATCAGTGTTTATTGAGCATCTACTGTATATCAGGCCCTGGGCTAGGGGCTATGGAGACAATGATGAATAAGACAGAATGAGCTAGTATTCAAGGCAAGATAGTCCTGGGGCTCAGTAGGAGATATCCACCCATTGAGCCTTCTGTTCTCTACCCCTTGCTGGGGTCCACCTCTCTAGAGCAAACTTTCTTCTAAATAGAGAGAGTAGGATGGGAGAGAGGGTGGTGTGGTGGGCAGGGCCAGGACCTCTGGAGCCTGGGAAGCTTGGAGTCTCCATAGCTCTGCCATGGGTGTGAGCGTGGTCTCCACAAGGTCAGAGAGTTGAGCTGGATCTGTAGTGGAGTCCTGATTTGACAGGTGGAAAGTTGGAGCCCAGGCGCATGGAGGTGGAACTCACTAAGAAGCAAGTAGCAGGAGGACATGGGGTGTCTGCTCCCCATGAGAACATCCTCCTCCAGTTTAGAGCATCATGTTGATGATGGTTGTGAGGATTATGAGGGAGAGACATTAGAGGAGGCAGTGAGTATTAGAATACACCATTGACACTTCAAGGGTCATATGGGAACTAGAGAAGTTCAGAACTTCAACTGAACTTCAGATACTCAACTTCCTGAGACACTTCATTTCTAAAATAAGGATAAGCACAGTGGTGTCACGGTGGGGGCAGTGCAGGGAGTGTGGACTGCGCCTGGTGACACTGTTAGAGGCGTGACACCAAAATGACTGTCTATAAGATTTTTGTGAGGTATTTCAGCAGAAATTTATTATTTCTTATAAAAATATTCCAGTAATTAGTTACAACATTTTTCGTAAGCCCAGTTTACATGTACTAACATACCTACAAGGTGGAAACTCTGTTAACTTACTTTTTGAACTTTCTAAAGTGCCCCAGTCAGAGCTGTCATCATCACCCAATTACAGCGATGCTTCAAGTCATGTGCTTCATGTGCATACGCTGCAAGCGCACGCTGTTGTTTTCATTGTTGCCAGTGTTTTTATAGTTAGTGATTTTGTCAAATTTTCTAGTGTTTTAGCTACAATATTGTGGTAAATAGTATTTGTGAACCTAGATCAGTAACATTTTTGAGAATAAAGTAGTAATAAAAGTAAAAGAAGAAGAAAGGTAAAAAATAAAAAAAAAAAAGGCTTCTGCACAGTAACTAATAGTGTTGAAATTCAATGCAGAAAGATTTTGTGAAACACTTGTGTTGTTGATAAGCATATAATCTAAGAAATACCACATTTAAGCAATTTACAGCTATTTTTTAAAATCACATATTGTATGATTAAAATTGATAATAAATATCACAAAGGATTCTGTATGGTCTGGTACGGGAGGACGTCCATGGGAGTGTGTGTGACACTGAGTTACCGCCCTAGGGACGTCACTGGATAAATAAGTATACACACTTCACAGGGCTCCTGGGAAGATTAAATGAGTGACTACATGTGCAGTCCTTAAAACAGTACCTGCCATACAGTAAACACTCAATAAATGTTATTTGTTAGTATTTTGCCTCTGGTGTTTGTGAGAGAATGATGGAAGTAAAGGAGCAGAGAAAGGGAGCAAACTCTCTCAATTACTCCGACTTGGAAAAATGCTTCACAAAATGAAATCACATGAGTCCTCAAACCCTTGTTCCTATGGAGAAGGATAGGCGTGGGCAGTAAAGAGGTCTTTGCTTAATTATTGCCTCCTGCTGGTGGCGGGATCTTGAGGAAAGAGCCCTCGTACCTAATGGCAATGATTCCTGTGAATTAAGAATAAAGGGAGACAAGAGATTTCCTCAGGTTCGGCCTCCTCTCATTAGACTTGAGTCTCACAGTGAGGGTGGGTTTCCCAGAGAAAAATCCAGTGTCCTGCCAGCAAACTGACGTCACTGCCGTTTTAAGAAGAAACTGGGAACCAGCTGTAGAGGAGATTAATTGTGAGTCCAGATGTACAGTTGGGACTCCACAGTAAACAAATTCCTATTATACAGCAAAACAACACCATCTTGTCTGGTTCTGGTTGGCCTGGGCTGAGAATCTGAGCCTTTGGAAAGAGAAAGGGAAAAGGAACAGGGTCTCTTTGAAGCATTAGAAAGGTGGTGCATCATGGGATATGCTCACATGGTTGATGAGGTTACAATGGCATGATTGAGTCCATTGGTCATGCCCAGTGAGTGTCAGGGGACTTGACAGTTGGTGGAATCAGGGTCTAGACCTGCTGAGCTGGAAAACCAAAACCATTGAGTCAACATCAATTCCTGGTGACCCCACATGTCAGAGTAGAACTGTGTGCCATAGGATTTTCTTTTTTTCCTGTTAAATGAAAATGACTTAATATGGTATAAGAATTATATCTTATAAACTCTAATCAGAGATAAAGTTCAACCAATGTAGAATGTAATCTTACTTCATTGCCCAAGGAAAACTGAATCTAAAGTCAAAAAGAAAATCTTCCACTGTGAGTCTGCTATGTAAGTAAATTCTCAGGGTTATTTCCTTTTCCTTTCTTTTACTTTTTTAGCTTAGATAAATATATACTTTTATTATTATTATTACTTTCAGTTCTTGGTTGTTGTGCCATCAAGTTAATTCCAACTCATGGTGATCCTAGGTTTTATAGAGTAGAACTGCTCCATAGGGTTTTCTTGGCTGTAATGTTTATGGAAGTGGTTCTCCAGCCTTCTCCACATTGTCTCTGGGTGAGCTCAAACTGACAACCTTTAGGTGAGTAAACCTACTGCCATTGAGTCAACCCATAGTGACCCCCACTCAGTTTCCAAGACTGTAAAGCTATTTAAAAAAAAAAAAAAAAACTAAATTCAGATTCTATTTTTCTTTGCTTTTCTTTCTATCTTTTTAAATTTTATTGTGAGTTGGGTGAAAGTTTACAGAGCAAATTCATCTTCCATACAGCAGTTCACATACACTTTGTCTCATGACATTGATTGTAATCTCCCACAATCAACAGTTCTCCTCCCACTTCCTCCCCATAGTTACCTCTTGCCTGTGTCCTTCCCTCCCATGCACTCCTGCCCTCCGAGCTGTCTCCCTGTCCATAGAATAGCCCTTCTATTCTGCCATGATTGATCTCTCCAAGAAGTGTATCTACCTAATGTAAATGTTCATCCTATATGCCTGTCTTTTGTTTGGCTGGAAGCCACAGGTGTGGGTTCAATTCCAGACCTGAAGGGCAGCTAAGGGCCATAGTCTCCGTGGTTCCCCCAGGCTCTATTAGATCAGCAAACCTGGTCTCTCTCTTTTTTTTTTTTTTTTGATGATTTTGAATTTTGTTCCACATTGTTCTCCCACTGTATCCAGGATCTCCTACCTAGATCCTCCTCTGAGTGATTGACAGTAGTAGCCTGGCACCATCTAGTTCTTCCAGTCTTGTAGTCGTATATGCTGAGGATTGCATGGGGTACCAGTCACTTGGACTAATTGTTTCCATGTGTCTTTGGTTTTCTTCATTCTTCTTTGCTCTGGATGAGGAGAGACCCATTGTTGCATCTAGATGGCTGTTTGCAAGCTTTTAAGATCCCAGTCACTACTCACAAGGCTGTAAATCTTTAATGAAAGTAGATTGCCTCATCTTCCTCCCGCTCAGCAGCTAGTGGGTTTGAACTGCCAACTTTGTGATTAGCAGCCAAATTCCCTACACAGTACACCACCAGAGCTCCTTTATAGGTCAGTTTCACTGCTGTCAAGTCAGATCTGACTCATAGCAACCCCTCTTTGGGTTTCTGAGGCAGTATCACTACAGAAGTAGATCGCCTGATCTTCCTTCTGAAGAGTGGCTGGTGGGTCTAAACTGCCAGCCTCTGGTTAGCAGTCAAATGCCTTAGGCACTAGGCTACCAGAGCTCCTTTTTAGGTCAGTAGTTGTTGTTGTTATGTGCTGTCAAGTCGGACCTCACTCATAGCGACCCCTCCTTGGGTTGCTGAGGCAGTATCACTATGGAGGTAGATTGTCCAACCTTCCTTCCGAGGAGTGGCTGGTGGGTTTGAACCGCCAGCCTTCTGGTTAGCAGTCAAGTGCCTTAGGCGTTATGCTACCAGAGCTCCTTTTTAGATCAGTGGTCAAGTGCAAATCATTTGTGCCACCCAAGGATTCTATTTCTTGGTGGTGGAAACAAAATGATTTTTGCCAGAAAATCATACCCTCTTTCTTTTACCTGTGTTACAGGTATTATTCTTGGCTTCATACTAACTCATCCATGTAATTTATCTTCCACACCTTCTTTAAGGTTGTGTACTTGATGGAATGCCTGTGAGTAGGTACTATTCTGGTATACTGTAAGAATCTGGGATCATTCCAGAAAGATGTAAAGGAAGATGGTACACTGACAAGTTTACTTTTAGAGATGAAGCATGAAGTGAAATGACACAGTGAAGTGAAAGAAGATGGGCTCTGGCATTAAGAGTTCAAAATACAATGTCTGCTATTTTACTCCACATGCCTGCTCAAACACCATTCTTTTCACTTTCCTTTTCCTTAACCTCAGACAAAACCCAAACAAAGTCAAAAACAAAAAATCTGGAGTCTGTCTTCAGAAGATTTGGGCTGTGGATTTAGACAGACAGAACTCGGTTCCAATTCTGGCTCTGGGATCTCTGACAAATCACTTATTCTTTCAAGACAGGTCTTGGTGTCCTCGTCTGAAAACAGAATACGGAGCCTTTTAAGACGGCCTCCATAGCATTTCCAATGGCTGATTTTTCAAAGTAGGTCATCAGTCCTTTCTTCCAAGGTACCTCTGGTGGATTTGGACTGCCAACTTTTTAAAAGTAATTTTTATTGTGATTTGGGTGAAAGTTTACAGAGCAAATTCATTTTCTTACAGCAGTTCATACACAGTTTGTCTCATGACAGTGTGACTGCAAATCCCCACAATGTAACAGCTCTCTTCCCACTTTCTCCCTGTAGTTACCTCTTCCCTGTGTCCTTTCCTATGCCTTCCTGTCCCCTGAGCTGTCTCCCTGTGCAAACACTGCTTTTCTCTTCTCCCATGGTTGACTGTTCCAAGGAGTGTGTCTACCTGATGTTAACATTCACCCTATATGCCTGTCTGTTATTTGTCTGGAAGCCATGAAAGTGAGTTCAATTCCAGACCTGAAGAGTAACTGGGGTCCATAGTCTTAGGGTTCTCACCAGGCTCTATCAGACCAGTAAAACTGGTCTTTTTTTTTTTTTTTTTTTTTATGATTTTGAGTTTTGTTCCACATTGTTTTCTTACTCTATCTAGGATCTCCTGCACTGATCCCTTTCCAAGTAGTTGACAGTGGTAGGCTGGGCACCATCTGGTTTATCTGATCTCATGGTCATATAGCTGTCAATCTTTTGGTTAATAGCCTAGTGTGTTAACCATTTGTTCCATCCAGAGACTCCTCCAAGATAGAAAGCTGTCTAGAGATCATTATTCCAACCACTACATTTTATAGTTGGGGAACCTGGGGTCAGGAGGAGAAGTTTTATGTGATTGTGATGTACTAAAGGTCACTCAACTGGACTGATGGAGGGGAGGGATCAGCCTTGGACCAAAGTCAGGGCTCTTATGATCAGTCTCTATGTCTGGGTCTGGGGTGAATTGTTGTGTGGCTAGAGTCGTTTCATTTGTGGCCCAGGTTAGATGTCAGTCTTTGGCTGCTCTTGAGGGTCCTATTTGTGACAGAGGGGTGCATCTCTTTCTGTGCCATACTAACCCATGGACTCTTACCTGTGGCCTTGGTCTCAGCTGCACCAGATTCATTGTCCATCCCAAACTGTGAAAACCCAGGCAGATGTTCAACCTTCCCTCTGCCCCTAGGAGTGCCTATGGCCCTCTGGGCTACAGAGGTATCAACTGGAAAGGTATCAGGCAGTGGTCAGAAGATAGGGGTGGACAATCCCAGGAGTGGGCTAAAGTGGCCTTTCTGGAGTCAGGACTTGCCTAGGCTAAGTGAACATCAGCCATGCCCAGAGAAAGAGCTGCCCCAGGTGGGCCCAGCCCCAGGGTCCACTGAGAAACAAAAAGTCTGACTAAATAACAAGAAAGAGCCATCCATCACCTTCTATGAGCACTTCTCCCCTCTATCATCAGTGACAGAGAGGAGGAATTTGCCCAGTCACAGTTCCACCTCAATTCAGGCTGTGTGTGGGTTTTCCGTGATACATTCAGGAAAGGAACAGTGAAGGGAAGAGGCAGTCTAAACTGGAAACCAACCTATGATCCTTCTTCCCAACCAAATCAAAGACAGGACCAGAGATTTAGATACTTAGACTCTCTGAGCCATGTCTAGGCTGGATGTTCTAAGGAGGCAGGTTTCTATGCAGCATAAAGGCTCATGGTTAGAACATTCCATATGTGGAACAGCTACCCCAGGAGATAATGAGCTCTCTGTCTTTGGTAGAGTTCAAGCAGAGGTTTGGTGGGGTTCATTTATTCATCTACCCACCCACCCATCCATCCATCCATCCATTCATCCTTCCATCTAATCATCCGATATATTTTAAGCATCAAATTTATGCCAGTGCTAGACTAGGTGAATAAGATAATGAGGTCCCTGGTCTCAGTGTTATGACGGGCAAGTCTGGGGACTTTGGAATCAGCAGTTAGGAGACCCATGATCTAGACTTAGCAGTCAGAAAGGTTTCCTGAAGGCTGAGGAGGACTTAAAGTGGGGGAGAAAAATGTTCTAAAAAGAGGAGACAGCATGAGTGAAGGGCCAGAGAGTACGATCAATAAAAGAACTAAGTTCAGTGAGAGGGCAGATTGAGGAGGTTTAGTGAGATGGGACATAGACCCCCACTTGGAGATTAGGTCAGCATTGTAAGGCCTGTACGTCCTGTTAGGGAGTTTGTGCTCTATCCCAGGAGCCACAAAGAACCAGGGGAGGGTTTTAAGCAAGGCAGTGAGGTTACTGGTTTCGTGTATCTTAGCTGGTTTCCCCAGAGGCAGACCCCACGATGAGGATTTGAAGGTAGTTTATGTGGAAGGTGATCTCAGAAAATACCAGTAAAGGGGTGGGGAACTGAGGCAAGGGAGGGAGGCAGTCAAGAAGTCATATGTGGCCAAGGAAGTCACCACTGTAGGCAACTAGAGATTAATTCTGCTGGAGAACTTTGGGAACCAGCATAACATATGTACCTCAGAGTTATTCTAAGAGGTAAGGGAGCTAGGGTATTTATACACCGACTCCCATTGGTCATCAGTTGAAGGTTGTTCTGGAGTTAGCTATGTGGGGAATGAGCCCAATCCCCTAGCACTTCTGGCCTTCCAGTTGGGCAGGTGAAGTGGGCTCCAGAGAAGGTCCTCAGGAAAAGCAATGGACGTGCAGGTGCTAGCAGTCGAAAGTTGGGCCAGAAGGATAAGCTCAGGGTGCTGACATCACTAATGCTGGGGTGTGCAGAGAAAATATGGGCAGATAAGAGCCTGGAGATCAGTGAGGAGGCTACAGAAAGATCAGTGAGAGCAAGACATGTTGCTGGCCCAGACTAGACATGTTCTAGGATGTAGAAATGACTGGCTTTGGTGACAGATGTGGGGGAATGAAGCATGCTGTAGAGAGGATCAGGAGGACTGATGAACATGAGGAAGCTGAAAGGGCACTGGGTGCTCCCTCAGGGCTCTCCTGCCCCCCGTGCTGTCTCTCCTCTAGCAAACGCTGCCTTAGCTCAAACACATCAGGGCCACCTGGCTACCATCCCAGCCTGTCAGCAGCTGATCAGAGATATCCATATAACCTTGAACAGCTGGGGGCTACACCCCGAGGCCACCAGAGTATGTATGAAGGGAGATGAAGGTGCTGTAGCAGCTGCTTAAAAAAACAAAAACTGGGCCATCATCAGTGCCAGTTGTGAAAGAGACCCTGTGGGCCAAGAGGTTGTGTGTGTGTGTGTGTGTGTGTGTGTGAGAGAGAGAGAGGGAGAGGGAGAGAGAGTAAGGGAGAAGCAGTGCAATTGAGCCCAGCCCCTACATGCCATCAAGATTCCCCATACTCTTCCTTTATACATGTATCTGTCTCCTCCCTCAGATGTAAGCCTCAGAGGACAGACACTTTGCATGACTTGTCACCTGGGACCTGGTTCATGGAAGGTGTTCTGGAAACATCTGTGGAATTCAGGAACATGTGAATGGCTAGGTGTGGGTTCCTCACTATCAGGTCTTCATGCTCTCCAGAGGAGGGAGGTACTGGGGGACAATTGACAAGGCCCACCTGTGTGGAGGTGGCATACTAGGGGAAGGGGATGGTAGTGTTGGAGCAGAGGGGAGAAGATGGGATGCTGCCATCCACCAGGGTTTTTGTTGCCAGCAACAGAAGCAAAGTCTGGATGAAATAGAGAATGAATTATTCACAAAGAATATTGACTGGGTAGCTCTTTGAGTCACCAGAAAGCTGGAGAAGCTGAGTACCCAATGGCAGTGCTCAAAAGTCCTATCTGGGGACTGGTTCAGTGGGAATACTGCTGCTAGATGCTTCTATACGCACCTCTGACCTGGTAACCATTAGACATTGTTACGCCTCACTGCTGCCACTGCCCAGGAATTCCTTCCTCCTCCAGTGTTAGCTCTGGATTTCTGATGAGGCAGTGTTGGTGCCCCACTTGCAACTCCTTGAACAATATCATTTCAGTGTATGTCCTGGACTTAACTGTCAGTCTCAGCCTCTCTTTGCTTGAGGGCATCCTCTGGCCACTGGAGTCCACTCTGCCTGCCCTTTGTAGACCTGCCTCCAAAAGCCCTTAACCACTGACTGATAGGAGTTGGTGTCTCAACACCCCTGCTCCCTAGACCCTCAAGTGGGATAACCCTGATGTATGTGTTCTTCATTGACTCTCTGAGTTCAATATTAGAGCCTAAAATCTAAAAGCTTTTGGTTCCACAGCTGGAACCCTCACTTCATTTTGAGTCTTGGCATAAATTCAAATGCCATTTGAGTTCGTTATGTTACTTCCCCAATGTTTGCTGACCATTAAACCAGCAGTGTGACTATGGTTAGACAGTCTGGGCCATTTGCCCTCAGGAAGAATGTGGTTGAAAGTAGATTAACTAGTATGCACGAAGAACTAGGGGACTTGCCTGGGCATGTTCTTAATGATGTACAGAGAATAGGCAATCCAGGACTCTTTTTGTAACCTTCAAGTATGCACATATCCTAATCATGGTCCTTTCCTACTTCTGTATCCCACCGGTGACAGTGATGGGTTGATCTGTCACCACTCATGATCTTGTGATGATTTCCTTTGTTCTCTACAGTATATAATGAGCACCATTGCTGTAATTCAGTGGATTCTATTGGTTTCTGTACTGGGCACATGCTGATGATTTCCCTCATTTGAATATTGTCTTTATTTTTGTCTCTGTCCTACTTAAGGCTTCATAAAAGAGTGTCTATAAAATATTTTTGAGCCTAAGGTCTTTTCCCCTAGCACAGTCCTCTGGTGAGATTCAGCTCCATTTGCTTGATATTGCACCTTCCCTGGATCGCTTCCCCCCTCACTTAGGGTGGATCCTGGAACCTCCTTATATATATATAACTTCTACTCCAATCCTTGTCTCAGGATCTACTTCCAAAGGGACCTTGTAGCTGGGGTAGATACATACACCTGATTGGCCACCAGGCCACATGTCCTTTTCTAGATACCAGGAGGTTGGTAAGCAAGAATTCAGCATGTTCAGCTTCTGGGGAGAAATGGACTTTACTTCCCACCAGTACTTGCAAGGTGGTGTGCTGTTTCAACAGGAAGCAGATGGTATATTCAAATTGTAAAACTTGAGAAGCATTTTATTCAAAAAAGGGACATTTAACAAATGTATGAGAAATGCAAAGGGTAGTGCAGTCACTCAGGATACTGTGGGGATGTTACCATCCCTAGGTCTGAAGGGATGAGGGGAGAGAGCAGTTACTGAAATCAAGAAAGAGAGCCCAGCAGAGGACTCCTGGAGAGGGCTGTTGTTGTTGTTATATGCCGTCGAGTCAGACCCAACTCATAGCGACCCCTCCTTGGGTTTCCGAGGCAGTATCATTATGGAAGTAGATTGCCCCATCTTCCTTCCGATGAGTGGCTGGTGGGCTTGAACCGCCAGCCTTCCGGTTAGCAGTCAAGTGCCTTTAGGCACTACGCTACCAGTGACCTTCAAAGCCTGGCCCCAGCCATCCAAGGCCTCCCCACTGAGAGCAGTAAATGGCCAATTTTCTTGCTCTCCCCACCCTCTCTTTCTCTCTCAAATCTCCTCCCAGCATTCCCCATTTGCTGGCCCAGCCTCAGGGCTGGGAGCCCAGAGGAGCTCATACTGGCTAGAGAAGGGTGGGGACAGGGCCTGGTGAGCAAATGGAAGATACCTAGCACAGTGGGGAATTTCCTGAACAAAGGAGGCCCGGATGTGTGAAAAGGTCCAGTGTTTACATGGCATAGACATGAAAATGTCTTGTTGGGTCTTGAGTTGGGGCTGAGGACTCCACAGCTGCTGTACCTCAACAACAATTGGTCATTCCTTCTCCCCACTCATACCATTTCTTTTGTTTTCAAGAGCCTTCCTTTTGGAGTCAAGTTTACTTCTCTAAAGGTGTGGTGAGTGGGAATGCCCAGGACTTAGAGAGACATTGTCCTTTATGCCACTAACTTCTTCTGTAACCATAGTTAAATCCCTTCCTTTTTCTGGACCTCAGTTTCACTATATATAAGATCAGGAGAGTTAACCAGATGGCCTTTCAGGAGAAGAAGTGAGCCTTCTAGTGTGAGGCCTAAGTCCTAATGGCCTCCAAGTAAATCTTTAACCAGAAGCCTTTAGTGTCAGAGATTCTAACACGCCCCATGCCTCAGGGCTTTTATCAGACCCCCTCCGGATTCCGGCATGTATCAGACCCCCCAGATTCTGCACGTATCAGAGATTTACCTGGCTCCTGCAAGTCTCCCATGCATCAGGGTTTTACATCCTCCCTAGATAATAATTCCCTAACTAGACTTTGGAGCCGGGGGGATTCCAACACGCCCCCCAACATCTCACACCCCTGCCCTAAACCCCTTAGCAACAACCAATCATCTGTACCCCTTTGCCCTGGTGCTACTCCACCCTATATTTTTCCTATAAAAATGCGATAGTAAAAGAGCACGGGGTCTTTTGCCCAAGACTCTGCGTCGGTGAGAGCAGGGACCCTAGCTCGAGCTAGCAAATAAACTTTCCTTTTGTTTTTACATTATCGTGTCTGTGGTGGCTTCCTCGTGGCAACATTCCTTTCTGAACACGGCCCCAACACTAGAAAGGCTCCAAAAAAACAAAAACTAAACTCTGCCATCGAGTCGGATCAGACTCATAGTGACCCCTCCTTGGGTTTCCGAGGCGGTATCACTACGGAAGTAAATTGCCCCGTCTTCCTTCCGAGGAGTGGCTGGTGGGTTTGAACTGCCAGACTTCTGGTTAGCAATCAAGTGCCTAAGGCACTACACCACCAGAGCTCCTCTAGAAAGGCTCAGAGAGGTTCAGAACAATTCTGAGAGGGGAGTAAAAAAGACTGTCCTTCTGGGGAAACTGACACCCGGGGAGCAGCACCAAATGGCTATCGAACAAGGCTCTTCATCTCTGCTTTCCCCAAGGGGTATCAGCCACACTCATGTTTATATTCAATTAGCACAACAGCCATCAAGAAGTTTCACAATTTCTCTCCACTCTAGTTTGTGGCTGTGAACAAAAATGTATAAGAACAGTGGTTTCCAACTAGGCTTTTAGCCAGTTGCTATCACATTGACTTTGACTCATGATGACCCCTGTGTGTTCGAATAAGACTGTGCTCCATAGGGTTTTCAATGGCTGACTTTTTGGAAGTAGATCACCAGGTCTTTCTTCAAAGGTGCCTCTGGGTGGACTCCAACCTGCAACCTTTTGATGAGGAGCTGAGCACTCTAACCAGGCTTTCAGATCCCAGCAAGCCCTCCTGTCCCACTTGGGGATTTAGGTTCAGTATAATGCTGTTGCTTGGCTTCTGGTCCAAAAAAACCTCAAAGAACTTTTGGGCTTTATCTGTGATCTGAGGAGAGTTCCACAGGACCTTGGGAGGGGCTGTGCCAGTTCCTCTGAGTCTCTCTGACAATGGCCTTACACAGCCAAGTCCCACCATGTCTGGCATGCTGCCCTGAATTTTGCCACCCACCCAGTGGGCCTGTGCACATAAAACAAAGACCTTTTATTTTATGTAAGAACTGGAAGCTCTGGGGGTTGCCATGTGCCAAGGCCAGGAGTTCCCCAGAGACCACTTTGTTGGAACTCTGTATATTGTGAGACAGGGAAGAGCTTTGCAGTGTATTCACATGAGTTCTGTCAAAATTAGTTTTCAAATTGACAGCCTGGATCAACTGTGGCCTACATTCATGTTCTCTTTGGCTTGTGCCATGTCTGCCCACATGGGTTTATTTTTCACAAAGTGAGATTGCCAACAGTTAGAAATGAGGAAATGTCTCATAAAAATCTGAGATTTCTAGTTCTTTTTTAAAATTCAAAAATCTGGCAAAACAGGGCTCAGATTCCTCCATGGCTGGCACAGAGCTGCAGCTACCCCCTCGAGATAAGACCTGGTCTCTTTGATTCACCACAGTCCTCACCATTCCTTAGTATCTCCCGGCTGGGAGCTGCATCTCCATTGCCATCCATCACCAAGTTTATGCTGCTATTTCTAAGAGTGTTGTGTTGTTGTTAGGTGCTGTCAGGTGTGTTCTGATTCATAAGGACTCTATGCACAAAAGAATGAAACATTGCCCTGTCCTAACCATCCTCACAATCCTTGCTATGTTTCAGCCCATTGTTGCAGCTGCTGTGTCAGTCCATCTCATGAGTGGGTCTTTCCACTGACCCTCCACTTTACTAAGCGTGATATCCTTCTTCAGGGACTAGTCCAAATAGCATTATAAGGAAAGGAAAGTATTTTGGATTCCCATCAAAACTGGGTCACCAATTTATTTACATTGCCTGCCTGTCCATGGGGTAAACCACTCGTCCCATTTTATGGTTGCTAGTATAGAAGTTTATCTCTAGGGCTGTGTTTGGTCCCTATTCCCATTTCTGCTACCACAACCACCACCACTACAGTTACCATCACATCATATTTATTGGCACTTGGTAAGGATGTGCACATAGTGAGACAGGTTAAGCCAGCCCCTAATTTGTCTGTGAGGTAAAGCATCCTGGGCCCAGAAGACAGAGAGCACAGCAGCTGGGGTGGAAAGGGTTCGATCAGATCCAATAAAACAGTTGTGACACTGAAAAAACTGCAAGGGAAGGGTCTTAACAGAAAACCATGGAGCGGTCTGGTGGGGATGGCCACCTGGCCTTCTGCCCAGCTCTGGGCCTAAGCCGTGGCCCGTGTAGCAGAGATTTCAGGGTGTGGCCCAGCCCCAGCTCACTTCCAGGGCTGGAGAATACCAGAGAACTAAGACAGTTTGGACAGGGAGACTTAGGGCTGGCCTGCCAATTTAGCCACATCAATTATTAAAAAATATCCCCGCGCCTCAGTTTTCTATCTGTCTACTAGGGATATGAGTACAGACCCTGAGTCCTCCTGTGACAGCCCCTTCAATCTGGGCATATGGTCCTCTGTGGGTCTGCTATGTTCACCACACTGCCCCACTCCGGTTTCCTGGAGGCTCTCCCAGAAGCCCTTGTGGGGCATACTCCAGGCACATATTCCCTGCCAGGTGGGGCAAGCACTTGGCAAAATAGTGGAATTTCAGTTGACCATGGGACAGGCTACATTCCACTTTGTGCGTGCCAGAGTATACAGACCTGTCACAGGTGCCAAGAAGGTCATCATCCCAGCCCGAATCTGCATCCCAGACCTGCACCCTCAGTGGTCCCCCTGTGGTGAGAAGCACATCCCCAAAATCCAGCTGGATCATCCACCTGGGGTTGTTGTTGTTCCAAATGGTGCTTGTCCTCTGCTCCCGGCCACCAAAGAAAACCTTGAGGTAGGCGTCTGTGGCAGTGATAAAGTCTCCCCACAAACCTGTTGCCTGGAAGTTTATAACCACCAGCCGGGCCAGACCCCTCTGCCGGGGACAGCAGTCCTGGTTGGTGACTGCTGAGTCATGGCACACACACTGGCACGGGTCACGGGGGTTCTTCCACTGTCCCGGTGGACAGGGCCGGCTACAGTTTTTCCACCGCGCCCTGTCCATCACGTACTTGCTCACGGCCCGCCTCAGCGCCTCCCGTCGTGGGTCCCGGCCCCGCAGGAGCACATGAAGAGGCTCCAGGGTGTAGTGCACCAGGCCAGGCTTGTTTTGCAGCGAGGCCACCCAGGTGGAGAACTGCTCAGGCCCCATCTGATTCCCGAACAGCAGGTCGTGAATAGAGGTGTGGTGGCCCCCAACCACTTCTGAATAGCGTTCCCTGTAGGTCTGGTGGAAGGAGACTGTCATCTTGTGCTGCCGTTTCTTCTCTTCACAGGCCTTGGCTTCCGCCGAGGAGCTTGCTTTGCCTCCTATTCTGATTGCGGCCTCGATGGCCAGGCAGTCACTCACGTCATTGGCCTTGAGCCCTTCCAGGGCCAGCTGGCAGGTACGCAGGGCAGTGATGGCTGAGACCCGGCCCCCCAGCTCCACAGCACGGATGAAATGGGTGCCATAGTTGGAGATGAGCCTGAGGTAGTCAGGCTCAGTGGAGGTATTGAAGTGAGGGGGCAGGGCCTTGAGGGCTCGCTTGAAATCCGGCTGTAGTGGGGGAGTATGTACCAGGTGAAAGCTATGACCAGAGAGAGAGAAACATCAGATGGGACCAGTATGGGTAGTTCTGTCTCCACTTAATAGCTCCCTCAGAATTGCCCAAAGACACAGGTAAGTGGAGAACTAGGGTTGAACCTAGGTGATCTGGCTCCAAAGCCCAAGCTCTAACCCACTGAGCTAACAGGAAAACCTTATTCTGTCGTTCCTCAGTGACCCAGACACTTTGTATATGTTTTTTTTTTTTTTCTCCCCTCTTTTCCTTTCAACATAAAGTTTTTATTTCCTTATTGTGAAAACAATAATACTTCATTGCAGCATTATTCATAACAGTGAGAAGGTGGAAATAGCCCAAATGTCCATCAACAGATGACTGGATAAACAAAAGGTGGTATATGGAGGAGTGAAGCCCAAAGAGGAGGAGTGAGATGCCAAAGGTCACACAGCAGGGAGTGAGGACAGTCCATCCTGCCAGCCCATCATGGAGGAGGAGCCCCATGAAAGGATGACAGTGCCAGGAGGATTTGGGCCCTCGCTAGACCTCCACGGTATGATGTCATGCTCTTGCCACAGTCTTGTTCGTTTCCCCTCTACTTCCTCTCTTCCTGGCACTGTCACTGCCAGGCTCTAGCCCTTGTAATGGGAGGAGCTCACAGGACACTGTAGCACCTAATGCAGGGGACCAGGATTTCTATTTCCTCTTAGGGACCCCACTCTGCCATTCCAGGTCACCCGATGTTACCCTTCCCACTCTTTTCTCCAGCCCCCTCCCACTCTGTATATGGGCCACTCACCTGTAGAAGCGACACTCCACCAAGTCCCTGCTGAAGCTGTATTGGTCTTGGTGTGTCTTCCCTGCTGCGAAGTTGGCCGCTTGGGAATGTGAGCCGGCTATTGCCACCTTTACATCACTTTCAGGCGTGGGGGTCACATCCAGCCCAACCTTCCAGTCATTGGTAATGCTCTTGGCCATTTCCCTGGCCACAGCTTCTGTGGAGAGGGCATTGCTCTTGATCACCTGGCGCTGGCAGCCAGAGCCCTGGGAGTGCCAGTCGGTGAATGCTAGGGGCAGAAGCCAGGGGGGGCCCTGATGCAGGGTGCTGCGGCAGAGGGTGCAGGTGCCGTCAGGCCTCAGGAAGTGTTGCTTGTCCACTGGGAAGTAGCCTGAGCGCCGGAGAGTGGTCACGTCTACACCTTCCCCAGCCAGCTCCACACCAGGCACAAAACGGTGGACTCGCCGGCACTCGGAGCGCGTGGCAGTGTAGCAGGGGGCTGGAATGAGTGCGGGCAGCAGCAGGAGGAGGATGCCCAGGAGGAGCATACAGGCAGCCATGGAGCTATGGAGTCGGGACTCTGGGGGCAGAAAGGGATGGAGGATGGTTGATACCCCTCTTTCCCCAACTGTGCATTATCAGGGCACATGACGGGGGAAGGCCTGATGTAACTCAAGTCACTGAATGTCAGAGCTAGAATGGCTCTTCTAGACCTGGCCTATTGCTGTCATTGGACATATGGGCCCAGAAAGGGAAAGTGACTTGTCTAAGGTCACATAGCCAGGTGTAACCTCTTGCTAGGATGCCGCTATCCAAGGTCTAATGAGAATCCAGACTGATGGCTTTGTCCTCAGGGCCACAGCTGCTGCTAGTGGGTGGGGCCTCTGGCCACAGAGAAGGGGACACAGTAGCTGTAGCAGATTTGAGGAGGGGCCTGGGCATCCAGGAGAAGCCTGGATTCTGGGAGGGTTGTTCTGGGCCCCAGAACAGGCTACTCGTTTCCTGCCCACCGGTTGCCTTGAGTCCTCTACTTCTCTCCTTTTCCTCCCTCCTTCCCCCTCTTTCCATCCCTCTCTCGGTCTCTCTCACAGTGCTTAGGTCCTTAGTTTTTTTTTTTTTTTTTAAATAATTTTTATTGTGATGTGGGTGAAAATTTACGAAGCAAATTCATTTTCCATGCATACACATTTTGTTTCATGACATTGACTGCAATTTCCCGTGATGTGACAGCTCTCTTCCCACTTCCTCCCCGTAGTTACTTCTTCCCTGTGTCCTTCTTTCCTATATATTCCTGCTCCCTGAGCTACCTCCCGGTACAAATACGGCCCTTCTGTTCTCCCACGATTGATCATCACTCTAAGGAGTGTATCTACCTGATGTAAATGTTCACCCCATATGCCTGTCTAGTGTTTGGCTGGAAGCCACAGGAGTGAGTTCAGTTCCAGACCTGAAGGGCAGCTAGGGGTCATAGTCTCAGGGGTTTCAACAGGCTCTATCAGACCAGGAAACCTGGTCTTTTTTTTTTTTTTTTAATGATTTTGAGTTTTGTTTCACATTGTTCTCCCTCTCTCTCCAGGATTGTGCCTAGGCCCCTAGATCTTGTGTAGGGAGAGACCTGTCTCTGACTTAGGACCCCTCCCCCATGCTGAGCCCCCTCTCTGACATTCCTTCTCCCAACCCGGCAGTGACAAGGAGCTACCTAGCACCAACTACGGGACAACTATTGGCTAGAAAGTTATTTTGAGGTAGCTCTGGGGCCTCACCTGGGCTTGTTTATGGTCTGGTGTCTCCTGTCCCCCACAATACAAAGTGATCTCCTGTGAGGCCTTTCCTTGTGGCGTCTGCCCAGGACAGCAGCTTCTTGGAGACACAGCCATTAGGGAGAGCAGAACTTTCTCCCACGCTCTACTGGAGCCTTCCATGCCTTCCACCAGAAGTGGCTTGCATGGTGGGAGCATGATGGGCCCAAAGGGAAGGGAGCAAGCCAAGGAGAGTCTGAAAGACTGTGGAACATCCCACTTAGGTGGCTAGCCTGGTTCCCTCAGTCCAAGAACTCACTCTCCACTTTAGCCCTCATCATATTATCTCCCAAACCCAAACCCACTGCCATTGAGTCGATTCCAACTCATAGTGACCCCTATAGGATTTTCAAGGCTGTAAGTCTTTACGAAAGCAGACTGTCTTGTCATTCTCCTGTGGAGTGGCTCATGGGTTTGAACCTTTTCTTTAGCAGCCCAATGCCTTAACCACGACACCACCAGAGCTCCTTTATTATCTCCCAGGGAGTTTGTTTAAAGCTTTCTTAGAAGTTTTAACTGTCAGCATTTGGAGGACCCTTAGAGATTGTGTCCTCTAACCCCTTCATTTTATACATGAATTGACTGAGGCCCAGAGTGGCACTAGAAACCCAGGTCTCTGCTTGTAAGGCCTCAGCACTTCCTGCTCCATCGTGCCCTCCCTGCCCAAGGAGGAGCCTGTGCTCCTCTTTTCTTTCCCAGGGGCTCTCAGCCTCCCAGGTCCTCTGCTTCCTCCTTACCTGGAGTCCAGTGTTGAGCAACTTCTGCTCAAATGCCCTCTCTCCCCACCGGAGGCTCCTCCAATGGTGATGTCAGCCCCAGGCAGGCGTATGTACACCAGCCAGGTCGCCATCACATCACTGCTGCTTCCTGCCCCACCCCTGAATGTGGTCGCAGGTCCTCTCTGCTCTCCTCCCCCTCCAGCAGCACCCACCTCTTCATCCGGCCCTGCTGACAGCCCTCAGGAGCCCTCAGGAAGCCAGCTGTGATGGTCAGGGGCTCTTCCGTGAACCCAACTACTTGGGTGTGGGCAGCCCAAGCAGATGGGTGGGCTCAGGGTGGTGAACTCATGTTGAGGAACCAGCCAGCAGGGGCAACCTACCTGTTTCTGACCTCCAGCTCAGATGTTAGGGGCAGGAGCCAGGCTGCCTGGCCTTGGGTCAGCTCTGTTATGTGAACTCACTGTGTGGCCTGAGTAGGTTCCTGGGCTTCTCTCTGCCTCAGTTTCCTCATCTGGATGTGAGATTGATAGTAATGTAGGCCTCACAGAGTTTTTGTGAGGAGGATTAGATGAGCTAATAATAATAATAAAAAGAACAGTTGGATATTGGTGATGGTTGCCCAACACGATGGATATAATTGATATTATTGAAATGTACACATGAAAAATGTTGAATTTGAAAGGGGGAAAGAAAAAAACACCAGTTGCTGTGAGGTGATTCTGACTCCTGGTGACCCATGTGTGTCAGAGCAGAACTGTGATCCATAGGGTCCATGGGTGAGTCTTCAAAAGTAGATTCCCAGGCTTTCCTTCTAAACACCTCTGGGTGGATTTGAACAACCAGTCATTTGGTTCCCATTTGTGCAACCCAGGGACTCCAGGTGGGCTAATACATGAGCTAAAGTAAAGTCTTAGAAGAGTGCCTGGCCGTCAGTGTTAATCAACACGACCAGTTTCTTCTCCCTAAGGAGTGGGAAGGAAATAAACCTCATTTAGAACTTGCTGCCCACTATCTGCCCATAGCTCTATCCCAGCCCAGACTCTGAACCCTAAGCAGGTCTCCCAGGACAGGGTCTCCTTTGTGAGGTGCACTGGTGGCTCACACACTGGCCCTCAACCTCATCCCCAGCCCTGGCCTGCAGTTACACGGGTGGATGGGTGGGTGGGGAGCTGTGGAACCCCGATGGTGAGAAAGATCTGGGTGTGGCCAGAGGCCCAAGGTCTTCTTCACTCTCTGTCTTGCCTGAGAGCAGGGTGAGGTGAGAGGTCTAGGGGTTGAGTGATTCATAGAGCTGATTTCTGGGACACAAACACAGACTGATTCTGAGGTGGAGACAACTGGGTTAGTGGGGGGACTATTCTCACATACTCACCCTCCCACTGCATATGTGACAGGAACAACCAACCACAGGGCTCAGACCACGTGTGACATCATCCCTTGAGTTTATGGCCTCCAGCCAGTTCCCTGCTTTTACGGGAACAGGGGCTCCTCCACTGGCTGCTGGGAACCTGGCCCCCATCTTCCTCACTTCCTCTCCAGAAACTACTATCTCCAGACCCCTTTCCAGCTCCCTCCGATGCCCGACTTAAAGACCTAGATGGTGAAGAGTTTAGCTCCTGAGAGTGATGGAACCTTGCAAAAAAATATGTAGGCAGAGAGAGGTGAAGTAGAGGGAACAGGTTCTAATCCTACCTTCGCTAGTAACTTGCTATGTGACTTACAGTAAAATTTTAACCCCTTTCTGGGCCTTAGTTTTTTCATCTGTAAAATCAAAGGTAGGATTTTTGAATTTATAAGGATCATTCCAATTAATGATGCAATCAATGTACATTTTAACAGTTTTATGAAGTGGTTAATGTCCAATTGATGCTAGTGGGACAGTCCATTTAAGAGCAATGATAATGCCTAGGTTTACAACTATTTTTGGTATATGTAACTGAGGACTGCTGTCTTCTTCAGTTCAAACTTAGCACTTGAAATTAGCTTTGAGCAGTTTTCTTCAGAAATACAAGTTCAACAAGAGCACAATATGTTCAGTCGTCACCCACCATCTATGTGTTTTTTAAAACAGCTTTATTGAGATGTAATTCACCTACCATAAAATTTATCCTCTCTCACTGTCGTCGAGTTGTTTTCTGACTCATAGTGATCCCTCCTTGGGTTTCCAAGGCAGTATCTCTCTGGAAGTAGGTTGCCCAGTCTTTCTTCCAAGGAGTGGCTGGTGAGTTTGAACTGCCCGCCTTCTGGTTAGCAGTCAAATGCCTTAGGCATTATGCCACCAGAGCTCCCCTAAGACACTTGACTGCTAACCAGAAGGCTGGCGGTTCAAACCCACCAGCCACTCCTCAGAAGGAAGGTAAGGCAATCTACTTCCGTATTGATACCTCCTTGGAAACTCAAGGAGGGGTTGCTATGAATCTGGTCTGACTCGACGGCACACAACAACAACAATAGAATTTATCCATTTAAAGAATACTTTTAAAGTGTATACTCACATAAGATACATTTATTGGTCTCTGGTCTTCTAGAAAAAAAGAGAAAGAAAGAAACCAAAGACCCAGGGAAGAAAGTAGTCTATAGGACTAATAGTCTCCCTGAACCATGGACTCATCAACCCTGACACCAGAAGAACTAGATGGTTCCTGACTACCACTACTGACCATTTTATAAGGGAAACAATAGATGAATCCTGATAGAAAGGCAGAAAAATGTGGAAACAGAACTCAAATTCTCAAAAAGTCCAGATTTATTGGACTGGTTGAGAACAGAGAACTCCCTAAGCCTATCACTTTGAGATACTCTTTAAACCTTAAACTGAAAATATCCCTTGATAATTCATTCAGAACTTGCTGCCCACTATCTGCCCATAGCTCTATCCCAGCCCAGGCTCTGAACCCTAAGCAGGTCTCCCAGGACAGGGTCTCCTTTGTGAGGTGCACTGGTGGCTCACACACTGGCCCTCAACCTCATCCCCAGCCCTGGCCTGCAGTTGCACAGGTGGATGGGTAGGTGGGGAGCTGTGGAACCCCGATGGTGAGAAAGATCTGGGTGTGGCCAGAGGCCCAAGGTCTTTTCACTCTTTGTCTTGCCTGAGAACAGGGTGAGGTCACCTTTTAGTTAAATAACAGATTGGCTCATAAAATAAAGATTATCACCCATGAATAAGGGCTCCTTTAAAAAATCATCTATATGCAACCAAAAGGTCAAAAATTACTCCAAAGCAAAGATGAGAAGGTAAGGGGGCAGGGATGCTAGAGGACTGGAAATGGTACCACTGGAGCAGAATGGGTGAGAATGATGACGCATTGTGAAAAATGTAACCCATGTTGTGGAATAACTTGTGTAGAAATTGTTAAATGAGTATCTAATTTTCTTTCTTTCTCTTTAGAATTTAATTTTCTATATAAACTTTCACCTTACTCAAAATAAAATATTATTTGTAAAAAGTGTATGCTCACAGAGTTGTGTAATCGTCACATTTTAGAACATTTTCATTAATTTTAGAACTTTTTTATCATCCCCCAAAGAAATCCAATACCCATTAGCAATCACTCCCCATTTCCTCCCAAGCCCCTCTCCAGTCCCAGGCAACCACTTTCTATCTCTATGAATTTGCTTATTTGGAAAATTTCATATAAATGTGATCATAGAATATGGTTTGTGTGTGTGTGTGTGTGACTGGCTTCTTTCACTAAGCATAATATTTTCAAAGTTCATCTAAGTTGTAGCCTGTATCACTAGTTCATTTCTTTTTTTAGGGCTGAATAATATTCCATTATAAGGCTATCCCACAATTTGTTTATTCATTCACTTTTAAAGGACATTTGGGTTGTTTCCACCTTTGAGTTATTAGGAATAAAAATGCTACGAATATTCCTGTACAAGTTTTTGTGTGGACATATGTTTTCATTTTTCTTGGATGTATTCCTAGGAGTAGAATTGTGGGGCCATATGATAACCCTGTGTTTAATTTTTTGAGGAGCTGTTTTCTGATGTGGCTGTACCAGTTTACATTCCCAACAGCAGTATTTGAGGGTTCTGATTTCTCCACATCCTTGCCAACATGTATTATCGTTGTGATTATAGCTATCTTAGGTAGTTTTGAAGTGGTATTTCATTGTGGTTTTGATTTGCATTTACCTAGTGTTAATGATGTTGCATCTTTTCTTTTTCTTTTAAAAGTTTTACTGTGATCTGAGTGGGAGTTTACGGAGCAAATTCATTTTCCATGCAGCAGTTCATACACATTTTGTTTCCTGACATTGAATGCAATTCCCTAAAATGTAACAGCTCTCTCCCCACTTCCTCCCTGTAGTTACATCTTTCCTGTGTCCTTTCCTATGCATTCCTGCTGAATATCTTTTCATATTCTTATTCTTCCTGTGAATATCTTCTTTGGAGAAATGTATATTAAAATCCTTGGCTTATTTTAAAAAATTGAGTTGTCTTGTTATTTTCCAATTGTACCAGTTCGTTATATATTCTGGATATTAGGTCCTTATCAGACATATGATTTGTAAGTATTTTTCCTTATTGTGTGGCTTGTCATTTCATTTTCTTGATGATGTCCTTTGAAGTACAGATGTCTTTCATTTTGATGAAACTGAATTTATTTTTTCTTTTGTCACTTGTGCTTTTGTTGTACCTAAGAAGGTTTTGCCTAACCCAAGATCAAGAAGATTTACTTCTGTATTTTCTTCTAAGAGTTTTATAATTTTAACTCTTACATTTAGGTCTATGACCCACCTGGTGTTAATTTTTGTGTAAAGAAAGGGGTCCAGCTTCAGTATGTTGCGTCTCATATGGTTTTGATATCCTTTTTTTTTTTTTAAGGTTAAAAAATGGATACTCTGTGTGGAATGCATGAGGATGATATGGATCCTGATTACATCTATGTAAACTGTAACTACTACATAACCTACAGACATGAACTATACTCAAAATGATCTTTAAAAACAAATCAATGTTTAGATTGTAATTACTGTGCATATTTTTAAGATCCAAAATGTAGTCACAGGTGCTCTTGCTTCCATCCTGTAATAAGTCGTTGCTCTTTTGTTTTCTTTACAGATAGGTCAAACTTTGAGGTTCTTCTTTACCCCCCTCCCCCTCAACGTGTTACCCACAGTGTTAGTGGATTTTTCACCCTTAGCCTCATAAAATGGGTTGAGGGATGTTTCATCTTTTTCCGTAAAAGAGTTTGTATTAGATTGGCATACTGTTTTTGTAATTACGTAGATTTTAACTACTGAATCCATTTCTTCAACAGTGACAGCTCTCTTTATGTTTTCTAGAATTAGTTTTGACAAGCTACATTTTTGAAGGAAAATTTTTAGTCTATCTAAAATGTCATGCTTATGGGCCTGAAGTTATTTACAATATCTTCTTTTTTTAAAAAAAAATCTTTCTGAATTGGTCATGATGCCCTTTTTCTGCTCACAGATTATTATTTTTTAAATTATGTTTTTTCTCTTTTTTCTTCTTCAGTCTTGCCAAAATTTTAAAAAGATGCTTTATTATTTTATTTAAAGAACCTGTTCTTGGCTTAATTATCCTCTCTATTAGAAGCCCTGGTGGCACAGTGGTTAAAGTATTCAGCTGCTAACCAAAATGTGGGCTGTTTGAACCCACCAGCCACTCTATGGGAAAAAAATGTAGCAGTCGGCTTTCTTAAAGATTTACAGCCTTGGAAGCCCTATGGGGCAGTTCCATTCTGTCCTATATGGTCACTATAAGTGGAAATTGGCTTAGTGGCAGTGGGTAGCGTAGTGCCTAAGGCATTTGACTGCTAACCAGAAGACTGGTGGTTCAAGCCCACCAGGCACTGCTGGGAAGGGAGCCTGGGCAATCTCCTTCCATAGAGATACTACTGCAGAAACCCAAGGAGGGGTCACTATGAATCGGGACTGTCTCGATGGCAGTGAGGTTTTTTTTTGTACCAATATTTTCTATTTCGTTAATTTCATTCTTCTCTTTTCATTTCCTTACTTCTATATTCTTTGGGTGCCTTCTATTATTCTTTTTCTTGACTTGACTTAAATTCTTTACTTCTTAATATGAACGCTGAATTCATTAATTTTCAGTCCTTCTTCCTTTTTAAGCATTTAAGATTCTGTTTTTTCCTCTAAGAATCTTTTAAATCATATCTCATAAGTTTTGGTTTGTAGTATTGTTAGTTTCTTAATATTTTCATTATGGTTTCTCCTTTGACCTATGAGTTATTTAATAGCATGCTTTAAAATTTTCAAGCACATATCTTGGTTTTCAGTTCTAACTTAGGTGTATTGAGTCAGAACACGTTGATATGACGTTCATTCTTTGATATTTGTTGAAATTTGCATTGTGGTCTACTAACTTTCAATTTTTTTAAATATTCTTATGTGCTTGAGAAGAATGTGTGTTTACTAATTTAGAGATGCAGGGCTCTATATTCAAATCTATGGCATCTTGATTAATTAATTACCAAGAGAAACATGTTAAAGTTCCACTATGGAGCTATATTGTCCAATTTCTCCCTATGGTTATAAATCTGACAATTTTTGTGTTTTGTATTTTGAGGCCATTTTATTAAACAAGTTTAATATTGTTTTGTCTTCCTGGTGAATTGAACTCTATGTAGTGACCCTTTTGATCTCTAATGATAATTTATTTTGAACACTTTATTGTGCTTTAGGTGAACCTAATAATGATTTTTGCAGCAATATCTACTTTGTCTGATACTCATAAATCTCTCCCAGATTTTTCTTTTGATTAGGACTCTCATGAAGATTTTCTTCTATCTTTCTTTCAAACTCTCTGTGTTCTTATGTTTTAAATGGGTCTCTGTTGAACAAAATTTTGGATTTAGTTTGTGTGTGTGTGTGTGGTAAGCAAAGTAAAATTCTTTTTAGTGGGTCTGAGCACCAACAGGCACATGATTATCAGTTAATGAATAAATCTTGCACCAGTAAGCACCCAGTTGTCAGCAAGGTCCCCATCCCCCATTAGCCACATAGAGGCTTTTTTCCCCCTTTTTTTCTTCAAAAATTGCACCTCTCTGTGTCTTCCTAGCCCAACTTAATTTTGTCATCCAATCTGAGTAATTCTACCTTTTTAGTAGTGAGTCAAGTCCATTTAAGGAGCTCTAGTAGTGCTGTAGGAGCTCTGGTAGCATAGTGCCTAAGGCACTTGACTGCTAACCAGAAAGCTGGCGGTTCAAACCCACCAGCCACTCCTCGGAAGGACGATTGGGCAATCTACTTCTGTAGAAATACTGCCTCGGAAACCCAAGAGGGGTCACGATGAGTGGGGTCCGACTCAACGGCACTTAACAACAACGACAACAGTGTATATTCTCTCTGTCCTGCTTTCTCTGAACTTCCTCCCCTCCTTTCTTGCTTTTTTTTAGATTCCTAGGACTTTTAAAAAATTACATTGTTTTCTCTCTACTGATTGAGAATCTTGTTGTTGTTGTTGTTGTTTGCCGTCGAATCGGCCCTGACTCATAGCGACCCCTCCTTGGGTTTCCATTGAGAATCTTACACCCTCTATTTCTGATTGTTTAGTGTTATTTGTAAAAATGTTAAATGTATTCTTTTTTTAAAATTTTTTTTATTGTGATTTGAGTGGAAGTTTACAGAGCAAATTCTTTTTCCATATAGGATTTCATACACATTTTGTTTCATGACATTGATTGCAATTCCTCACAATGTAATAGCTCTCTTCCCACTTCCTCCCTATAGTTACCTCTTCGCTATGTCCTTCCCTCCCATGCACTCCTGATCTAACTCCCTGTGAATACACAGCCCTTCTGTTCTCCCATGATTAATCATTCTAAGGAGTGTATATAACTGATGTAAATGTTCATCCCATATGCTTGTCTACTGTTTGGCTGGAAGTCATTAACGTGTATTCTTAACAAAGTCTAAAGTTTATTTTCGCCCTTCTTCCCTGGAATTCAAGAACCACTGAATACTTTTAACTAAAATCACACTTTCTCATTTTGAGTGTTATTTTTACTCAGTATTTTAGTTCTATCTTATTTTTACTCCACAAACTGGGCAATCTACTTCTGTAGTGATACCACCTAGGAAACCCAAGGAGGAGTCGCTATGAGTTGGATCTGACTCTACGGCACTGAGTTTGTTAGTTAAATTTCTATATCAACATAGAGGGAGTTTCCTGATTCTTTTATTTATTTATTTTTAATACTGATGCATACGATTCCATTATACGGATGAGCCATAATTTATTTGACCAGCTTTCAACTGATAGACGATGAATTGTTTATCTTGCTCCTACATACAATATTGCAGTGAAAAACCTTGTGCCGACCTCATTTTGGACATGTGCAGATGCATCTGTAGAATAAATTTCCAGAATTTAATAGCTGAGTCAGAACTTGATGCATTTCCAATTTTGTTATAAATTACACATTTTTAGGCTTGGCACCAGTGTTTATTTCTACCAGCAATGCAGAGTGGACTTACTTTCCCTCGTTCTTACCTGCAAGGTGTGTGATCAAACTTTCATATTTTTGTCAAGTTAGTTTTTACTTCCAGTGGCTTATATTTTCATAAATAAATTATAAATTTTATTTGTAACTGTTTCATTCTCTTCTAAATTTCATGATTATGTTTTATATCCTTTTCTTAATTTTTGAAAGTATTCAAACATATATATTTTGGATTTTACATCTAGTCATTACAATATCTGAAGGGTTTGGTGCATCTAATTTTGCCTCTTGTTATATCAGCTAAATAGCCCTCTTGGTGACTGTATCCTTGAGTGTTTTGTTTGTAATTTTAGATTGTAAATTCATGCTTGGCTGGGTTTTATCTGTGGGAATCCTACAAATACTGGGTTGACAGCATTCCTCCAAAGAAGGTTTGCATTTTCTCATTTTACTAACCCAGACCTCTTTATATTTAATTTTGGCTTGGCATGTCCTGACCTATGCAGGTGGTATAAATTTGAACTCCAAATGTATGGAAAAGTATGTCAATGGTGCTTTAAAAAAAAATTATTGTGATTTGGGTGAAAGTTTATGGAGCAAATTCATTTTCCATACAGTAGTTCAGCACACTTTGTCTCATGACATTGACTGCAATTTTCCACAGTGAAACAGCTCTCTTCCCAATTTCTCCCCGTAGTTACCTCTTGCCTTTGTCCTTCCCTCCATGCATTCCCCCAAGCTGTCTCCCTATGCACACACAGCCCTCTATTCTCTCATGATTGATCTCTCCAAGGAGTGTATCTACCTAATGTAAATGTTCAGCTCATATGCCTGTCTTTTGTTTGGCTGGAAGCCACAGGAGTGGGTTCAGTTCCAGACCTGAAGGGCAGCTAGGGGCCATAGTCTCAGGGGTTCCAGCAGGCTCTATCAGACCAGCAAAATTGGTCCTTTTTTTTTTTTTTATGATTTTGAGTTTTGTTCCACATTGTTCTCCCACTCTGTCCAAGCTCTTCTACATGAATCCCTCTCCAAGTGGTTGACAGTGGTAGGTGGACACCATCTAGCTCTTCTGGTCTTGTAGTTATATAGGCTGAGGATCGCATGGTGTACCAGTCGCTTGGACTAATTGTTTCCGTGTGTCTTTGGTTTTCTTCATTCTTCTTTGCTCTGGACGAGGAGAGACCCATTGTTGCATCTAGATGGCTGCTTGCCAGCTCTTAAGATCCCAGTCGTTGCTTGCCAAAGTAGGATGTGGAACAATGTTTTAGTGTAGTATGTTAGAACAATTGAGCTTGATGTCCCTTGTGACCATGGTCCGAGCCCACAGGTCCAACTACTTGCTCCCTCTGAGTAGCTGGCTGTGGCCAAGAAGTGACTACAACCTTGTCCCCTGTCAGCTCTACTATATATCTGGAAATTCTTACAGAGCATACAAATACACATGTAAAAATATTGTCTGCCAACCCTATACATGATCATGGGCATACTCCCCCCTGCACAGACATACCTAATCATTCAACTTGTCTACCCATCTATCCACCCGTATATCCATGTTTGCCTTTACTGACAACTCAGTACTGTGTGTGCAAAAGGGTTCATCTTTGTTGTCTGTACTTCCCATGTACCTCCCTATGTCTTCCTCTTCTTTAATGCCACTGTGTTTATCACTTACATTTGGTGCATTGCTGCCCTTCTCTTCACCCAAATCAATACTTGTATCTACTTATCTAGCAGTGTTCCCTCCTCTCCCCTCCCACCCCTGGTAACCAACAAAGAAAATTTGCTTCCATATATAAACCTTTCCTTGACTTTTTACAATAATTGACTAATACAGTATCTGTCCTTTGGTGATTGACTTATTTCACTCAGCATAATGTCCTCCAAGTTCATCCACATTATGTGGTGTTTGGCAGATTCTATGTTATTCTTTAAGGTTGCATAGTATTCCATTTTGTTTATATACCATAGTTTGGTTATCCATTCTTCTGTTGATAAGTATGTAGGCTGTTCCCATCTTTTGGCTATTGTAAATAGTGCTGCAATGAACATGGGTGTGCATATGTCTGTTCTTGTCCTGGCTCTCACTTTTTTAGGATATATACCTAGTAATGATATGGCTGGGACAAATGGTATTTCTAATTTTTTTTAAGGAATCACCATTGTGGTGGTTATGTTTGTGTGTCAACTTGCCTGGGCCTGGTTGAGTAGCTGGGCAGCTGGATGTAGTATTCCCTCTGATGAGACTGGTAATCAACTCCATGGTGGAATCTACTGTGAGCGGCTGAGTAGCTGCCTTGGGGAATGTGGTCTGCTTCCTGTATATAAGCAGAAGCCTTGGGGAATGGTCTCTAGCTTATGGCACCTTGAACCCTGCATGTAGCCATGTCGTTGTTCAGCAGCCTGCCATGCTTTGCCGACCTTGGGACTTACAATGGACCTACAATGGCCTGCCGTGTGATTTGGTAATATCGGGACTGTGCCTTGTTACTTGTCAACCTTGGGCTTGGCAGCCTCAGCAGCCAGCAGCTGTCTGAGTGAAGAAAAGCCTCTAGCTTCAGTGGGCGGGGAGCTGAAGCCCAAGGCTGAGGGGCTTTCACCCAGCCCCTAGAGCCTGGCACTTTGAACTTGAACTTAAAGCCTCCAAACTGTAAGAGAATAAACTCCTGTTTGTTAAGGCCGTCCCATTTGTGGTATATTCGTGTCAGAGAGGCACTAGCTAACCAGACAACCATACTGCTTTCCACAGTGGTTATATCATTTTACAGTTCCACCAGCAGTGTATGAGAGCCCCTGTCTCCACATCCTCACCAGCATTTGTTATTTTCTGTCTTATTGAACTTTGCTACTAGTGCTGAGGTGAGATGGTATCTCATTGTTGTTTCGATTTGCAACTCTCTGATGGCTAATGATCGTGAACATTTCTTCATGTGTTTTTGGCACGTGAATATCCTCTTTGGTGAAATATCTATTCATGCCTTCTGCCCATTTTTTAATTGGATTATTTGGTTTTTTGTTGTTGAGGTGTTGGAGTTTCTATAAATTTTAGAGATAAGTCCCTTGTCAGATAGTCATTGCCAAATATTTTTTCCCAGTCTGTAGGTTGTTTTTACTCTTTTGGAGAAGTCTGTTGAAGCACATAAAAATTTAATTTTTAGAAGGTTCCATTCATCTAGTTTATCTTCTGCTGTTTGTGCATTTTAGGTTATGCTTGATCGTCTATTTATGCCATATTTTAGGGCCCCTAAATTTACCCCTATTTTTTCCTTGAGGAACTTTATAGTTTTAGGTTTCCTATTTAAGTCTTTGATTCATCTGGAGTTAGTTTTTGTGTATGGTACAGATCACTTTTTATTTTTCTGCAAATGGATAACCAGTTTTCCAAGCACCATTTGTTAAAGCAACCATCTCTTCCCCATTTAATGGATTTCAGCCCTTTGTCACAGATCAGCTGACCATAGGTTGATAGATCTATTTCTGGGTTCTCAATTCTATTCGGCCAATGGTGCTTTAAGAAGGACTTTATCCTTTCATTCAAATTTGAGACTGAGAAAACAGTTTTTTTCTTGATTTTCTTTCCCACTAAGTACATTCTTTCTTTAGTCTACCCTTTCTTTGACATTATTAGCCCTTTCAGTATTTGGTTTTTGTGTGGGATGGTCTTAATTTCAATTTTCCTATTCCTCAACACTGAAGACCTTTGTCTTGGTTCTCTAGTGGTGCTATAACAGAAATGCCACAAGTGGATGGCTTCTACAAATGGAATTTATTCTCTTGCAATTTAGGAGGCTAGAAGTCTGAGTTTAGTACCAGCTCTAGGGGCTGGGTGAAGACCCCTTGACCTTGGGCTATACCTCTCCCTCTTATTCTAGGCCCACTGGAGCTGAAGGCTTCTCTTAACTCATTCAGCTACTGGCTGCTGACACTAACAAACCCAAGGTCAGCAAGTAGAATGGCACAATCCCAAGGTCAACAGGCACACAGCAGGCCACTGTTTCAAGTCTAGCAATAGTACCCAAGTCAGCAGGCAGCATGGCAGGCCACTGGATGAAGACTTGGCCAAATGCAGACCTTGTTCAAAGCCTCACCTGACATATTAGAAACAGGCCACACCACGAGGGCAACTACTTAGCTGCTCACAGCAGATTCCATCATGGGGGTGATTACACTCTCATCATAGGCAACAACTACATCATAGGCAACAACTATACTCAAAACCATGGCTGAGCCAAGTTGACAGACAACCTTAACTGCCACAACCTTATTTCCTGTAACTCCGGTGGCCGTTATATCCTGAGATTCCCTGGATAGGCATATGCCCTTAGGACATCTGTGACTGCTCTATCTGCTTTACCTTCTAGCTCTTGCTTCTTCAGTTTGGCTCCTTGAGATTGCCTATACATTTTCCAATTTCATCTCAGTTTTTTTGATATATGTTATTATATTTAATCCAGCCCTTCTAGGTGTTCTGTAACTGGGGGGATTTTAAAGGTAACTATTTTATAATATTTTATATTTCTTCTTTCTTTCAATAAATATTTATTCTATTCCTTCTAATTTATTCCAAAAGACTCTTGTAAGTATAGCAACCACCAGTTAATTTCCACCACTAGATGGAGAAGAAAATACTTGTTTTGACAAAGAAATCTAAGCACATGGTGAATGATGGCTATGAACAGGCTTAAGGTGAGTACAAATTCATGCAGACAACATATTAATGAGATGGCCCAACTAGGCAGCATTAAGGGGGCATTTGTAACACTCTTAATTTGAGCCTCACCTCCACCACATTAATTTCTATTAGTTAATAAAACATGAAACTATAATGCTAATGTGTATATTATGAAATTAAGCAGAACTAGAATCTCCTGCTTTCCTTCTTTTTATTTAATCAGTGGTGGTGGGGGGGGTAATAAGGGTTGCAGTAAAGATATGAAGGAATCGCCTAGAATTCAGTTGGTATTTAAAGGAACTAAAAAGACATCAGGCTTCACCCTCTGTCCTTTCCTTTCTGTATTTCTCTTTCAGACTTCATAATCTTTCATCTCCTCTTCTTTTTTTGCTCTACTTTTACCTGAATGCCTTCTCAGCTCACTCATCTACTTCAGTGATCCCACTGTGGCTATTTAAAAATGGCAGCCCCAGCCTTTCCATTTGGCTCCATAGCTCACTCTCTTGACTTTATATAGTACATATTTTACAGATTACAAAGACCTTCACAAACATTATTTCGTTTAAGCCTAACAATATAATGACATTGGCAGAATGCAGTTATCCCTAGTTTTTTAAGGAAAAAACTGAGACCCTACAAGAAGTACTTGTCTAACATTGCATAGCCAGCAAGTAGAAGAGCAGGGACTAGAGCTAGGTTTTCTGGTTAAGGCCCCTCTTAGGAACCTAGCTCACATAGTTGCCTAGTAAATCCACATTCAATTGAAATTCCAATGTCTGGAAAAATTGGATTTCCAACATACCAGTTAGCTCCCATTTTCTGATATTTCTATTAAAAAATAGTAGATCTGGGATTTTTTCTTTCAGAATGGTGGCCTAGGATTAAATAGTTTAAAAAATTGATGTGGGGGCTCTGTGAATGTTCTGAGGGTCAGCGTACCACTTGGTCTGGCCAGCCAGCCATGCTTGGCCATATCTGAGAGTTTTGTGATAAGTTACAAGTGGCCAAAGTCTTGTGAAATCATAACCTTTTCACTGAGCTCAAATGTGAATGGAAAAAAAAGTTCTGAGTAAGAGTCTGACTAATGGCTCTTTGGAAGAAAGTGAGCAATGTCTGAGACTTTTGCATCTGTCTTTTAGCTAGAAAAGTTCCTTTCTCAACCCCACAGCGCCATGCATTTGACCCACCCCGTGCACTGTGTGCATTCATTCCTGATATCGCTCATTGAGAAAGTCCTTATTGAATGCCTACCATGTGCCAGGGGCCATGCTGCTGCCACTGTTGCTGTTAGTTATCAAGTAAGTTCCCACTCATGGTGCCCCATGTGTATCCTTCTCCATAAGATTTCAAGGTCATGATCTTTCAGAAGCAGATCACTAGGCTTGTCTTCTGAGGTGTCTCTGAGTGGGTTAGAACTGCCAACCTCTCAGCTAGTGAGTGATTGAGCACTTAATCATTTGTGCCACCCAGGGATTCTGCCAGGGGCTGCTTGGTCTTTGTGTTGCTAGTTGACGTCGAGTTGATTGATTCATGGTGACCCCATGTTACAGAGTAGAATTGCGCCCAGTAAGGTTTTCTCGACTGTGATCTTAACAGAAGCAGATCACCAGAAATTTTCTTCTGTGATAACACTGAGTGGGTTTGAACCACCAACCTTTAGGTTAGCAGTTGACTGAAAACTGTTATTGCCACCAAGGACCTTCCCAGGACAGCTTTGTTGTTGCGTGCCACTGAGTCGATTCTAATTCATAGCAACCCTACAGAACAGAGTAGAACTGCCCCATAGGGCTCCCTGGCCTGTAATCTTTATGTGAGCAGGTTGACTAGGTCTTTTCTCCTGTGGAGCTCCTGATGAGTTTGAACTGCTGACCTTTTGGTTAGCAGTCAACCAGTTAATTACCTGACTTTCTTCTAGGGATTGCTAGGTACTGACAATGATAGAGAGTGCTACAAAGACACATAAGACGGGGTCCTAGCTTTAAAGGAACTTTTCATTCAGCCAGAAATGTTACAGCACCATAATTGAGCTTTCAGTCTCAAAAGCCAGACTGCCTGGTCAAAATCCCTGCTCTACTACTTACAAATAACAAGCAACCTTGGATAAGTTATCTAATCTCATATATATATACACACACACATATACATATATATGTATGTATGTACACACATATATATGTATATATATGTGTGTGTGTGTGTGTGTATTGTGTGTATATATATATGTTGTTGTTGTTATGTGCCGTCGAGTCGGACCCAACTCATAGCGACCCCCTCCTTGAGTTTCCGAGGCGGTATCTCTACGAAGTAGATTGCCCAACCGTCCTTCCGAGGAGTGGCTGGTGGGTTTGAACTGCCAGCCTTCTGGTTAGCAGTCAAGTGCCTTAGGCACTACGCTACCAGAACT
>NW_006921657.1:6818520-6819629 GCF_000298275.1 Orycteropus afer afer | reverse complement strand
GGTGTACTTCCTCCAGGACAGATCTGTTAGTTCTTTTAGCAGTCCATGGTACTTTCAGCATTCTTCACCAGCACCACAACTCAAAAGCATCAACTCTTTTACGGTCTTCCTTATTCATTGTTCAGCTCTCAAATGCATAGGAGGTGATTGGAAATATCATGGCTTCTATCAGACGCACCTTAGTCCTCAAGGAGACATTCTTGCTCCTCAGCACTTGAAACAGTTCTTTTGCAGTTGACCTTCCCAGTGCTACACATCGTCCAATGTCCTGACTGCTGCTTCCATTGGCATCGATTGTAGAACAAAGCAACGTGAATTCTTTGACAACCTCAATCTTCTCTCCATTTATTTTGATGCTGCTCATTGGCCCAGTTGTGAAGATTTTTGTTTTCTTTATATTGAGACATAATCCATGCAGCAGACTGTATTCTTCAACCTTCTTCAGTAAGTGCCTCAAGTCATCCTCACTTTCAGCAAGCAAAGTTGTATCCTTTGTGTATCGCAGGTTGTTAATGATTCTTCTTCCAATCCTGATGCCACATTTTTCTTCTTATAGTCCAGCTTCTCGGATTACTTGTTCAGCATATAGATTGAATAAGTATGGGGAAAGGATACAACCCTGACGCACTCCCTTCCTGGTTTTAAACCATGCAGTGTCCCCTTGTTCCATTCAAACGACAGCCTCCTGGTCATGGTACAGGTTCCTCATGAGTACAATCAAGTGTTTGGGAATTCCCATTCTTCTCAATGTTATCCATAATTTGTCATGATCCACACTATCAAATGCCTTTGCATAATCAATAAAACACAAGTAGACATCTTTCTGGTATTCCTTGCCTTGAGCCAAGATCCATCTGACAACAGCTATGATATCCCTTGTTCCACGTCCTCTTCTGGATCCAGCTTGCACCTCTGGAAGGTCTCTGTCAATATACTGCTGCAAACGTTTTTGAATTATCTTCAGTAAGATCTTACTTGTGTGCGATATTAATGATATTGTTCTATAATTTCCACAATCTGTGGGATCACCTGTCTTTGGAATGGGTACAAATATGGATCTCTTCCAGTCAGTTGGCCAGGTAGCTGTCTTCCAAATCTCTTGGCATAAC
>NW_006921657.1:6815287-6817022 GCF_000298275.1 Orycteropus afer afer | reverse complement strand
AACAAACATATGAAGAAATGCTCATGATCATTAGCTATTAGAGAGATGCAAATCAAAACAACAATGAGATACCATCTTGCTCCAGCACTAGTAGCAAAGCTCAACAAGACAGAAAATAACAAATGCTGGCAAGGATGTGAAGAGATTGGGACTCTTATACACTGCTGGTGGGACTGTAAAATGGTACAACCACTGTGGAAAGTATGGCGATTCCTTAAAAAATTGGAATTAGAAATACCATTTGACCCAGCTATTCCATTACTAGGTATATATCCTAAAGAAGTGAGAGCCATGACAAGAACAGACATACGCATACCCATGTTCATCGCAGCACTATTTACAATAGCCAAAAGATGGAAACAACCTAGGTATCCATCAACTGAGGAATCGATAACCAAACTATGATACATACACACAATGGAATATTATGCAACCCTAAAGAATAACCTAGAATCTGCAAAACACCACATAACGTGGATGAATTTGTAGGATATTATGCTGAGTGAAATAAGTCAATCATAGAAGGTCAAATATTATATTAGTCTGTTCTTATAAAAGTTAAGGAAAGGTTTATCTCTGTTGTTGTTATTATGTGCCGTCGAGTTGGACCTGACTCATAGCGACCCCTCCTTGGGTTTCCAAGGCAGTATCACTATGGAAGTAGATTGTCCCATCTTCCTTCTGAGGAGTGTCTGGTGGGTTTGAACTGCCAGCCTTCTGGTTAGCAATCAAGTGCCTTAGGCACTATGCTACCAGAGCTCTGGAAAGAAATTTTCTTTGTTGGTTAACAGGGGTGGGAGGGGAGGGGAAGGAATACTGTTAGAGAGGTAGAGATAAGTATTGATTTGGGTGAAGAGAAGGGCAATATACCAAATGTGAGTGATCAACATGGTGGCATTGAGGAAGAGGAAGACATAGAGAGGTACATGGGAGGTGCAGATAACAAAGATGAACCCTTTTGCACATACAGTACTGTGTTGTCAGTGAAGGCAAACACGGGTATATGGGTGGATAGATGGGTGGATGGGCTGAAGTATTAGGTATGTCTATGAAGCAGGGCGTGTACCCAAGACAATATGTGGGGTTGGCAGACAATGGTTCTATAAGTGTATTTGTATGATCTGAATTCCCAGGTGTATAGTAGAGCTGACAAGAGACAAGGTTGTAGTCACTTCTTGGTCACAGATAGCTACCCAGAGGGACTGAGTAGTTGAAGCTGTGGGCTCGGAACCATAGTCACAGGAGACATCAAGCTCAATTGGCATAACATACACACAAAACATTGTTCTACCTCCTACTTTGGCGAGTAGCAACTGGGATCTTAAAAGCTTGCAAGCAGCCATCTAGATGCAACGATGAGTCCTTCCTCGTCCAGAGCAAAGAAGAATGAAGAAAACCAAAGATTCATGGAAACAATTAGTCCTAGTGACTATAACCTATACGACTATGAGACCAGAAGAACCAGATGGTGCCCAGCTATCATTGTCGACCAGTCGGAGGGTGATCTATGTAGGAGATCCTGGATAGAGAGGGAGAATAATGTGGAACAAAACTCAAAATCATTTGGAAGGAAAAAAAAAGGGGGGGGGGACCAGGTTTGCTGGTCTGATAGAGCCTGGTGGAACCACTGAGACTATGGTCCCTAGCTGCCCTTCAGGTCTGGAATTGAACCCACACCTGTGGCTTCCAGCCCAACAAAAGACAGGCATATGAGTTGAACATTTACCTGAGGTAG
>NW_006921657.1:6811556-6815187 GCF_000298275.1 Orycteropus afer afer | reverse complement strand
CTTTTCCGTAGGAGTAAGGCTGGGTTTACTCAGATGATGCAGCTCTTTCCCAGTCCTATTTTGAGAGCCTTCTAACCTAACCGGACTATTCATAAAGTTGCGTGGTAATGTATCAAACAGTGTTTCTTTGCTATTCATAAGGTTTCCCTGGCCAATTATTTGAGAAGTGGACGGCCTCCTCCTCCTTCCTAGCCTGTCTCAGTCTGTAAACTGGGATGATGCCTGTGCAACATGTGCATCCCGCTGGGTTAGAAACACCAGTGGCTCAGCCTCAAAACTCACATCAATATGTCACCACGGTAGGACAAACCGACAGACAAGTTTGCCTCCCTGTTGGAAACCTCTCCTACCACCCTTACTTGGGTCCCTGTGGCTGAATCCTCCTCTGTCCAGATTCCTAGGCCTTTTAATCCCTTTTCTCCCGTTCTCCTGCCCTGCTGCTTTGGGCGTGCCTGAGTTCCTCTCCTCACCTGGATCCCTGCGGCTGACTGCTCCTCTGTCCGAGTTCTTGGCTTTTTTAACCCCTTTCTCCCACTCTCCCGCCCTGCTGCTTTGGGCATGCCTGATTTCCCTCTCCTCACCTGGATCCCTGCGGCTGACTGGTCCTCTGTCTGAGTTCCTGGCTTTTAATCCCCTTTTTCCTGCTCTCCCATACTGCTGCTTTGGGCATGGCTGAGTTCCTCTACTCACCTGGATCCCTGCGGCTGACTAGCATATATTTTATATATATAAAATGATTTGTATTACTACGTATTACTATATAATTTTCTCCATTCATAGATGTAAACAAATGAGAATTGGTTTGTTATCAAATCCCACTTTCTAAATGACTTGCATTATAAGACTGGAGAGATGTGTCATGCATAGTGTAAAGGTACAGACACTGGGCTCAAGATACAATGAAAGTATAAGACACCACACATTTTTTAAAAAATCACTGACTTAAATGAGAAAAGTTTTTGTTTTCTGATGAAATATTAAAAGCGTGTCTCAAAACACAATGATGGTGATGAGGGCTTACATGAATAGAAAGGCCTCAGGGTACTTTTTCTTTTATCTGCTCAGAATGTATTCCCCCATCACCCCCTCGCTCCTTTCTAATAACTTCTCCTTACCTCTAGGGTGAGGGAGTCACACAGATGTCTTTTAAGGAATTTTCCTGGAATCTGTCCCACAACATTTTAGTTATTAGGAACTCTGTGGTATAGTGCCTAAGGCATTTGACTGCTAACGAGAAGGCTGACAGTTCAAACCCACCAGCCACTCCTGAAGGAAGATTAGGCAATCTGCTTCCATAGAGATACCGCCTTGGAAACCCAAGGAGGGGTCCCTATGAGTTGGGACTGACTCAACAGCAGTGAGGTTTTATCTATCTATTTATTTATTTTTTTCAATCTCTTTAAGCCTCGTGTCATCATATGTCAAATAAGGCCAATAACTGTGCCTAACCAACTATACTTGTAACTCCCAGTGTTATAAGTGGAGAATAAATGGAGAATATGGATAATAAATGAGGTAATGTATGTAATGGACTTGGCACAGAGAAAAAGGTCTAAATAAAAGTTATATAACAGAATGAGGTGAGGTAATTGATATAAAATCTAAAAAGAGGTTTGAGACATGTCACTTCAAAATGAGGAGCTATATTGATCCAGAGAGGGGTATGGTGGTTTGGGGTTGGGTTCACCTACTGGTGCCACTAGAATAAGATGGTTTTGAAGACTTGACAGGTGAAAGAGACTATGCAAAGGTGTCCAGAGATGGGAACAGCAGGAGCAAGGGTATGGAAACAAGAAAGAACAACTCACATTAAGGGAATATCGTATGTTTATAGATAGGACTAGAATGTACGGTACAAATGGGTATTAATAAATATAATTATTATAAATATCCCGTATTTAACACTCACTGTCTGGCATCTTGTGAAGAGCCTTGTAATTATCACCTAACCCCAGCACATATGAAACTTTGAAAAAGTGCCTAAGGCATCTGACTGCTAACCAGAAGGCTGGCGGTTCAAACCCACCATCCACTCCTTGGAAGGAAGGTTGTGCAATCTACTTCCATAGTGATACTGCCTGGGAAACCCAAGGAGGGGTCGCTATGAGTCGGATCCTACTCAACAGCAGTGGTTTTTGTTTGTGTGGTGACAAAGCCCCACACTGAAGAGAAACTGTTAGGAGGAGAAGCTAAACTGAGTAGGACAGTGAGGAGGCAAGTAAAGAGAGGGTCCAAATAAATGTGTGTGTGTGTGTGTGGGGGGGTAACAACGGAAGCAGTTCTCAAACTCTGAAGGCACATTTTGTATAATTTGCTGTACATTTTACAGTACAACAGAAGAAGAAGCTCTAGAGCTACGGGTTTGGTCCAAGATATCCTTGCCCATGTGAAGAGTAGAGGAAAACCTATGATATTGAAGCATATTCCCCCAAAAAACCAAACCTATTGCCATCAAATCAATTCCAATGCATCCTGACCCTAAAGGACAGAGTAGAACTGGCCCATAGGGCTTCTAAGGCTGTAAATCTTTATGGAAGCAGACTACCACATCTTTCTCCTGTGGAGAAGCTGATGGGTTTGAACTGACAACCTTTTGGTTAGGGACCAAATGCTTCACCACTGTGCCACCAGGGCTTCTTTACTGAAGCATACGATAGTAGAATAGGAGCCCAGTCCATTCGGAGTTGTTACAAGGAAAAAGAGACTGCAAAAAGGGCATGGGGGCAGCATCATCTGACTTCCTCTAACTTCATGAGGGGGACAGAGAATCGCCATTAGCAGCCCAAGGCTTACTGCTATGAGGCGGAAGTCAGACATACTGCCATCCTCCATTTTTACCAATTCTGACACCAACCATTCTTCCCATGACACTACTTCTCTGCTGAGTTCAATAATTTGTTGCAATGGCCTCATAGAACTCACAGGCAATACTTTTGATTATGGGGTTTATTAGGGAAGTAACAGGTTACAATTCAGATTCAGGAATGCTCAGGATACAATTTTTCAAACAAGACAGCCTTCCCTTGGCCATCCCAAAGGCACACCTCTCTTTGGCCCTTGGCCTGGCCTCTGCTCTGTGCCGGTAAGTGTTATAAAGCTCTTTTAGTTCTTCCTATAGGGGGCACTCTGCCAGCAAGCCTCCTGCCCAAAGGTCCTCAGCTTTCTCACTCCATGAGCTGGCAAGCCCACCGCTTTGTCTTGTTCAGTCTCTTGGTTTTGCTTCCTCTGCTGCCGCAGTCTCTCAGCGACTCTTTAAGCCAGTCTCTTTACCGGTCTCTCTGCCACGATGGTTCAGTGCAGGAATCTTGGATCAGAATGCACTCTACTCCACTTCTGGCTCTTGTCTGTTGATGGCAGTGAGATCCCCCCTTCTGCCTCTTAGAGGGCTTATTTTAAGCCCAATGGAATGACAAAACTGACCAACCCCCACATTAGGGTTCCATATACCTTATTTCCATGGTCCCAGCCCCACAAGGATGCCATGTGCCTTATTTTTATTACTAACAAGCTATCCCATCCCCTATGTAGGCCACAAGCACCTCACATTTGCATAGTTCCACACAATCATCAGGAGCTCTGGTAGCATAGTGGTTAAAGCACTTGACTGCTAACCAGAAGGTTGGTGGTTCAA
>NW_006921657.1:6799880-6802679 GCF_000298275.1 Orycteropus afer afer | reverse complement strand
GTCAATGTCATGAGACAAAGTGTATGTGAACTGCTGTAGGGAAAGGGAATTTGCTCTATAAATTTTCACTCAAATCACAATAAAAAAAAATGTTAAAAAGCAAAGATATCACTTTGAAGACTGAGTTGAGCCTGACCCACAGTGTTTTTAATTGCTTCATATGCATGTGAAAGCTGGACAATGAATAAAGAAGACAGAAGAAGAATTGATGCCTTTGAGTAATATACTGAAAGCGGGTGACCAGCACAGTATCACTAAGGAAAAAGAAGACACAGAGGTACAGACTATTACATAGTTTATTTATATACAAAGGTAAATAAGTATTACATACACAATACTGCATTATCAGTAATCACAAACATTAATCTGCGGGGAGATACATAGGTAGACAGGCAAGATGATCAGATATAGACAGGCGAAAAAGAAAATAACCATGACCATATATATATAGGTTTGGCAGACGATATTTCTACATATGTATTTGTATGTGCTATAAACATGGCCACATGTATAATAGAGCTAATAGGGGGGCAAAGTTATGGTAACTTCTTAGCCACAACAAAACTCCTTGATGGAGTGAGTCTCTGGACTGGCAGGCTTGCCATGGTTGCAGCTCAATTGGCATAGCATGTTGTTGTTGTTGTGTGCCGTCAAGTCAAACCTGACTCATAGCGACCCCTCCTTGGGTTTCCGAGGCAGTATCACTACGGAAGTAGGATTGCCCAACCTTCCTTCTGAGGAGTGGCTGGTGGGTTTGAACTGCCAGCCTTCTGGTTAGCAGTCAAGTGCCTTAGCCACTATGCTACCAGAGCTCCCTGGCATAGCATAGTACACAAAAACATTGATCAATATCCTATTTTGGTGAGTAGTGACTGGGGTCTTAAAAGCTTGCAAGCAGCCATACCAGATGCAACTCCTGGTCTCTCCTTGTCCAAAGCAAAGAAAATAAAAAGTGCTGGGAACAATTAGTCCAAGAGACTAGTGGATTATGGGAACCTCAGCTTACATGACTCTGAGACCAGAGGAAATAGATGATGCCTGGCTACCACTGCTGATGGCTCTGAAGGGATAAAAATTAGAGATCCTGGATATAGTAGGGGGAAAATGTGGAACAAAACTCAAAATCATAAAAGGACCAGGATTTTTGGTCTCATAGAGACTGGTGAAACCCCAGAGACTATGGCCCTGAGTCACCCTTTGGGCCTGGAATTGAACTCACTCGGGTGGCTTAACTTTCAGCCAAACAGTAAACAAGTCTACAAGGTGAACAATACACCAAGGAGGTACACTTCTTAGATAAGTTAACCACAGGAGATCAAAAGGACAGTATTTGCTCAGGGAGAAAGTGCAGAAGGTAGGAATGCATAGGGTAGAAGGACACAGGGAAATGGTAACCACAGGGAGGAAGTAGGAAGAGAGTTGATTCATTATGGAGACTGCAATCAATGTCATGAAACAAAATGTGTATGAACTGTTGAATGGAAAATCAATTTGTTCTGTAAGCTTTCACTCAAATCACCATGGCCTTCCAGAAGAACAAACACATTTGTCTTGGAAGTAGTACAGCTAGAATGCTCCTTACAAATGAGTATAGTTACACTTCATCTCATGTACTTTGGACATGTAGTCAGGTGGGGCCAGTTCCTGAAGAAGGACATTGTGTTTGGCACAAAAAGTCAGCAAAATAGAGGAAGACCCTCAACAAGATGGATTGACCCAGTGGCTGTAACAATGGGCTCAAATATAGCCATGATTTTAAGGATGGTGTAGGACTGGGCAATGTTTCATTCTGTTGTACACAGGGTCACTATGAGTCAGAACCAACTTGTTCACACCTAACAAAAACAGCAACAGTGGGTGTGAAGTCATAGCTCATTGTGGTTTTGATTTGCATTTTCCTGATGCCTATAAGGTTGAGTTATCTTTTCATGTGCTTATTGGCCATATGTATATCTTCTCTGGAGAAACATCTATTTAAATTCTTTGCCTATTTTAAAATTGAGGATTTTTTTTTTTTCAAATTGCTTAATTGTAAGAGTTCTTTGTATATTCTGGAGGCTAGATCTTTATTGGATATATGATTTGCAAATATTTTCTCCCGTTTTGTAGGTTTTTATACATATATACTATAAAATTAATTCAAAATGGATCATAAATTGAAATATAAGAGCTAAAATTATAAAATTCTTAGAAGAAAACATAGGTGCAACTCTTCATCAATGGTTTCTTAAAAATATTACCAAAAGTATAAGCAACAAAAACAGAAAATAGATGGTGCCCAGCTACCCTTACTGAACATTTTGATCAAAGATTTCATAGAAGAATCCTGATCAAAAGAGCAGAAATCCAGAACAAATTTCAAATTCTCATGGACTCTAGACTTTCTGGAGCCATGAAGGGTGGATGAACTGCTAAAACTATTGCCCTGAGATAATCTTCAACCTTAAACCCAAAATATCTCCTAAAGAGAGAGATCCAATAGATCTACCATCTCAGGACCATAGTACTGGGGGACACCGGACTCAATTGGCACAACAAAATACATAAAAGCCTTGCTCCACATCCTACATTGGTGAGTAAAAGCTTTCAAGCGGCCATCTAAGATGGAGCTAATGGTCTCCTAGCACTGGAAGCGAAGAAGAAAGCAAAACATAAATAAATAAATACCAAGGGCATTTGGAAGCAATCAGCCATAGCACACAATGGCCCTCGAGACCAGAAGAACTAGATGGTGCCCAGCTACCAATGCCAACCACTCAGGAAAGGATCAAATCTGGAGATCCTGGATAGAGTGGGAGG
>NW_006921657.1:6796546-6799780 GCF_000298275.1 Orycteropus afer afer | reverse complement strand
TCCATAGTGATACTGCCTCGGAAACCCAAGGAGGGGTCGCTATGAGTCGGGGCCGACTCGACGGCACATAACAACAACAACAACAACACACAATCATCTGTGGGAGTCACACAGACCACAGCTAGAAGAGCAATACTAGGTAATTCACTGCACCAGAGAGTCTAATGAGCAGCATAACAAGTTTATAAACAAAACAGAACAAAAAACCCAAACTCCCTGCTGTCAAGTCGATTCAGCTCATAGCGACGTGTCCTTGGGTTTCTGAGGCGGTATCTCTACAGAAGTAGATTGCCCAATCTTCCTTCCGAGGAGTGGCTGGTGGGTTTGAACCACCAACTTTCTGGTTATCAGTCAAATGTCTTAGGCACTATGCCACCAGAGCACCCATGCATACATTAGAGTATTTATGGTTGTCAGGGTCTTTATTATGTATTATTTTTTCTTTCCACTGTTTGCTTTTAACTATGTATATATAGTTAGCATCTGGAAATGGATACTTTAATTATTAAGTATTCTAATGTATGCCACCAGAGCTCCCATGCATACATTAGAATACTTAATAACAATAATTAAAGTATCCATTTCAAGATGTTAAAAAAAAAACACACACACAGAAACAAAAATAAGTAGTTAAATCCAAATAGTAGAGAAAAGAAATAATAAATAAGGCCCTGACAACCATTACTCTATTTTCTGTCTCTATGGATTTATTGGGAGCTCTGGCGGTGTAGTGCCTAAAGCATTTGACTACTAACCAGAATACTGGAAGTATCATGGACTGCTAAAAGAGCTAACAAATCTGTCCTGGAAGTACAGCTGGAATGCTCCTTGGAAGTGAGAATGGCCAGACTTCATCTCACCTACTTTGGTCATGTTGTCAGAAGGGACCATTCTCTGGAGAAGGATATCATGCTTTGAAAAGTGGAGGGTCAATGAAAATGGAGAAGGCCATCAACAAGGTGGATTGACACAGTGGCTGCAATGATGGGCTCAGATATAGCAAGGATCATGGGGCTGGCACAGGACTGAGTAGTGTTTCTTTCTGTTGTACGTAGGGTCGCTATGAGTCGAAGACGACTCAGCAGCACCTAACAACAACTACAACATGGATTTATGTATTCTGGAAATTTCATACAAATGGAGTAATACAATATGTGTCTAATTTCTTCCACTTAGCATATTTTAAAAGTTCATTCATGTTGTAGTATGTATCAGTATTTAATTTCCTTTTATGACTATATAATATTCCATTGTATGGATGTAACATATTTTGTTTACTCATTCATTAGTTGATGGACATTTGAGATGTTTCCATTCTTTGGCTATCATGAATAATGCTGCTGTGAACATTTGTGTACAAGTTTTTGTGTGAACATATGTTTTTATTTTTCTTGGCTATATACCTAGGAGGGAGCTCTGGTAGCGTAGTGGCTAAGGCACTTGACTACTAACCAGAAGGCTGGTGGTTCAAACCCACCAGCCACTCCTCGGACGAAGATGGGGCAATCTACTTCCGTAGTGATACTCTCTCGGAAACCCAAGGAGGGGTCGCTATGAGTTGGGTCTGATTCGATGGCACATAACAACAACAGCAACATATACCTAGGAGTAAAATTTCTGAGTCATATGATAACCATAAGTTTAGCTTTTTGACAAACTATTAAACTGTTTACCAAAGTGACTGTACCATTTTACATTCCCACCAAGTGTAAGAGGGTTCCAATTTCTACACTTCCTTGTCAAGACTTGTTATTATTTAAAAAAAAAAAAATATATATATATATATATAGCCATTCTAGCAGTTATGACATATTACATTGGGAAAGTCTACTGCCAAAGAACTCTTTAAAGTGTTAAAAATCAGAAGAGTTCTGGTAACATGGAGGAATAGGCAGAAAGACTGCACAGACCCTCTTCAACAAAGAAAAGGGGAACCAATTAACACAGATAGAGAAGATAATCCTGAACACCTGAGCCTTGAAGGGAAGTGGACTAAACTCCAACTAGCAGAAGAATTTACATGAAAACACCAAAAAAGGAGACATACAGAGCTGTGGTCTGGCATTGATCCTGATGGCACAGACAGCTTGGATGTTGCCAAGTGGTGTTAGGAACTAAGAATTAACCTGAAAATCAGCCCTGCTACCCAGGGGCTGCACAGAGGACTGCTCTGGTGGTGGGTGAATAAAAGAGGAAGTAGTGAAGAGGAAGGTGGGCTGAGCTGTGGAGTTTTGCCTGTCCAGAAGATGCAGCCATTTTGAATGTTTACAAGTGGCTTGACCATTTTGGATATTTAAATCAACAGCTTTCTCCCAGATTCTAGGGACTTAAGAACAGGCTTCACTTGCTAGGAACCCCAAGGACATTCCAGACTCAGATGACTGGAAATGTGCAACATTCCCCTTGTTACTCTTATACCTCACACCCTCTTGGTGAATGGAGGTGCAGCCATCCCTCACTCCCACCTACCTTCTGGGCTGGCAGGAATTCTATCCCAGTCTGTGTACTTGGACAGAGCCTGGGTGCCCTGCTCCGATTATTTTTTTCCTGTTTTCTAGTTTGTTTTTGTTTGTTTTAAAACTACTACTATTTTTATTACTTTTGTCCTTTTTACTATTATTCTTTATTCTTTCCCTTCCAGGTTCTAGTTTTCAGCTTTTTTTCTTTTCCCTGTTCCTGGTTGCCATGTTTTTTCTTTCTTGTGGTTAACTCCGTTACTTGTATTTCTTTTCATATTTTTCCCATTTTTTTCTTCATTATTCTCCTTCTCTACCTTTTTCTCTTATTGTCCTCTCCCCAGATATTGCAGGTCATTTTTTTTTTCTTATTATTCCCTTTTTTGGTTACTATTCCTGTGTGATTACATGGTGTATTTTTTTGCCCATATGCTTTTACTCTTTTGATGGTTATTCAATTGTTACTTTTGTCTAATGGAGTGAAAGACAGCAGTAGTCCCCATACGACACAACTACACCCAAACCTCCTGCAGCTTCACTTACTGAGTGGGAGCCACCACTTCCTTTTCCACCAACAGGCCAATGATAAACAATCACCAAGAAAAGCCTGACTTACCCTTGGCTGCCCTTCACAAACGGTTAATAGAGGTCTATATACAACAATGTCACAATGTCTCAAAGACAACAGACAATCACAGTCCACACAAAGAAGCAAGATAAAGTGGTAGAAACAAGGGAGCAGGATACAGACCCAAAACACATCCCTGAGGAAGAAGCA
>NW_006921657.1:6772686-6779024 GCF_000298275.1 Orycteropus afer afer | reverse complement strand
CTCAATAATGACCAGAATTACTGGTCAGATGAAATCTGGTGAGACCCCCAATACTATGGCCCTGGAATACATTCTGCACCTGGAATAAAATGCACCTCCAGGGGCTGGCTCTCAGCCCAATAGTTAATAAGATGTACATGCAGACCACTCAGTCCAGGATGCCACACTCACACACTCAATGGTAATACATCCCTTAGAGCAATAGACCACAGGACATCAGAGGACCAACATTCAAATTAAGGAAATGCAGGACAAACAGGAGTGCATAAATATGAGGGGCACAGGGGGAGGGTTACAAGGTAGGGAGGAGAGGAGACTAAGTTAGGGTTGGACATGGTAAATGGGGAATGAAACTAAATGTACGCATTACGTTGAATGTAAAACAAGCTCTTAAAATTAAAAAAAAAAATCCCCTAATGTTTTAAAACCAAATAATAGTTTACCTTAACTATTGAAAAAGATCTGCATTGAGCATTACGGTCTTTTAAATACTGTCTATATGGGTTCATATTGACAACAGCAACTCAAAAGACTAGATAAGAACCTTAGAGGGCAGTACGTTTATGTTAATGAGGGAGCAACAACTCAAAAAAGATGTAGAAACTGTTGAATTGGTATATGTTTTTTTTTTTTAATCAGGTTTTTTTTTAATTTTTATTTTTATTAGGATTTGGGTGAAGATTTACAGAGTAAAGAATTGGTATATGTTTTGCTGTGCATATTCTCAACAATAACAAAATAAAATTCCAAGGAAAAAAAGAAAGAGAGAAAGAAATGGATTCAAGACAGTCATATTTGTTGTTCCTTACAACCCCAGAGAAGCTTCTGTTGATTTCCGAGGGACTTTTTATTTTTTCCATAAAAAAAAAACCCTTGGAGAGGTTTATTAGGACTTGCAGGAGAGGAAGGAGAGGGAGACAGAGGTAAGGAGGCTGGAACATCCCAGTCCAGGACAGGAAGAGCGAATACGTGGTCCGAGGAGATTTTGGATTAAAGCAAAATGAAGTTCATTGAAGTTCTTTGGCTCCCTGTCAGCAAGGGACTCTGAGAAGACAGGCAGGGCCAGGAACAGCCCAAAGCCCACATTCCAGAATGCTCAGGCTTTGCAATGGGCTGTCATTATTTTCAGCGCCCAGCAGCACTAGGAACCAGGCCCTCAGATCTCAGTGCCCAGTGTCAGAGAATTTTATAAATGGTTGTGAATGCATTTTACAGCCATTTCAGAAAGCACCTAAAAAACAAAACAAAACAAAATTCACTGCTGTCTAATCGAGTCCGACTCTTAGCGACCCCTCCTTGGGTTTCCGAAGCGGTATCTCTGTGGAAGTAGATTGCCCAATCTTCCTTCTGAGGAGGGGCTGGCAGGTTTAAATCACTAGCCTTCTGGTTAGCAGTCAAATGCCTTATGAAAAGGGGGAAGGGTCTGTTCCCAGTAGCCCTTGGTCTGCCCCGGCACCCACCCTCCTCCTAAATGACAGCCACCTTGTTTCTCTCTCTCCCAGGACACAGATCCTAAGAGCAGCTTTGCACCTTCTTTGCAGCTTCCTGGGGACCCAAGCACCCCCAGCGGCTCTTAGAGAAGCCAGTAGTCAAGGCCTTGGGCAGGTGAGATGAGCCACCAGCCCTCACCGCACAGCACCTCTGCAGCTCCCCAGGAGCTCCCCATGACTCCCTGAGGGCTGTACTGCAGGCACCCGGGTCCTCTCAGGTACAGGACACAAGTCACCTTGTTGGTGAACTCCAGAGACCCTTCACTAAAATAACAGATGTCTTTGATCTCTGATTTCTGGGCAGTAAGCTTTCGGTCACAAGAGCCGAGGAGGTCATCCCAGCCACAGTCTGTGTGACAGACCTGTACCCTCAGGGGTCCCATCATGGACAGGAGCACCTCCCCAAAGCCCATCTCTGTCATCCACCTGGGGTTGTTATTGTTCCATAGGGTGCCTGTCTTCAGCTCCTGGTCACCAAAGATGACCTTCACGTCAGCGTCTGTGGCAGTGACACTGTCTCCCCACAAATTGCACGCTTGGCTGATGACTATGTCCAGCCGGGCCAGGCCTCTCTGCCAAGGACAGCAGTCCTGGTTGGTGACCATCAAGCCATGGCACACACACTGGCATGGGTCATAGGGGTTCTTCCACTGTCCCGGGGGGCAGGGCTGGCTGCATTGTTCCACCGTGCCCTGTCCCTCATGTACTTGCTCACGGCCCGCCTCAGTGCCTCCCGTCATGGGTCACGGCCCCCCAGGAGCACATGAAGAGGCTCCAGGGTATAGTCCACCAGGCCAGGGCTGTCCTGCAGTGAGATCACCCAGGTGGAGAACTGCTTGGGCCCAGTCTGTTTCCCGAACAGCAGGTCATGCATGGAGGTAGTGGCCCACAACCACTTCTGAATAGCATTCTCTGTAGCCCTGGTGGAAGGAGGCCATGATCTTGTGTTGTTGCTTTTCTTCCTCACAGGCCTAGAGTTCCTTTGAGAAATTGGCATTGCCAACTGTGGTAGTTCAGTTTGTGTGTCAACTTGTCTGGGCCTGGTTAAGTGGCTGGGCAGCTGGTGGTAGTTACTCTTCATGATGAGACTGGCAATCAACTCCATGGTGGGATCTACCACAAGCAGCTGAGTAGCTGCTTTGGGTATGTGGTCTGCTTCCTATTTATAAGAAGTAGCTTTGGGAATGGTCTCTGGCCTATGGCACGCTTGGACCCTGCATGTAGCCGTGTCATTGCTCAGCAGTCTGCTTTGCTCTGCCAACCTTGGGACTTACAATGGACTTAAGTTAATGGCCTGCTATGTGGTTTGGTAACATTGGGACTGTACCCTTTTACTTGTCAACCTTGGGGCTTCTCAGCCTCAGCAGCCAGCAGCTGTCTGAGTGAAGAAATGCCTCTAGCTCAAGTGGGCCGGGAGCAGGAGGCAGAGCTGGACCCCAAGGTTGAGGGGCTTTTACCCAGCCCCTAGAGCCTGGCACTTTGAACTTGGACTTAAAGCCTCCAAATTGTAAGAATAAACTCCTGTTTGTTAAGGCCATCCCATTTGTGGTATATTCTTGTCAGAGCAACACTAGGAAACCAGAACACCAACTGTGGTAGTTAAGTTTGTGTCAACTTGGCTGGGCCTGGTTGCGTGGTGGGCAGATGGTGGTAACTATTCCCCATGATGAGACTGGCAATCAGCTCCATGGTGGGACCTACCACAAGCAGCTGAGTAGCTGCCTTTGGGACTGTGGTCTGCTTTCTGTATTTAAGGAGAAGCCTTGAGAATGGTCTCTAGCCTATGGCACATTTGGACCCTGCGTGTAGCCGTGTCATTGCTCAGCAGCCTGCTTTGCTCTGCTGACCTTGGGACTTACAGTGGACTTAAGTTAATGGTCTGCCATGTGGATTGGTAACATCGGGACTGTGCCTTCTTACTTGTCGACCTTGGGGCTTCTCAGCCTCAGTAGCTAGCAGCTGTCTGAGTGAAGAAATGCCTCTAGCTCCAGTGGGCCGGGAGCAGGAGGCAGAGTTGGACCTCAAGGTTGAGGGGCTTTCACCCAGCCCCTAGTATGGAGAGGCACTTTGAACTTGGACTTAAAGCCTCCAAACTGTAAGAATAAACTCCTGTTTGTTAAGGCCATCCCATTTGTGGTATATTCTTGTCAGAGCAGCACTAGGAAACCAGAACACCAACTATGCTGTATATGGCCTCGATGGCCAGGCAGTCACTCACCTCATTGGCCTTGAGCCTTTCTAGGGCCAGCTTGCAGGTGCGCAGGGCAGTGATGGCTAAGACCCAGCCCCCTAGCTCCATGGCCTAGATGAAGTGGTGCCATAGTTGGAGATGAGCCTGAGGTAGTTGGGCTCAGTGGAGGCACTGAAGTGAGGGGGCAGGGCCCAAAGGGCTCCATGAAATCAGGGCAGAGTGGAGGAGTGTGCACCAGGCAAAAGCTGCAGAGGAGAGAGCAGAGGGACGTCGGTCAATTCATTTCCACAAATTCATTGAGCACCAATTCTGTTCAAGTCAACAAAAAATATATGAAAGACCCTGAATGTACTTTGCAAGGGACTAAAGGGAGGAGATGAGCAAATGCCTGTGTCATAAAAAATACTACAAAAGAGTAAGCAATGCATTGCCCAGTGCTGGGTATCTGGTACCAGAAGGGGCTGGTAACGGCTTCATGGAAGAGGCAAAAAGATGGACTTATGGACTATGTCCTAGAGTAAAACTCTTAGACTATTAAAGTTGCAAAAAGATATTTGTTGGAAGCATAAAAACCATATGAGGCAAACAAATCGAAGGGGTGGCTGCATCCTGAGAATAGATATAGTGTGGAAACCAGGAACTAGGTTACAATGTTCTGATTGGAAGTTGTAAGATGAGAAGTCAAGACAACTGGTGGCAGGGATCTTTACAGTGATTGGTTGAAAATATGAATGTGGGTTATTTGGCCAGGTAAAGCGATTGTCAGGCTTGGTAGGATGGAGGGTCGACAAAAGAGGGGGAGGCCTTCAACAAGATGGATTGACACAGTGGCTGCGATGATGGCCTCAAGTATAGCAGGGATCGTGGAGCTGGCGCGGGATCGGGCAGTGTTTCGTTTTGCTGTGCATGGGGTCGCTATGGGTCGGAAATGACGGCACCTAACAACAGCAACAACAAAGCGGTTTTATGGGGCTGTTACAAGATAATTATCTTAAACATTTCCTGAAGGCAGCTGAGGGGGGGTCTCCTGTAAAGATCTTGTGTCAAGTCCCTTAAGAACATTAAAAACATTTCTTTTGCAATGTACTTAGATCTCCTGGGTCAGAACCCTCCCGTAGCTCAAAAAGAAAACAGTTTCTTAGTCACAAGCTTTTAACTCTGTACCAGCATCACTGATTGTTAAAGAAGTTAGCATGAGTCAAGATGGAGCCTGAACTCAGGCTCAGACGGGCCATTTCACTTTGGTAAAACACCTTAATTTTAGGGCTCTTGCACATAACCTCCTGGGTAATGCAGAGGCAGGACGTTGTCACAAAATGGGATCAGGCCTACTGCTAGGCCAGCCACCCTAAGTATTCTATCTGAAGCTCTTATTCAACTGGTAGCCTTTTGTTTGTTTGTTCCTGGTTATCAAAACAATAGTTGCCCATGTTGAAAATTTAAAAAGTACATATAGAGAAATCATTTCGAAAGCATATTAAACACTCTCTCAGCAGAATTCTCCATCCACTTTACCAACGTCACTGACCTTCCTCTTGGTTACTGTCTGGTTGATTCTGACTCAGGGCATCTCCATGTGCTTCAGAGGAAAACAGCTCCATAGGGTTTTTAACAGTTGATTTTTAATTAATTAATTAAATTGTGATGTGGGTGAAGATTTACAGAGCAAATTCACTTTCCATATAGCAGTTCACATATACTTTGTCTCATGGCATTGACCACAGTTTACCACAATGCAACAGCTCCCCTCCCACTTCCTCCCCATAGTTACCTCTTCCCTGTGTCCATCCCTCCATGGACTCCTGTCCCCTGAGCTGTCTCCCTGTGCATAAGCAGCCCTTCTTTCTCACATGATTGTTCTCTCCAAGGAGAATATCTACTTGAGATAAATGTTCAACTTATATGCCTGTCTTTTGTTTGGCTGGAAGCCACAGGTATGGGTTCAATTCTAGACCTGAAGGGCAGTTAGGGGCCATAGTCTCAGTGGTTCCACCAGACTCTATAGGACCAGCAAACCTGGTCTCCCTCCCCTTTTTTTCCCCTCCAAATGATTTTGGGTTTTGGTCCACATTGTTCTCCCTCTTTACCAAGAATCTCCTACATAGATCCCCTTCCAAGTAGATGACAGCGGTTGCTGGGCACCATCTAGTTCTTCTTGTCTTATAGTCGTATAGGTTGCAGATCGGATGGTGTACCAGTCGCTAGGACTGATTGTTTCTATGACTTTTTGGCTTTCTTCATTCTTTGCTTTGGACGAGGAGAGACCCATCATTGCATCTAGATGGCAGCTTGCTAGCTTTTAAGATCCCAGTCGCTAGTTGCCAAAGTAGGAGGTGGAACAATGTTTTGTGTAGTATGTTATGCCAATTGAGCTTGATGTTCCCTGCGACTATGGTCCCAAGCCCGCAGGTTCAAATACTCTGTCCCTCTGGGTAGCTGGCTGTGACCAAGCAGTGACCACAACCTTGCCCCTTGTCAGCTCTACTATACACCTGGGAATTCTGGTCATTCGCATAAACTTGTAGGACCATTGTCTGCCAACCCTATATATGTTCTTTGATACACTCCCTATTTCATAGACATACCTAATCATTCAGCCTGTCCACTCATCTATTCACCCATATACCCATGTTTGCCTTCACTGACAACGCAGTACT
>NW_006921657.1:6769386-6772172 GCF_000298275.1 Orycteropus afer afer | reverse complement strand
CTAGTTCCAACTTTTGAGGGAATCACCATACTGCTTTCCACAATGGTTGTACCATTTTACAGTCCCACCAGCAGTGTATGAGAGTCCCAATCTCTCCACAGCCTTGCCAGCATTTGTTATTTTCTGTCTTGTTGAACTTTGCTACTAGTGCTGGAGCAAGATGGTATCTCATTGTTGTTTTGATTTGCATTAACGTTTGATTTTTCAGAAGTAGTTCACCAGGCCTTTCCTCTAAGGTACCTCCGGGTGAACTATAACCTCCAACATTTGGTTAGCAGCCAAGTTCATTAACTTTTAGCACCAGCGAAGCACTCCTCTTAGCAACCTAGCCCTGCTCAATCAACCCTGACCCTGGTGAGGTTTCTGGGTGGCATTTTGAGTAACTTTTCCTTTAGCTACCTAAGGCCTCCACTTGTCCCCATGTTTATATCTCTATTGTTTCTCAGTGCAAATAGAATGTTGCTACTCCTTTCTCCTTATCTATGCTCACTTTGACCTTTCCCTCAACCCAGCAAGCTCCCCTGTACATATTCACCTGTACAAGTGACACTGCACCAAGTTTGTGCTGAAGGTGTACTGGTCCTAGAACATCTTCTGGGCTACAAAGTTGGCTGCCTTGGAGTGCAAGCTGGCCATGGGGGCCAGTGTGTTGACTTTCGACATGAGGGTTATGTTCAGCCCAACTCACCAGTCATTGTGAATGCTGCTGGCCACCTCCTCCAGAGAGCCAAACTTGGCACTGGCCTTGTAATGCTTATAACTGGAACTCCGGACATGCCAGTTAGTGAGTGCCAGGGGCAGGTGCTAGAGAGTGCCCTGTTGTAGAGTGTTTTCACAGAGGGTACAGGAGCCATCTGGCCATTGGAACCTATGTGTGTGCACTGGAAAGGAGCCCATGTGGTGGAGGCTGATCACATCCACACCCTCCCCTGCCAGCCATGTGTTGGGCATGGACCTGAGAACACGGTGGCACTTGGAGCTGTTGGCCGTGTAGCAGGGAGCCGAAGAGGGCAAGGGCCACAGCAGAAGAAGGATGCTCTGGAGGAGCACGCAAGTAGTCATGGCTACACAGGGACAGGGGTGCTAGCATCTGTGAAGCTGAGCTTGTGAAGGCAGAAGTAGACCAGGTGTCTACAACTTCTCACCCTCTTCACACACTCACCTAGTCCCCTTTCTAGCATCTCCACTTGCTGTCGGGAACGTCCATGGGCATACCCTTGGCCACAGTGGAGCTGGTGTAGGGTACAAAGCTGGAGTTGGGGATGGCTCAGCTGAGGGTACTCAGGGGCCTTCAGGAATGGAACAGGTTCCATTCTGGAGCAAGTGGTCTTCAGTCAAGCTGCAAGACCAAATGTCTCAGTTTTCCCAGGGGGCTCCCCTTATCAGTTTGGTATCATCCTAGAAGGAAGCTTTCTTCCCTCTCTTTAGGTACCTGGCTCCCTCATCAGCACTCACCTGGATTGCCTCTGATCCTATTTTCAGGTACTCCGGTCCAATGCATAGCAGAGGGGAGTAAAGATTGTGACGCATCTCTTCTCCTTTTACTTATGGAGATAGGTGACCTGTCACCTCTTAGGTCACAGGCTTATAGGAAGTGTCTGGGAGGACGTTCCCATGGATCTCTGTTTTGACAGCTTTTGTTTGGAACCATCCTTTTCAAAGACTTTTGCATAGAAGACAGCCTTGGAAGATAGAATCTTACCTTCCTCCAAGGCAGAGATAGGTTTGTTTGTGGTCCCCTGGGGCAAACTCCAGAGTGCTCGGCTGTGACACAAACATCCACCTGGGCCGGCCTCTGAATCACCCCGTGGGACTTAGGGGGCAAGGATGCTCATGTGGCCTGCTGGACTGTGAGCAATAAAGTGCTTGATCTCTGATTTAGAGTTTAGTGTCTTCTGCCAGTATCTATGAAACTGAAGATTATACAAGTAGGGTAACATCTCAGACTCTTCATAGGCCTTGAGAGTTTCGGGGATGAGGTGCTGATGGACAGAGCCCTGTGTGGGCAGTGGAGGGGGATGTGAGAAGACCTCCAAGGATCAGGTAACAAAGGCTCTCAACTCAAGTGGTGGGTGAGGATTGGGAGTAAGGACCCTGCACTGTCCTCCCTGTTAGTGAGGCTGTGAGGTAGGAGGTAGAATTGAAATAAGTTGTTCCCTCTCCTGCAGACAGGAAGAGGAGGAAGGATCCAGAGTCTTCCATGCTGACTGAGAGCTGAGCTCTCTGGACAGATTCAGAACTGCAGGCTGCTGGACACCAAAGCACCAGGCAGTGCCCCTCCCAGCAGACTGAAGATGACCAACCACCCACTGTTGACATTTCTTTTTTTCTTTTGGTTTTTGGTTTTATCAACGTGAATGTAACTTATTAATTTATGATAGGAAATTAAGCATCAATAATTATTATTCATTTATATTGAGTGCCCCAATTAAAGTACTTTACATGGATTATCTCATGGTATCTACTAGTTCAATTACCATTTGACTATAAGAGTATCTAAATTTAACAGGTTTAGATCAAACTGCTTGTTCTGGTTACCTACTGCTGCTCTGACAAGAATATACCACAAATGGGATGGCCTTAACAAACAGGAGTTTATTCTTACAATTTGGAGGCTTTAAGCTCAAGTTCAAAGTGCCAGGCTTTAGGGGCTGGGTGAAAGCCCCTCAACCTTGGGGTCCAGCTCTGCCTCCTGCTCCCAGCCCACTGGAGCTAGAGGCATTTCTTCACTCAGACAGCTGCCGGCTGCTGAGGCTGAGAAGCCCCAACGTTGACAAGTAAAAAGG
>NW_006921657.1:6748276-6768196 GCF_000298275.1 Orycteropus afer afer | reverse complement strand
ATAGGCCCATTGTCTGCCGACCCTATATATGATCTTGGATACACTCTCCATTTAGACATACCTAATTGTTTAGCTTGTTCACCTATCTATCCGTCCCTATACCCATGTTTGCTTTCACTGACAACTCAGTACTGTATATGCAAAAGGCAAAGACCATACTCTTAATAACAAGGGGACTAGATTCTTAAGTTCTCTGATCAACTTAACACATCTATTCGATTAGAAAACTATTTTTCAGAATATAAAAATAATACACGTTCATCATAGAAAATTTAGACTGTTGGGAGAACAAAAGTAAGATTTAAAAATCACACTTACTTTCTAATCAGCTGGCTGTAAGCACTATTTACATTTTGGTATACTTCTTTCACTGTTTTACATGGGTTGTATAAAAGTGGCTGACCACACTACTTGTTGTTGTTAGACGCCACATTGTTGACATTTCTTGAGATTACTGATAAACTGGCTCCAGCCTCACCTTTGTGGCCTTAGAAATGGATCCGTAATCTGTATTTGGCTCTCTGGGACATCTGTGGTTTGACAATGACCAATCGTGCTTCCTTTCATCACACACAAAAACCCCAAAAAACCAAAAACTCACTGCTGTCCAGTCGATTCTGACTCATAGCAACTCCTCCTTGGGTTTTCTAGGAGGTATCTCTATGGAAGTAGATTGCTCAATCTTCCTTCCAAGGAGTGGCTGGTGGGTTTGAACCGCCAGCCTTCTGGTTAGCGGTCAAGTGCCTTAGGCACTACACCAGGAGCACTCCCAGAGGATTGCTGGTCTCACTCTACCTGCCCTGGCTCTTTCTGATCTGCACACCTTAGTAACGCAGCCAGGCCAGAGCATGGCTGTCCCCAGCAAGGCGTTAGTCCTTGTAGCTGCTTCCTGGGTAATAATCAGCAAAAAAGAGGTGGATGGTATATCCAAACCCAACTCTTTTGAGTCAGTAGATGCTGACTCATGGTGACCCCTCTATGTTACAGAGTGGAACAGCTCCATAAGGTTGTCTTGGCTACAATCTTTACAAAAGTCCCTAGGTGGTATAAATGATATGCACCCAACTACTAACCTGAAGGTTGGCAGTTCAAAACCCACACAACAGTGCAGTGGAAGAAAGGCCTGGTGATTTTGCTTCCATTAAATTATAGCCAGGAAAACCTTATGAAGCAATTCTACTCTGCAACACATGGAGTGGTCATGGGTCAGAATACACTCAGGCAATGGTTGTTTGTTTGTTTGTTTGTTTTAATCTGTATGGCAGCAGATCACCAGTCCTTTCTTCTGTATTCCACTGGGTGGGTTCAAACCTCTAACCTTTAGGTTAGTCAAAACTCACTGCCATTGAGTCGGGTCCGACTCATAGCAACCCCTCCTTGGGTTTCTGAGGTGGTATCTCTACGGAAGTAGATTGCCCAGTTTTCCTTCCAAGGAGTGGCTGGTGGGTTTGAACTGCCAGCCTTCTGTTTAGCAGTCAAATGCCTTAGGCAGTATGCTACCAGTCGAGTGCAAACCACTTGCAACACCCAGAGACCTTGTGGTGGTATAGGAGTCGATTCTGACTCATAGCAACCCTACAGTGTAGAACTGCCCCACAGGGTTTCCAAGGCTTTAAGTCTGTACAGAAGCAGACTGACACATCTTTCTCGCACAAACCACCAACTTTTCAGATAACAGCTGAGTGCTTAACCACCACACAGGCCTACTTTAAACATTTAGTGGAGGTGAGAGCTCTTGAGTGTAAGAAAGCTTCCATGGCTAGTCAGAGGGGCTTCTCAAAAGCACAGCCCACAGAAACCCTATTTTTGTATCTTGTAATGAGTAACCTTGAGTTTTTGTTTTAGCTTACTCCAGATTTGGGTCCTCACGCTGTACTTTAATTCTCAGGCACTTGGTTCTCTCTGTGATCTTATTTATCTCCCTTCTGCTCTGGTACCCCTCCAGACAGAGACCCTTGCTCAGCTCTATGATCCTAAGTAGCTGCTCAGTGATGGAGACAGGAGCCCTGGGAAGGGTTTCTGACCCAGTTCCCATCCCACAACCTCCCAGCTTCCCAGTGCTGGTTTAGCTAATTCATCTGGAAGCCTCGCCCAAAACATATCCTTGAGGGCCTATCCAGGCACTATAGGGGCACTAAAGGACCAACAAGAAGCTCTGGTGGTATAATGGTTAAGACATTTGGTTGTTAACCAAAAAGTTTTGTGCTTTCAATGCACCAGCCGCTCTGCAGAAGAAAGATGAGGCAGTCTGCTTCTGTAAAGATTTATAGCCTTGGAAACCCAATGGGGGGTCACTATGAGTCGGAACTGGCTTGATGGCAGTGAGTTTTGCTTTCCAGCCCAGCAGTGCCTGCCTGGGCAGGCAGGTGACTAACCAGGGCCAGTCAGGGGCTTGCTGTCAGCTACTGAGATGATTTGTATCAATATCCAGAGTTGCCACATTTTATTGTATGTAAATTATGCTTCAATGAAGGTGATTTTTTAAAAAAGAAGAAAGGGGACTACTACTACTACTAATAATACAGTGACCATTACTGGTTTGGTCTATCTTCCTTCTTGAAGAGAATCTAAAACTTGATTTCCAATGCAAAATCAAAACTGACCATAAATTAAACACACACGCACACACAAACCATCGAGTTGCCCTTGGTAGCTGCTAACTTTCCTCACCTTCTATTGGGATTTTAGGGACATTTCTCCATGAGCACAGGATTTAATCAGTGGTCCCCAGGCCCTCCTGAGAGCTGCCTGTATGTCCAGCCCTGTTCTTACCAGTGGGGAGCCAGGCACTATAAGGAAGGATTACGAAGCTAACTCTTTAGTGAGAAACGCCATAGAGGAAGGTTGAGAGCATGGATTTTGGAGTCTGAAAACCTCTGCTGCTTTCTAGCCGTGTGACCTTGGGCTGGTTCCTTAACTTCTCTGGACCTTATTTTAAGTCTCCTCTGTAAATTGGGGACAATGTGTACCCCACAGAGGCTATCTGAGGAAAGGTAGTGAAATCTCTTTTAACCTGACATTGGGTCCTAAGTGAACAAGCTATCCCTGGTTGCATTTCTACTTGGCATATCTGGCCCTCCTGTCTGAAGGTCTGAGCTGGTGGAGCCCAGCTTCCTAATAGCAAACTGCACTCTTTACACTTTGCCTTGTAAACATACCATTATTACAATTATTATTATTGGTATGTTGGTAGAAAGAGTTCTTTCCTTGGGGACTTTCATTTTCAAGCCTGGGAATGCCCCTAGGTCCACAAACCATGGTGGTGATGATCTCCTTGGGAGCATTATTAAAGCAGATGGGAGTTTTCTTTGTTAGCACACTTCTGTCTCCCTGGGCCTGGCCTGCAGTCCCCATAGTAGTTCAGATATTTTGACTCTCATCCCTAATCCACACAGTCCTTCTGGCAATGAGCTCAAACTATTCACAGGAGTCTTCTAAGGCCCTGGAGAGAGTTGCTCACCCAATGTAGAGGCCTTTGGGGGGTATGCACATCAATTCTGTGTAATGCAACATGCATTTATTGAGAGCCTACTGTGTGCAAGCCCTTGCGAGACAAAAGATGAACAATTCCTGCCCTTGAGGGATTGATGAGAAATGCTTCAAAAAGTGGTTGTAAGTCTTTCTCCAGACTTTAGCAAACCAGTTGCTCTTGAAAAGTTTCCAACTCATGGTGACCTCATCTGTTGCAGAGTAGAACTGCACTCCATAGAGTTTTCAAGGCTGTGACCTTTCAGAAGTGGGCATCTTTCTGGACAGGTTTGAGCCACCAACCTTTCGGTTACTAGTTGAGTGCTTAACCATTTGTGCTACCCAGGGACTCCTTAAACCTTAGTAGGAATCTCTTAACACTACATAGGCTTAAGAAACCATAAATAATTAATTCATACATTAATCCATTGATTCAGCAAGCATTTATTTTCCAGACTTTATGCTAGACCATAGGGAGGCAAGAGGAATGAGATCTCTAAGGCACAGCTATTAAGCCAATGAATATTTGAGTGCAGGGTGTCCCATAGTAGACTTGTGTCAAAGGTACAGACGTGGAGTGGAAGATGGAACAATTGAGTGATTTGTTGCTGATTCTGTGCCTGGGAGTGTTTCATGGAGGAAGTGACTACTGAAAAAGGAGTCAAAGGAGAGTCAGAGCTTGCCAGATGGATGTACGGTCAGAAAACTCTCAGGCTGAGAAGGCAGCCTGTAGAAGACAGTGACTGAGTCACGGGAAGTCAGGAGCTCCACTGAGATGATCTTATTGACTCCTGTTGCAGATGGGACCAGGGGCAAAGAGCGGAAGTGGCTGCCTAGAGCTGCTCAGACAGCTGACCACAGGGTTTTGAACAGGATTCTGGTCTCCTAACTCCCTCCCGGGGTTTATTTCTGATTGGACAAACATTAGACATCTTATACAATGCCATCTTCACACCTGATGAATCATAAGCAGGTGTAAGTTCAAAGTTTGTCAGTAGGGAGCAGATCTAGACGGCTGACATTTGTGGGTTTTGTTGGTGCAGAGTTTTCACTGTGCCAGGCGCATGGTAGCTGCTTGATGCATGTCTGTGCACGCATGCTGCTTTTTCCATGGCTGAATGAGGGACACGCAGATGACAGCTTTCCACTTGTGATGATTCATATTAGGGTGTATAAAAGCTCTGCACACATTGGAAGCAAGATTTCAGGAGGCAGAGTGCTGGCACCTATGATGCCTGCAGTATGAGTGAAGGAAGGTCCTCCTAGAAAAAAGCCAATGTAGATTCACCTCTGGGAGCTTGGGTGGCACGGGTCATTTTCAATTGTCTGCTAACCTAAAGGTTGGTGGTTCAAACTCACTGAGAGGTTCTGCAGAAGAAAGGCCTATGTGTTTTTGTAAAGATTACAGCCAAGAAAACTCTATGGAGCACATGGGATCACTGACTCAGTGATGAGGGCTGCTAATAACAGTAAGATTCGGCTCTGCTGGGTCTGCCCTTTGAGTGGGAACAGTGAGAAAGCACTTCTCAGTCACTCGGGACCTTCCCATTTTAAAGGATTAAGAAGGAAGTAGAAATGCCAATAGTATTTTAAACCTTTTCTGCCGTTTGTTTTCAAGAGCTTGCAGACATTTGGCTGGTTTTGTGTACGTCAACTCTTGGCAAAAATAACCAAAACCAAACTCACTGCCATCAAATCGGATCTGACTCACAGCAACCACTCCTTGGGTTTCCGAGGCAGTATCACTACAGTAGTAGATTGTCTAACCTTCCTTCCAAGAAGTAGCTGGTGGGTTTGAACCGCCAGCTTTCTGGTTAGTAGTCACATGCTTTAGGCACTACGCCACCAGAGCCTCCAACCATCTCTTGGCAGGAGACAGATATTACCACTCTCATTTACCAGATTTAGAAACTGAGGCTCAGACAGGGGCTGTGGCACAGGGGACCTACTGGAGCAAAGCTGGCCTTGGGCAAAGAGAGAAAAATCTCCCTCTGTGGTCTGGTTGCTGGGGCTCAATTCCGCCATAGGATTGTTACCCCATTAAATTTAAGAAATGCACATACACACAAACATTTAAGAAACAAAACAAAACAAAAACCACTGCCATCGAGTCAATTTTGACTCACGGTGACCTCATATGTTACAGAGTAGAACTACCCCACAGGATTTTCTTGAGCTCTGGTAGCCTAGTGCATAAGGCACTTGACTGCTAACCAGAAGGCTGGTGGTTCAAACCCACCAGCCACTCCTCGGAAGGAAGGTTGGGCAATCTACTTCCGTAGTGATACTGCCTTGGAAACCCAAGGAGGGGTTGCTATGAGTTGGGGCTGACTCCAAGGCACACAACAGCAACAACAAATTACAAGCAACCTTTATGAAAGCAGATCACCAGGGCTTTCTTCTGCAGCACTGATGGATTAAATTCAAACTGCCAATCTTTAAGGTAGTAAGTCGATGAGGTGCAGTGAATTACTTGCTATAGTTCTTCTAGCCGTGGTCTTTGTGACTCCCACCAGATGACTGGGTGGGACTATGCAAATGTGAGGTGCTTGTGGCCCACCAAGGGGATTGGACAGCTTACTAATAATGTAAATAAGGTGCATACCCTTGTAGGGGTGGGACTATGCAAATAAGGTGTATGGAACTCTGATGTGGGGATTGGTCAGTTTTGCCATCCCTCTAGGTTTAAAATGAGCCATCCCAGAGGTGGAAAAGGGGGAATCTCACAACTACCAAGAAGTGGTACCGCCTTGGAAACCCAAGGAGAGGTCGCTATGAGTCAGGTCTGACTCAATGGCACATAACAACAACATTAAGAAAGAAAAGCCAGGAGTGGAGCATATCCTTTGGACTCTGAGATCCCTGTGCTGAACTTCTTAGACTCAAGAGACAGAATTGTAACACTTGCTAAGATAGCAAGAGATGCCAGCAGAGAAATGGCGGGAGTAGGACCAAGAGACTCAAGACAGAGCAGTGGGCTTCCTGGCCCACAGAGTGAGAGAGCTGAGCACCGTTGGGCAGGAGCCTTGCTGGTGGAGTGGAGTGCCTTTCTGGGCACCTATCAGCAGAGCTAAAAGAGCTTTGTAACACTAGCAAAACAAGGCAGAGGTCAAGGAACTGCGGGGCCGGGAAGCTGAGGCCAGAGAGAAGCTGGCCTGTGGCATGGCTGAGAAGCTGTCCTAATGGAAGAACTGTATCCTGAGTTGTTTCTGATCCTGAATTGTAATCACTTACTTCACTAATAAATCCCATAATCCTTAAATATTGACTGTGAGTTCTGTGTGGCCATTGTAACAAATTCTGAACCCAGTAGAGAAGAGAGTGCCATGGGAGGGACAGTTCGTGTGAGAATTGGTAAAAAAAAAAAAAAAAAAGTTGGAGGGTGGCGGCATGTCTGACCTCAGCCTTGGGCTGTTGGTGGTGTTCTGTATCTTCCTTGCCCCTTGTGAAGTTAGAGGAGGTCAGCCCTTTCCCCCCCCCCCCCCGCCCTCCCACTTTATACTGTCGAACACCAACTCTTTGTGCTGCCCAGGTAACTTACATATATTTGTTGTTAGGTGCTGTTGAGTCGAATTTCTGAATCATAGTGACCCCATGTGTTACAGAGCAGAACTGCCCCATAGTGTTTTTTTGCTGTAATCTTTATGGTAGTAGATTGCCAGGTCTCTCTCACATGGAGAGGTTGGGTGGATTTGAATCACCAACATTTTGGTTAGCAGCTGAGTGCTTCACCAAGGCTCTTTATATATAATATACATATTCTATATTTAAAATCACAGAGAATAATATTACAAGCACTCATCCCATTCTAACTTAAACCTTTCACCCTGTTGGCCACGATACAAACACAATTTACTCTAATGCCTCAGTGTGGGGGAGGACTCTGAGGACAGGTTTTAGTTTCCATTACCTTTCTTTAGCTTACCTCTGCTTCTCAGACTCTCAAACTCTCTGCTGTAGAATAGGATTTGACTCATGGTGACCCCTCCTTGGGTTTCTAAGGCAGTATCACTCCAGAAGTAGATTGCCCAATCTTCCTCTAAAAACACCTCCAGCGGCTCCCAGGAGCCCTCTTGAATAAAGGCCCCTAAATGTGGCCTTTCAGGCCCTATGTGGCTCGATCCCTGTCCATCTCCCATGAGCCCCTTGGGCTCTGCTCTTCACTCACACTGGCCTCATTTTCGTTTCTTCCATCAGCCAAGCAGTTCTCTCTGCCTGAGACCTTCTCCCTCTCCTCTTTCCCTGACCAACTCCTGCTCCACCCTTCAGGTCTCTGCTGAGAAGCTGCTTCCTCTAGGAAGCCTTCTCTGTCTGCTCAAGACAGATGCTTCTCTGTGCCCCTACAGTGCCACTGCCCGCCCCCATCCCAGCTTGTCCCCCCACACACCCTAGAATTCCCTGCTTCTCTGCACCCAGCATTTTTATTATGATTTTGTTTTGTCTTATCTGTTAGCTATTGATACTGAATGGGAGATGAGGTCTGAGGTTTGCTTTCAACTAATCCAGGGTATGGGGTCGGGGAGGATAAAGATGAAACGAGAGTGGCCATTAAAGCTGGATGATCAGTAAATGGGAGATCTTCATATTATTCTGTTTTCTTTTGTGTATGTTTGAAAATTTGTACAATAGTATCTTTAAAAAGGGGAGTATGAAAAAGAACTCCCTCTTCCATTGCTTCTGGTCACACTGAGTGAACATGTGATGCCTGGAGTTGATGCAGCCATCTTGTGACTAAGAGGAGACAGCCTAAAAATGATACTAACCACCAAGCAAGGCTGGGTAGAAAAAAGGAACTGGGGGCTTGATGATTCTTTTGGACTGCTAAATCAGCTAGGTCTGGAATATGTCTGCTTCAGGATTTCTTGTTACATGAGATAATAAATTAAGCCATATTTAATTTGTTGCTGTTGTTACATTTGATCAAAAGCATTGTATCTAATCTAGGGAAGGGAACAGCATGGAGGCCAAGACCTTCTTTGCTGCAGGATACCACCCATGGTATCTAAGGGGGTACCAGGGTTGGAAAAAACTTGTGAGACATTGGTCCTTGCCAAATATGAATCCTTTTTATCACACCCAGGGGGCTCCAGGAAATAGGGAAGGGGTAGCTGGTTTTTGCCTTATCTTTCTTGAATCCAAAAGGCCAATGCCAGGGGCTGCACTGGACTTTAGTTCCAAGGATGCTGATGTTGCAATCATAGACCTACAATTCTGGGAGAGGAAACGCCTGAAACAGAGCTCCCAGGACAGCTGGCCTTTCTGGCATCCCTTATCACACTGACAAACAACCCTCCTCTCCCTGCGTTCTTCAACCACAACCACACAACATCTACACACAGGGCACGAACAGCATTGTTTCAAACTGATCTCATGGTTCAGCCCATCTTGGGGGGTATCAGCTGTTCTGTAACGGATGACAAATCACTGTGGTTAACTTAACCCTCTGGGTTTCCTAGATATGGCCATGAGACACTTGCCAAAAATGTGCAGATGGAACCCTAGGGAGACAAAGGAAAACGGGATGTGGAAAGAGGCCCCGAGGTCTGGTCTCTCATTCATCCAGATGCCCCTGGAGTTCTGCCCAGGCCCCTGGAGTTCAGATCCAGTTCTGTCCCAGACACTGGAGATTGTGGGGATGGGAGGTGAGGGCCACAGTCTTCAATGAGGGGCATATCACAGAACCTCAGTTAGTGAGCTTGTTCCTGACCTAAATTGATTCTGATTGTCAAGGCTTTGCTTAGAATGGTGATTCTTTTCTTTTTTTTAAAAAATACATTTTCTTGAAATATAATTTATGTACAGTGAAATACACAAAATTAAAGTGACATGAGTCAATGCATTAGAATGGTGATTCTTCAAGTTGCATAAGCATCCCCTAGAGAGCTTTAAAAACACAGATGGCTGGGCCTCTCCCCCTGAGTTTCTGATTTGAGAGGCTGGGGTGGGGCCTGAGAATGTGCATTTTCTACAAACTCTCAAGTTAGACTGATGGTGCTGGAGATAGCGGGGAGACCCCAATCTGAGAATCGTGGGCCATGAACAGCACTTACTGGGTGGTGTAAATGGTTAACACATTTGGCTGCTAACCTAAAGGTTCTAGTCCACCTAGAGGCACCCTGGAAGAAAGGTCTAGTGATTTACTTCAAAAAAAAAAAAAAAAAAAATCACCTATTGGAAATCCTATGGAGCACAGTTCTACTCTGACACACATGGGGTCACCACGAGTTGGAATCTAGTTGATGGCAACTGGTTACAGGTTGGACTTGAACTTCTTAGGAGGACTGTGGCTCTCAGGAAGCTGGAGGAAGCTCCTCTTCATTCTGGGCTGAGACGGGAATTAACGATGAATGTCCAAAGGGCTCCGTGATCTTGAGTGGGAGGAACCAAGACCATCTACATTTTAAGACCACTGGATAGGAGTCTGGAGGCCTGGGGTGTAATCCTGCCCCAGGACAACCTCACTGTGTAACCTGAGGTCAGCTGTCTCTGGGTCTCAGTCGGCCCCTTGGTAAAAATGAGCAAAAGGCACTTTTCTGCATGTATTAGTTTTCACAACCACAATAAAAAAGTTTTAAAGAATGAGAAAGACAATAGCCAAACGGTGGAAACCACGGATATGTCCATGAACATGTGAAAGGATTAACAAAATGTGGTATAGCCAGACAATGGAATATTATGTAGCTGTCAGGAGAAATGAAGTCCTGATGCAGGCCACAGCATGGATGAACTTGAAAACATTATGCTGAGTGAAATAAGTGAGTTGCAAAAGGACAAATACTGTCTGATCTCACTTATATGCTCTGGTAGCATAGTGCCTAAGGCACTTGACTGCTAATCAGAAGGCCGGTGGTTCAAACCCACCAGCCACTCCTGGGAAGGAAGGTTGGGCAATCTACTTCCGTAGTGATACCACCTAGGAAACTCAAGGAGGGGTTGCTATGAGTTGGGTCCAACTCAACGGCACATAACTAATAGATAAATCTTTCACCCTCTACCCAGCCTGCCCGTACCTACTCAGTTTCTGTCCTCTCAGTACTCTCCCAGTCTCCACCCCCTAATTTCCGGTTAGACTCTTTGTGTCCTTGCCCGCCCTTCAGGTGCCCCCACCCCCAAGCCCCCAGTTTTGGGTAAGGTTCTTTGTCTCGTTTTCCGTTCTCCCCAAACCCCCAGTTTCCAGTGGGGTTGTTTATTTTTCCCACCATGAAGCCGCCCCCACCCTCACCCTCAGTTTCTGCTTGGACCCTTTGTCTCTGTCGGGGCTTATCTTGTCCCTGCCCTCCCTTGCGTTTAGTTCCTCTTCAACACGTAGGATTGGTTCTTTTGAAATAGGCAATCTACCTCCTGCATTAAAACACTACTTAAGCACCCTGCTGAGATAGGATGGGCTGATGCTACTCTAAGGCTCAGCCCATCCTCCTGAGGGATGATTCAATAAAACTTACATTTCTAATAATTCACCCTGGTACTGTTCCTCTCGGCATTTGACACCTAACAATAACAACAACAACAACATAGAAACCAGAGGTTATTAACAGTTACCAGGGCTGGGAAGGAGGGAGAGAGGGAGAGCATTTCCCCAGGGGGGCATTGAGTTTATTATGTTAAGAAGGATGGAATATTTTGGAAAAAGATAGCAATAAGGGTGACAAAACTTGGAGCACGGAATCAGTATCACTGAATTGTAAACGTAGAAGTTGTGCTGGTGGATATTTTGGTGTGTGTATTTTTGCCACATTTTTTTTTTTTTAAAGAAAATGAAATGAACTAGGTGATCCATAAGGGGGGATGAGTCTGTAAACCCCCAGCCTACCCCCTGAGTGATTTTAGTCAGCCCCTTTCCTGCTCCACTCAGAGTTTTCACAGCCCCCTCCTCCCCTGTTGCTTCCAGACAGCCAAGGTGGAGTGGGCCTAGGAAATCAATCCCAGGCAACACTGTCTACCTGGAAGTATGTGGGTTGGAATCAAACTTGGGTTTGACTATGGCTTGGATGTTTACTAGCGGGTGTCATTTAATGCTGGGTACCTCATCTATAAGTGGGGATAGCGATGTTGACCTGGCCAAGTTGTGATGATTGAAATAAATATGTCAAATGTCTGGCCAATAAGTGGTAGTTTTAATTATTTATGTTATTTTTATTATCTTTTCAAGGCTTGGGGGAACAGAAAGACAATTCTTTTTCCCCACCCCTATTGGGGAGCCTGGTGACCTTCATGTGGCTGGTAGATTCAGGATTCAAAAGTGTGTGTCTCAAATTTTCCCCTGAAATGATGATTATGGAAAATGCTTAACTCCCAAAATTTTCCATGAACTAGTCCTTCCCTAACACCCATTCACTTGATTACTAATTTAATTCATATTTATTAAGGGCACTGGGGATACAGTGGAAAAACAAACAAACAGTATGGTCTCTGCTCCCTATGGAGCTCACAGTCTAGGAAGAAGCAGACGTTAATCAAGAATGGAACAAAATTAGGTGAAATTCAACAGTGAGAAGGCTAGAAGCAGATGTAGATAGTATAATAACAGAGGGATTGATGTAGTTGGGAGGCCCAGACAGCTTTCAGGAGGTGACTGAGGATAGTTTAAAGATGAGCAGAATGAAGAGGGAGGGTAGTACTTCTGGGACAGAGGGCAACAGCCTGTAAAAAGAACCTGAAGCAAGATTAACATGCTAAGTCCAAGGAGCTAGGCTGGAAGGCAGTGAGTGGAGAGGATGTGGAGAAAGGAGGTTGGCTGGACCACCCCAGGCAAAGCCTGGTAGGCCAAGTTAGGGAATCTGATCTTTATCCCCAAAGCAGTAGGAAGCCTTGAAGTTTTATAGCAGAGAGGACAATGTGATTTGAGGTGTGTTTCCAGTACTTGAAATAGATGGAGAGGAGTTTCCAGGGCCACAAAAAAAAAAAAAAAAAAAGAACCAAACTCAACCCATTGCCATCAAGTCAGTTCTAACTCATAGCAACCTCCACTGATTTTTGTTGTTGTTTTTGTTGTTGTTGTTATGTGCCATCGAGTCGGACCTGACTCATAGTGACACCTCCTTGGATTTCTGAGGCGGTATCACTACGGAAGTAGATTGCCCAAACTTTCTTCCGAGAAGTGGCTGGTGGGTTTGAACTGCCAGCCTTCTGATTGCAGTTAAATGCCTTAGGCACTACGTTACTAGAGCTCCTATTGTTTTTTTGGGGCAGTAAATCTTTATGGAATTCCATTGGCAGAGCAGCTGGTGGGTTTGAACTGCCAGCCTTCTGGTTAGCAGTCAAATGCCTTAGGCATTGTAGCACCAGAGCTCTTTAGGGACAGAAAGGAGCAGGGAAATCTGCATCCAGGCAGCATCCAGAGAAGGGTGCTGGTGGCCTGGATGATAGGAGTGGAGGTGCATTTGAGATGGAAATAAGTAACTGCATTTGGGAGCTCCTTTGGAGCTGACTCCATAGAACTTAGAGGTGACTGGATGTGGACAGAGAGGTGACTAGAGTAGTTTGAAACACAGCTTCAAACCAGTTAAAACTGGTTCAGTTATGGCCTATGAAGCAAAACTGGGACAGATTCGAATTTTTTTATTTGGATGATCTGGAACATTAGAACAGGAAACATTACAAGTTGAAGCCCTGGAATGGAAGACTCGGAAAAGGCCTAGTGAGCCCTTTCAGGAGCTTGATGAGTGATGCTGGATTATTGCCAGGACTGAAGAGGGCAACCCACATTCAAAGTGGTGCAGTCTGCCGCCATCTTTGAGCTGGGCACCATTGTTTTTGATTTAGCTGGTCAAGGGATTTGGTTGCTATGCAATATGCATGCTGCCCTTGTTTTCTAATAGGGAGATTAAGTTACTAGCAGAGTGTAGGCCTGTAATTTCTCCCATCTGGCTAGCATTCTGGTTCACCCACATTTTACAGATTTACAGATTTGGGTCTGTTCTGGAGTCACTTCATCAGCCATGACTGAGCTGGGCTGAACTAGTTCAAAGCCCTGCTTTGAGCTGTCTGGCTTCCTAATTGGGTGGATGGTGGGATGGTGATGGTATCACTGAACTAGGATGGCACTTACTTTCTCTTCCTCGGAGTATTTCACAATCCTGCTGGTCACTGGACTTAGCAAGGGTGGTCTTAGCAAGACTGGGATTCTCTGCCTGTGTTTTAGAGTCCTCACCTCCTTTAGGTGGTGATAAAGCCTGAAAAGTGCTTAGTACACCACCTGATGTGCAGCAGATGACAGCCACCTGAGCTAGCCTCCTGAGCTGTGCCAACACTGGGCCTCTGGGCCACCCACTCAGGCCTCCTTGCCAGTGCCCTTCCTCAGAACTCTTGGCCTCTGGAGTAGAGACTAGTCTCAAGCTGATACTCTCACATCCTCTCTTGGGAAGGTGTGTGACTCTCCTGGGGTAAGGAGAGCACCACCAAACTGGTCTATGTTAAGTTAAAGAAGAGTAGAGTTCATCCCTCTCCCCTTTCTGGTCCTTTACAAATCAGTTGCTGTCAAGTCAATTAGATTCCAAACCATGGTGACCCCATAAACGTCAGAGTAGAACTGTGCTCCAAAGACTTTTCAATGGCTTCTTTTTTGGAGTCGACTGTCAGGCCTTTCCTCCAAGGTGCCTCTGAGTGTACTTGAACCTTCAATCTTTGTTGTTAGCAGCCAAGAGTGTCAACCATTTGCACCACCCAGGGACTCCCCTGGTCCTTTAAGATCCCTGAAACCAAGAGACAGACTGTGGGCTTTGTGTGTGAGGGCTGACGGAGCAAGAATGTGGGGGTGTGTATGTGAGAGAGACAGAGGAGAGAGCTTGGAGGTGGTGTGGGATAAGCAGGCTGGAACTGTTGGGTGCTAGCCAGGGCTTTGAAATGGGTTCATTCTAGTTTGACCCCCTGCTGAGAATCTGCATCTCCACCCCACATATATCAAAACCAAAAAAATCAAATCCACTGTCATTGAATCGATTCTCATAATGACCCTGTGGGACAGAATAGAACTGCCCCAGAGGGTTTCCAAAGTTTTAAATATTTCACAAGCAGACTGCCTCATCATTCTCCCATAGAGTGGGTGATGGGTTCCAAGTATAGACCTTTTGATTGGCCGCCAAATGCCTTAACCACAGCTTCACTGGAGCTCACAAATATATACGGAAAAAAAACCAGACAAACTCACTGCCATTGAGTCAATTCCGACTCACAGCGACCCCCTTTGGTTTCCGAGGCAGTAAATCTTTATGGAACTAGATCATGCAGTTTTCCTTCTGAGGAGTGGCTGTGAGTTTGAACCGCTAGCCTTCTGGTTAGCAGTCAAATGCCTTAGGCACTAGGCCACTGGTGCTCCAGATACACTGAATCAAAATCTACCTTTCAATGAGATTTTAAATTTACATAACAATGACTAGGGAATCTGTAGGAATCATCTAGGGATCTTGTTAAAGGAAGATTCAAATTCAGTGTATCTGGGGCAAAAATGCAAATTCTCAGCAGGAGGTCAAACCGGAATGAACCAGATTCAAAGCCCTAGTTCCCTCCTCAAATCTGCTAAATGATCTTAGATAAAATCTGTTTTCCTGAGTAGGGACCCTGTGGGGAAAGAAGGGAAAAGTCATAGCAGGAAGATTGCTCATTTTCTGCCTGCTATAGAATCATTGAGGGAGCTCTGGTAGCATAGTGGCTAAGGCACTTGGCTGCTAACCAGAAGGCTGGCGGTTCAAACCCACCAGCCACTCCTCGGAAGGAAGATGGGGCAATCTACTTCCGTAGCGATACTGCCTCGGAAACCCAAGGAGGGGTCGCTATGAGTCGGGTCTGACTCGACGGCACACAACAACAACAACAACAACATAGAATCATTCAAGGAGTTCTGGTGAGGCAGTAACTAAAGCATTCAGCTGCTAATCAGAAAGTTGGTGGTTTGAACCTACCAACCTTTCTGTGGGAGAAACATGAGGTAGTCTGCTTCCATAAAGATTTATAACTTTGGAAACTGTAAAACAAACCAAACTCATTACCATCAAATGTATTCTGACTCATAGTGACCCCCGTTGGGTTTGCAAGGCTGTAAATCTTTATGGAAGTAGATCATCTCATCTTTCTTCTGGGGAGTGGCTGGTGGGTTCGAACCACTGACCTTTTTTTTTTTTTGGTTAGTAGCCAAATGCCTTAACCATTACACCACAAGAGCTCCTTGGTGGAAACCCTATGGGGCAGTTCTACTTTGACTTACAGGGTTGCTATGAGTCAGAATCAACTTGATGACAGTGGGTTATGGAACCATCCTAGGAAAGCTTACCTGGAAAACTCAGGGGCTCAAGCCCCCCTCCTCTCTCCCATCCCCTCCTTCCTGCCTCAGACAGGGCAAGTCGAGAGGTATCCATTGCAGCTGGGACCCCAGGGGCCTGACTCAGCTGTAGGTTGGGGCCTTCTGTGGAGCCAGTCATTGGTGAGCAGAGAGCAAAACTTCACCCTGGTTCTCTACTCCCACCCCTTTCCCTGGGGCTACAATGCTTGCTTTTGTTGGCAAGTATTGTGTGTCCAAGCCTTTTTCCAGTGAGGAAGGCTTTGTTAGGAAGAGGGGAATGGGAGCACAGGTCAGAGTCTGGTCCAGAAGGAAAATGGCTGGGTGGCCCTGTTTCTGGAAATGAACAGGGCCAAAGAAAAGAAACCCATAGGCGTCAGCTTGGGAGACTGCTAGGAAGGCAAGTTCTGGACTTCCCAGTTTCTCGTCTTGGGAGTTTTCACAGGGGAGAATGGTTAGGTGTTCCCCCAACACTTCTCTAACATTCTTTTAGTCCAAGGCCCTGGGAGGGGATGGGGGGAGAATGTAAGAAGTTTGCAGGGTATGGAGCCAATAGCCAATGGGAAGCCAAGACTCCTGCAGGACAAAGCCTAAAAGCCAGGTAAGACTGGAAAGAGAAAAAAATTATGTGCATTAGGTGAAGGAGCAGTAGCACCAGTGGGGACATGGGGTTCCAGGGAAGAAGAGGGCACAGAGGAAGGCTGAGAGGAGGAAGCATTCCTGGTGGGAGAGGGAGACAGGAGCAAAAACATGGAGGTGGGTCTGGCTGGCTTTGAGTGAGCCCCGAGGCAGGAGAGGGAAGGCTAACTGTTAGAACCTATAACTCAGGAAGATCCCCTGGTACAGGGAAGCCAGACAGACAGAGCTAGAGGTGTCTATCACTAAAGGACTGCTGTGGTAGCAGTTCAAGGAAGATCGACTCAGTGTGTTGGGGCTCAGGCAAAACCTTAGGATTTCACCTTAAGGAGAATGGCAGCCTGCCAGCCTTTGAGCCACATTTCTTTGAGTATAAACAAAAACTTAGAAGGTTAGTGCTAGAGGGGCTCTGAGTCTATCTCTAATCCAGTACCCCACTCCCACTTTACAGTTGGGTAAACTGAGGCCTGGAGAGGGAAAGGGGCTGCCTCTGGTCGCAAAGCTGGCTTCACATCCAAGGTACTTGCTCTCTTACTTTCAGAAACACAACCTCTGCCGTGCACCAGCTCACTTCCTCTCTTGGTCCGACCCCCAAGATGAAGAAGATGAGATAGCTAGAAGTTGGTTGAGAGAAAAGAAATTTCCAAATAGCCGGGAGATGTTGTCTGGGTGTAATAAACTTTGCATTTCCACAGGGCTTTTGCGTTTACATCTGTGAATCTTGACGATTCCCCTTTGACAGAGAACTGAAACCCACACAGATAAATGACTTGCCCTTGGTCACATGGCCTGTACTTGGCAAAGTTCAGTCTAGAAGAGTCTCTGGATTCTCAGTGTTCTATTTCTCTGCTTCTCAGCACTTCACCCTGGGCTCTTCTAGCTCTGCTGCTAACAGCTATGTGGCGTTGAACACATCACTTCAGCTCTCTGAACCTGTTTCTTAGAGGCGCTGGCCCTCCAGAACCTTGGCATCATTTCACATCCCTCAAACACTGCCCCTCAGGTGGCCCTGAGCCAGGTGCTGGGACCACAGAGATGAAGAACCCACTTCTCTGCCCACAAAGAAGGTAGAGAAGTGGAGCCATTTGGAGCCCAGCAAGGGTGTAAGACTGGAAAAGCTCACATGGAAGAAGCATGCAGGGACCCGTGTCTTCTTTCAGGGGCTCAGGAATTGCTAAGGTAAGTCTGGTAAGATAATTTCAACCCACAAGTCAACTTCCCTTTGAGAAAACCCCATGACAAAATGTCTGAACTAAAACCAGAAAGATTAGGGGGCTTCATGTACATACAAAGATTCTTTATTCCACAGTTAAAACAAAACCAACCAACCAAACAAACAAAAAAACCCTCCTTTCTCCACTCCCCACTTCTGGATTGCTTGAAATAGCATTTGCTTGCAGACTATAGGAGACACACTTACAGAGTAAAGCAAGGCACACCGACTTTCTGTGGGTGACTACTGAGCTGGTCTCAGTACTATTTTGATGAGGCATCACACCTTCTCAGTATCCAATCTCCTCTTCCTGCCTCTTGGTTCTTCCCAACTTGGGCTGTGGCAAGTGCTTCTGATGCCAGGAAGGGACGTGGATAGTTGTTACTTATTGGGCACCTCCTATGTGCTGTATGGCTAGCTCTGGTGGCGTAGTGGATAGGGCATTTGGCTGTTAACCAAAAGGTCAGCAGCAGTTCAAACCCATCAGCTGCTCCACAGAAAGAAGATGGGGAGATCTACTTCCTTAAAGATTTACAACCTCAGGAACCCAGTGGGGGTCACTATGAGTCAGAATCGACTTGATGGCAGTGAGTTTGGTTTTTGGAGTATGTGCTATAGGTCCCTGGGTGGCACAAACAGTTTGCACTGGACTCTAATCCAAAGGTTGGCAGTTTGAAGCCACCCAGCAGCACCACGGAAGAAAAGCCTGGAGTTCTATCTGCTTTTAAAGATTACAGCCAAGAAAATCTTATGGAACAGTTCTACTCTGTAACACACGAGGTCACCACGAGTAGGAATCGACTCCATGACAACAAGTTTGATTTTTTTTTTTTTTTGGTTTGGTTTATTATGCGCTGTAAGTCAGAATTGGGTTTGGTGTTTGGTTTATACTTTACAGTTAACCCCAATTTTACAGGTAAGAAAATAGCTCTGACCTTGGGGTTCAATCAGAGCTGTCTGACCAGAAAGCAAGGGCTCTCAACTCCTCATGCTCTTGACTAGATGCCGGCTATTCATTGCACCCTGAGGCCTGGGCGAGCTGTAGTCTGCAAAAAGGATAGAACCCAGGGGTCAATGGTCAGGGGTGGGGCATGGACACACCACGAGAGACAGAGGCAGGCGACCTCTCTTCCTGAGACTCACCATTTCCCTCCCAAATGAAGTTGGCCATACCTTCTGCCAGTGGCCGCGAAAGGAGTCCAACGCGGGACTGAGAGCCGGCCCTGGGGCCGAGGAAGCGGGGATGGGGAGAGATGCAGGGGCCAAGGAGAAAGGATTAGGCACTCCGACAGAGGCCTCTCAGAGGACACTAGTCTCATACGCACGGAGCCCTTGTCCCGGCTCCGCGTGGCACTTCCGATCGCGGGCCTGATCACACGCCGCTCCGTGCCCCAGCCCCGCCCCCCAGATCGCAGCGCCCCCCATTCCGACCAGCTCCCGGCCCCGCCTAGCTCAGTGTGCCCACCCACGGCCCGCCCTGCCGCCCCTTCGCCTGAATCCCGCCGCGTCCCAGAACGTCGGCAGGCAGTTGGCACGGGAGGCGCTGGCGCTGCAGCGGTGCTGCTCTCCTGCCGGCAGCTTCGGACGCTCAGAGCCAGCGGTCCTGGCGGCGGCGCCGCGCGGGGGGCCGGAGCAGGCAGGCGGGAGGCGGTGAGGATCACAGGAGGCGGCAGCGGTGGAGGCCGGCGGCCCAGCTCTCAGACAGCTCTCGGCGCGCCCCAGCCTCGCCTGCAGCGGTGGGCTCCGGGCTCAGGCGCCCGCCCAGCCCGCGTCTCCGCTCGGCCACATGGCTCCGCTGCGAGCGCTGCTGTGCTGCCTGCTTCCTCTGCACTGCGCGCTCTGCGCCGCTGCGGGCAGCAGGACCCCAGGTGCGTGCATGCGTCCAAGCGCGCGGGGGCGCGCGGGGTCTGAAGTGCACGCAGGGCAGGGTGGTGCCAGGGACCTTGAGCGAGCGGTAAAAAGGGTTCGAACGGAAGGGAGACTGTCCATACAGTGGGGCTGAGGTAGCTTTTCTCCTCTGTGCCACTGGCGCTGCCTTGCGCTCTCTCTCCCTTTCTAGCGTAAGAGGGAGGGAGAGACCCCATAACAAGGTTTGGGAAGCGGGTCGGGGGCGGGAACATGGAGTGTCTTTTGAGGGTATCTGTTATCTGTCTCTTTCTGTGTTCTCTCTCTCTCAAGTGTCTTTTTCTCTCTTTTTTGTGGCTTTCTTTGTTTCCAACTTGTGTGTTGTTGTTATGTGCCGTCGAGTCGATGTATGTTTAACTGACCCTTTCACACACACAGGCAGGCTGGCAGGTGGGTTGCCCCCACCTCAGGGAATACAGGACACACA
>NW_006921657.1:6728283-6748120 GCF_000298275.1 Orycteropus afer afer | reverse complement strand
CACAACTCCACTCTCACCTTGCAGGGTGGGGTGACTGTCCTGGTGGCTCTAGGCATGGGCAGGAAGCTCTGGTTATTTCTAGGCAGGGTGCCTGCTGGCCTGTGAGCTCTGTCCATGTACCAAAGTGGGGTTCCTCTTGCAGCAGTCTTGGGGGTCTACTACTGTAATGGATTAAAAAGAGGGAGAGTTAGCCCTCTACCCATAACCACCTCTGGCATAGGTGATTTTCTAAACACATCTCTTCAGGGCTTTATCAGTGCTGTAAAAGCGAAAGCAGTGTGGAAATGAAAATTCCTCCCAAACTCCTATCCATGAATCATCAGGCCTGGAAGCCAGGGAGCTGTCATTCTCATCAGGCTCCAGGAGAACTGTGTGAGGACCAGCAGCTGGCGTGCGGCCTGGCGCATAGGGCCATGACCTCACACTTAATTCAGCCCAAGTGGGCAGGTCACCCTGTGCGTCTCCTTTTATTTTTAAAGATCTATATTTACTCAGCTTGGGGCTGGGCCATGTAGAAATCTCCGCTGCCCCTGTGCTTCTTAAAAAAAGTTTTCTTTCTATACTTGGAAGAAACATAGAACTACGTCTTCCCTTGCTCCCTCTCCAGCTCCTCCTTTCTCCTAGACGCGTGCCCACAGTCCCCTGGGTTTCTAGGTGTGCTTGTTTTGTCAGCTGTATTCTTGGGAGCGTGATGAGGAGGGTCCTACCCCAGGCTGGGCAGGTGACTTCAGCCCACTGGGGGAATTTGGGCAGATCCGGCTTTCCCACTCTTTGCCCTGGGGGCTTTTGGGGAATTTTACCCTTTTCCAAGGCAGTGCCCATGGTTGGAATGCTACTGCTAAAGTGACAGTGCTCTGTTTGGCATTCCTCCACCCCTTTTCTACTTTTTAAAAAGGGATCTCTGAGTAGTGTAAACGGTTAAGCTCTGGGCTACTAACCAAAAGGTTGGTGGTTCAGACCAACCCAGGGGTGCCTCAGAAGAAAGACCTGGTGATCTGCTTCCAAAAGATCACAGCCTTGGAAACCCTGTGGAGCACAGTTCTACTCTGCAACACATGGGGTCACCCTGAGTCGGAATCCACTCGATGACAACTGGTTTGACTTTGGTTTACGTTTAAAAAGACCTTGGGGTTAGAGGGCGCAATTTATGCCCATAAAATATTTGAACATCATTCATCCATGTGTGGAGACACAAGGGCTCAGGAAGCAATGGATGGAGGATGAATGTGTGCTGATGGTCAATGCAGTTGACACCCAGGGTTGTGGACCAAGCAGCATGCCCACGGGGGATTTCAGGCTTCCCCTTACTTTTGTGTAGACTGTGTTGAAGTCACTCCTTGTTTACTTCCAACAGAACTGCACCTCTCCGGAAAGCTCCATGACTATGGTGTGACAGTGCCCTGCAGTACAGATTTTCAAGGACGCTTCCTCTCCCATGTGGTGTCTGGCCCAGTAGCAGTCTCTGCAAGAAGCACAGTGATGGGTAGGCCACCTGCACCACCGTCACACTCCAGGCCCCGCCGGGTGGCTCGCAGCTCCCTGCGCCCTGACAGAGGCACCCTGCAGCCTGGCAGGGTGGGACGCCACTCCCTCTACTTCAATGTCACTGTTTTTGGGAAGGAACTACACTTGCACCTGTGGCCCAATCGGCGGTTGGTGGTGCCAGGAGCCTCAGTGGAGTGGCAGGAGGACTTTCAGGAGCTATTCCGGCAGCCCTTATGGCAGGAGTGTGTCTACACTGGAGGTGTCACAGGCATGCCAGGGGCAGCTGTCGCCATCAGCAACTGCGATGGATTGGTAAGGGATAAGCCTCTTGTCAAGCTATTCCCCTTGCCACACTCCCACCCAGGCCCTGGCCGGCTGAGCCAGGCCAACATGGTTTTCTCCTTGGCTTCCCTGTGTTTGGGATTCCTGTGGGTACAATGAAGCTGGGGGCAAGTTTTCCAGAGAGAGAGAGCCACACAATTGGCCTGACGTGAAGTGGCTGAGTTAGCTGGTTTCTTTTTCTTGTCTATCCTCTCATCATCCATGGGACCTATCTGGACCACAGTTTACCTGCCTGACACCTTTGAGCCCGGACAAACCAAGAGGTTAGGAAGGTGGGTTTTGGTGGCTGACTGCTGAGGTTTGAATCCTCCTGAGCCATTTACTAGCTATGAGGATTTGAATAAATTGAACTGGCTTCTGGTTAGCAGTCATATATGCCTTAGGCACTATGCCACCAGAGCTCCCCTGCTTGCATTAAACCAAATTCACTGCCGTGGAGTAGGATCTGACTCGTAGCGACCCCTCCTTGGGTTTCTGAGGCAGTATCACTATGGAAGTAGATTGCCCAACCTTCTTTTGAGGATTGCCTGGTGGGGTTGAACTGCCAGCCTTCTGGTTAGCAGTCAAATGCTTTAGGCACTACGCCACCAGAGCTGCCTGCATTAGTCACTGTTATTATTTTTACTATTACTTTTTTTTCTCCCATGGATCTCTCTTCCCAAAGCCTGCTGGCTCTTTCTGGCTGCTCTGATATTCCCTTTCTTAGCACTCCATTCTCCCAGGTGCTGGGAATGCCCCCTGCCAGTTGGCTCCATAGTGCAAACCAGAGAACCATAGGGTGGATCCTCTCCCTCACTCTCATCTCTCGGTGGGTTTGCTTCCTTTCGCTGCCCGTTCTCAATGTGTGTGTGTGTGTGTGTGTGTGTATGTGTGTTAGGCCCACAAGGAACTTTAGGGCAGCCCCTCAGTCCCAGTGGATGGCTCTTCCATTGGTCTCTACTTTGCCATTGACAGCAGGTAAGAGCTAATGTGTCCCAAGAAAGGACCTGCTTGTCCTCTACCATTCACCTTTAAGAAGGGTGAGTAAGATGCGGCTGATAAGGGGGCAGGGGTCCTCCCTCACTGGCAGGGCTGGGAGACTTCTCACTGTCTTCCATCCTCAAGAGGCATCTTACTGCTAGATGTTGTCGCCACCTTTGTCTAGGCCAGCATTTCCCAACTTTCTTTTTTTTCTTTCCCCATCAGCATCCCCCTAAGGAACCTTTTTGGAAGCATTGGTGGCTCAGTGATAGAATCTTTGCCTTCCATGAGCAGACTTGGGTTCGATTCCCAGCCAACACACCTCAAATGTCCCAGCCACCCGTCTGGCAATAGAGGCTTGTGTATTGCTATATGCTGAACAGGTTCCGGAAGAACTTCCAGGTTAAGACAGACTAGGAAGGAAGGCCTGGTGTTCTGCGTCTGAAAATCAGCCAGTGAAAATCAGATGGGTCACAATGGTCCAGTCCTCAGCCAACCGTGGGGAAGGCACAGGACTGGGCAGCATTTTGTTCTACTGTCCACGGGGTCCCCTTGAGTTGGGGGACAACTTGACAGTAGCTAACAGCAATAAAGAAACTTTTTAGACATTTTTTCCCTACTTAGCCCCCCACCATGAAATTTTCATACCAGCCCTCCAGTCTCTGCCTCTGTCTTCACATGGTCATGTTCCCATGTGTCTGTCCCTCTTTCTCTCTTCCTTTTACTAGGATATCACTCATATTGGATTAGGTCCCACTCTATTCCAGAGTAACTTCATGCTAACTAATAAAATTGAAAAATCCTATTTCTGAGCAAGGTCACATTCACTGGTACCAGGGGTTAGGACTTTAACATATCTTTTGGGAGCCCACGGTCAAGCTGTAATACCCCTGCTTTGTAGCAAGTCAACTTCCTGCCTCTCTAGCAGAGTGGGGACCCATATGTAGTAGTTTTAATATCTACTTGGTTGTTTTCCAGAACATTGTGGGTACTCAATAAATGGGAATGATCTTTTTTTTTTTTTTTGGTATCAGAGCAGGGGTAACCTAACCTAACCTAACTCACTGCTGTCGAGTTGGATCTGACTCATAGCTACCCCTCCTTGGGTTTCTGAGGCAGTATCACTATGGAAGTAGATTGCCCAGCCTTCCTTCTGAGGAGTGGCTGGTGGGTTTGAACCGCCAGCCTGCTGGTTACCAGTCAAATGCCTTAAGCACTACACCATCAGAGCAGAGGTGGAGATATTTTAATTGGGCATTGATGGATGAGTAGAAGCTTGCTAGGGGCAGAGAGTAGGGAGTGGCCTCTCCTAGGCAGGGGAAAGCTTGAGCAAGAGAGTGATGGTTGAATAGAGGGTGGAGCACCCTGCTGAATGAGGCTGCGGAGTGGAGCCCAAAAGATGTGCTGGGCAGGTGGACCTTGGTCTGATCTTGAAATAAGGAAAGAGGGTGTGAGGTGGATGTGCCAGACTAGTATAGGAAAAGAGGCTAAGCTGGGAGTTTGGAGATGCCTTTTTTTTTTTTAATTGTGATTTGGGTGAAAGTTTACAGAATAAATTCACTTTCCATACAGCAGTTCACACACACGTTGTCTCATGACATTGACTACAATTTACCCCAATGCAACAGCTTCCCTCCCACTTCCTCCAGATTGTTACCTCTTCCCTGTGTCCATCCCTCCATACACTCCTGCCCCCTGAGCTGTCTCCCTGTGTATAAACAGCCATTCTTTCTCCCATGATTGTTCTCTCCAAGGAGTGTATATGTCTAATGTAAATGTTCAACTCATATGCCTGTCTTTTGTTTGGCTGGAAGCCACAGGTATGGGTTCAATTCCAGACCTGAAGGGCAGCTACAGACCATAGTCTCAGTGGTTCCACCAGGCTCTATCAGACCAGCAAACCTGGTCCCCCCACTCTTTTTTTCCCCCAAATGATTGTGAGTTTTGTTCTACATTGCTCTCCCTCTCTATCTAGGATCTCCTACATAGATCCCCCTCCGAGTGGTTGACAGTGGTAGCCGGGGACCATGGAGACACCTTTTGTAGCTGTGTGGCCCAGGGCAAGTTGCCCTGGTTCTGTGGATCCCATTGCCTCCTTGGGGCCTGGAGGAGGCTAGAATAGATAAGATCAGGCCCTTTCCAGCTCTGAGATTGGTGCTTTGTGACCATGAGGCAGGCCTGGTTGGAGGACTTCGGAGCCTGGTACCTGTAAATGGACTCCTCCCACCTGTGGAGGGTATTGAGGGCTTCCTGGCAGCAGGTCTGGGCAAGGTTGCAGGTGCAGAGAGGGTGGAGGAGAACTTCCCAGTATAAGAGTTGGTCTGAACAAAACCTCTTCTGTGTTGCTGCTACTTGGCTCTTCACTGCTCTGGTGAGAAGGGCAGTGTCTAAATGTCTGGCTGTGCCCTCATTTCTAACTGGAACCTGTAGTGGTAGGGAGACACCATCATCTTCCACTTCTGCCAGTCTTGTAGAGTCGCCTGCCCTTGGGCCCCTGAGACCAATGCTGGGGAGGTTTGTATGCGCTGTGGCTAATTCATGCCTAAAAGTAGTCTCCCTTCCCACCCATTTTTCTGGAGGGCCTTGTGTGTGTCACGGCTGGTGGTGGTGGTGGTGATGGGGGGGTGAATTCCAGGAATGAGGAAGCCAGAGTCCCTGCCCTGGATGAATTCCTAAGCTAAGGTCCCAGTCATGAAAGCAGACAGATTGCAGTCCTATGAGGGGCAACAGCAGCAGCAGGACCAATTTATTATTGGTTAAGACATCTAGGAAGACTCCCTGGAGGAGGTGGCATTGGCTCAAGACTATTTAAACATTATAAATATGAAAGAGAAGTTCTGGGTCCCTAGCCAGCATTGTAAACAAGTGACCAGGCAGGCTTGAAGATGTTTTGGGGCAGGAAATAAGGGATGTGGAGGAGGCCCAGTTCTACTCTCAAAATGTTTCCCCTGGGATCAGGGGCAGCTTCTCTGGGATGCTGTCAGATCTCAGGGTCCTTAGATTGGGAAGCCACCTGATGAGCACCTCTTCACAGAGCCTGCCTTAGGGTGCCCTGCCAATCAATTAGGGATCCTCCCCACATGCTGTGATCCCCAGCTTCTGAGAATGCCCGTGGGCAGGGAGGGCTTGGGTCTTCTTGGTCTTCTTCAGACCCTCTGTCAGTTTTTGTGACTCTGGATTCCTGGGAGGAACATGGGGATCTAAGGTGTGGACCAGTTCTTTGTGGGTTCTGGAGGGTGTGGAAGCAGTTTGGCAGAGTGGGTTCCCCACTCCCGGATGAGGCCATGTGACCCCCCTAGGACTGGACTGCAGCCTCCTGCAGGTCTGCCTCCCGGGCCATCCTGCCTCCCAGTGTCCTGGCCTGGCTGTCTCTCCACTGGTGAGATCAGGGCTTGGCTGTGCTGTACTTTCACCTTTACCTCTAGTGCCTTAGGTGAGTCGTGGGCCTGGTGCGGGAGCAGCCACACGTTTAGCATTTGTCACCATCTGGTTCTGCTTTCCCTTCTGCAAATGCTGCATTTTAATAGGTTACACGGAGTGGCGCCCTGGCAGGCTACGTGGAGGGTGGGAAGCCAGCCCCCAGCCCCACCTCTTCCAGCAAGTCACAGACTCTCTGAACTCCATCCTTTTGTTTCGAAAATGGATCACTTTGAAGGGGCTGGCAGCTGATGGCTAAAGAGTGTGGGGTTTCTTTCTGGGGTGAAAAAATGTTCTTAAATTGACTGTGGTGGTGGTTGCATAACTCTGAATATGCAAAAAACCATTCATCGAACAGTGCACTTTAAATGGTAAATTTTATGGCATGTGAGTTGGATCCTAGTGAGGCTGTTACCAAAAAATAAGAAAACAAAACAAAACAAAAATGAGATCACAAAGCCTCCTTGTGGGGTTGCAGTGAATGTTAATGACATTACATACATAAAGTGCCTGGCCTGCTGCACAGTGCCTGTGAAGGGCATTGTGAGTAGTAATTCCAAGGAAGGAGTCTCAGGTGGTGGAATGTATGGTATCATCTTGACTGGTACAGACTATCTGTGTGACTTTCAGTAGTTTCTAAACCTCTCTGTGCTTAGATGCCTCATCAGAAAGGAGAGCAATCGTCTAGGGATGTTGTGAGTATTAAATGAGATATTATCAAGTACAGGGGCTGCTGCTGTATGATGGGGCCTTATAAAGTGGGGATTCTTTCAGTGATTTCTATTATTATGTAACAATAGTGATAAATACGTAAATATTATTGTTAGAATCCCTCCTGCCATAGGGATATGTAGATCACTAGTGTTAGCATCACCCTGTTGGAGAGCTTTGAGTTGTATGTCCAGGAGCTGAGGCCACCTCTAGTTCCTGGGTTAGCCAAGCCCTACTTCCCTCTGCCCTGCTGGGCTTTTTGCAGAATGCTAGTGCATGGGAGAGTACTACCATTGGTCTGGAATAATCGCAAACGCCTTCCAGGGCAGGGGAGTGTTGAGAAGTGCCAAGTGGAGCATCTGCTAAGCATCTGTGGGCCCCAGTCCCAGGCTAGGCCCTAGGATACAGGGATGAAACTAACCCCTCCGTGCCCACCCTTCAGAAGCCCACAGTTTAAAGAAAAGGCTAACATGCTCAGGAGACAGCATGAAACAGCAGAGACCACACCAAACATCAGTGCCTTGTGGAATGCAGGGAAGCACAATGAACTAGCCGTCCTGGAGGCACTCAGGGAAGGAAAGGCGCTCAAGGAAGGCTTCCCAGGGGAGAGGACATTTGGGTTGGGTTTTAAAGGATTAACAGGCTTTTTTTTTAGACAAGTTGTAAAACTTGTGGGCATTACAAAAAAAAAAATGTACTGGGGTAACAAAATTTGCCATTATATCCATATTCAAGTGTGTAATTCAGTAACACTAATTACATTCACAGTGTTGTGGAGTTATCACCTCTATCTCTTTGCAAAACCTTTTCATCACCTCAAAAAGAAACTCCATACCCAAAAATGCTCCACTCTTCCCTCTCCCAGCCCTTGGTAACCGTAACCTCCTTTGGTCTCTCTGCATTTGCCTATTGTAGACAGTTCATATAAGTGACATGATACAATATTTGTCTCTTTGTGTCTGACTTATTTCACTCAGCATGATACTTTCAAGGTTCCTCCATGTTGTAACATGTATCAGGACTTCATTTCTCTCTATGGCTGAATAATACTCCACTGTATGGATATATCATATTTTATCTGTTCATCTGTTGATGGACACTTGCATTATCGTGAATAATGCTGCAATGAACATTGGTATACCAGTTTTTGTTTGAGTCTCTGCTTTCAGTTCTTTTGTTTATATACCTAGGAGTGGAATTGCTAGGTCATATGGGGTGTCGCTATGAGTCTGGTCCAACTCCATGGCGCATAACAACAACAACAACAATGGTAATTCCATGTTTAACTTTTTGAGGAACCACCAGTTGTTATCCACAGTGACTGCACCATTTTATACTCCCCGCCCCCAGCAATACACGAGGGTTTTCATTTCTCTGTGTCTTTGCCAACACTTGTTATTTTCTTTTTTCTGATAATAGCCATCCTAGTGGCTGTGAAGTGGTTATGACTTGCATTTCCTTAATGAGTAATGATGTTGAGCATTTTTTTTTTTTTTCATGTGCTTATCCATTTGGAGAAATGCCTATTCAAGCCCATTTTTTGATTAAGTGGTTTCTCTTTTTGTTTTATGATGTGCATTTTGGAAGGAGGAAATTGTATACGTTCACAGGATTAAGAAAATGGCAAGTCATCCCAGCTCTCCATGGGAGAGGGGGTGTGGTGAATATGTAGTTTGGAAAATCTCAGCCTCATCAGGGAGCTTAGACTTGCTTCTGGGGCCTAGGGAGCCCCAATGTATAAGCAGGTGTGTAAGCAGGTGTTCTGGTTACCTAGTGCCACTCTGATAGGAATATACTGCAAATGGGATGGCCTTAACAAACAGGAGTTTATTCTCTTACAATTTGGAGGCTTCAACCCAAGTTCAAAGTGCCAGGCTCTAGGGGCTGGGTGAAAGCCCTTCAGCCTTGGGCTTCAGCTCTGCTTCCAGCTCCTGGCCCACTGAAGCTAGAGGCTTTTCTTCGTTCAGACAGCTGCTGGCTGCTGAGGCTACCAAGCCCAAGGTTGACAAGTAAAAAGACACAGTCCCGATCTTACCAAACCACACGGCAGACCATTAAGTCCATTGTAAGTCCCAAGGTCAGCAGAGCATGGCAGGCTGCTGAACAATGACAGGGCTGCATGCAGGGTCCAAGCATGCCATAAGCTAGAGACCATTTCCAAAGCTGCTTCTTATATACAGGAAGCAGACCACATACCCAAAGCAGCTACTCAGCTGCCTGTGGTAGATCCCACCATGGAGTTGATTGCCAGTCTCATCATGGGGAATAACTACTACCAGCTGCCCAGCCACTCAACCAGGCCCAGCCAAGTTGACACACAAACATAACCACCACAGCAGGCATCACATGAGTACATTTGGAAAAGGTATTAATCTTTCCAGCTGGCATGGTGGTGTAAGCAGGTGCAGGTATATTTGCTTGTGGCTTATTGATCCCCTTGGGCCAAAAGTGTGTCCTAACCCGAGAGCTGCTCCTTTGCTGTCTGGGAGAGTGAGTGAGCTCTCCTGGCTGTCCTGTAGATCCCGTGGGAAGCCTCTATCTCTGTCTCACTTTCCACTCCTGACTTGGGGATGGGGAGTATGGAGGCTGGAAGACTCAGCTATGATTGTGTCCTCGCCCAGCCATCCAGCTGGTCTGTCTACATGCATCTTGGCCTGCGGGCTGCCCTCACACATTTGGGAGGAGAAGATGCCCAGGTGCCCAGGTCTGACCCTGCACTGTGTACACCTCACCACCTGCCCCACAGTCTGTCTGGCCTCATTGCCAGCCTCTCCTTGCAGACTTCATGCCCTAGTCAGGCTGGCCGACTTGTACCTCACCCTCCAGCCTTTGCTTCTGCTGGTCCTTCCTCCCACACTGTCTTCTCCTACCTCACTTATAGGAGATCATCTCCCATCTCCACCACTGGCTCCTAGAAATTGGAGACTATCTTGTGAATTTTTGCATTTCTCTGAACACCGAGCTCAGGGCTAGTGTATTAGTTTCCCTAAGGCCCCTGCATGGGCCCTGACCAGGGCAGACTCTCAGTGACACTGTATGCACTGACTGCAAGAGGAAACATAGAGGGCTCACTCTCAGAGGAGATGTAAGGTGCACATCTGGATCTTTTCATCCTATTAGATAAGGAGGGATCATCTCTGTCACTCCTTGGTTGATTGTCCATGTGCCTCTAGGCCAGAGATGACAATTGGGTCATGCACACCCATGGGTCCCTGCTGTGCCCTGGCAGGCCTTGCAGATCAGCTGCAGCCTGAGGGCATGGAGGTGAGGCCTGCTTGCCTCCCTGCCCTCAGTACTCCCTTCACCAGCAAGTTTCTGTCTCCAGTGTTCACACCCTCTCCATGGGTGTGCCCTGGTTTCACATGTTTGCTATTTGAATAACCCAGATCCCTGGGAAACATGGCCCAAGACTCTCTCAGGGTGTACTTTATAATACCTAATGCTTGTAGAATGAAAATAAGGAATTGTCTATTTTGGGAGAAAGGGAGAGGACCATGACCCAAGGTGACCTGCCAGGGTGACCACAAGTCTTAAATGGGAAAGTGGCTTGCAGCTCCCTCTTGTTCTTCATACAGTGTTTCCTCTATGGCCACTCCTTGATTCTGGGGTGTGTAAGGCCTGGGTCAGTGGTCAGGAAAGGATTCCTGGACCCCAGCCAAATCCCAGGAGGCTGACAATCCAGGTTTCCCTGGGGAGACAGGCAGATGGGGAAAGGGTTCTTCACTTGCTCCCTTAGTAACTGAGTGATTTTATCAGTCAGTCATGGCTGTGTAACAAACCAGCCTGAAACTTAGGAACTTAAAACAACAACTGCTTATTGTTGGCTTGGCTGGGTGGTTCCTAGTGGTGCCTGGTTCAGCCTGGAGGGTTGACTGGGCTGGCAGGTCCAAGCTAGTCACATTCACATATCTGGTAGTTGATGCTGGCTGTTGGCTGGGAAGCCTCAGTTTTCCTCCATGTGACCTCTCATCCTCTATGAGATAAGACAGGCTTCTTTCACTGTAGTCTCAGGGTAATACTCCCAGAGGGCAAAGGTGGAAGCTGCAACCCAGTGTTTAAAGCCTAGCCTTGGAAGTTGCATAATGTCATTTCTGCTGCATTCTGTTGGTCAAAGCAAGTCACGAGGCTAGAGTAGGTTTCTCGAGAGTGGGGCGATGGACACTACCTCTTGATAGGAGAGTGGCAAAGTCTCATTGCAAAGAAGTGTGCATACAGGGACAGGAAGAATTGTTGCAGTCATCTTGACAAATATTCTTCCATAATGACCCTTAGCCAAGTGACTTGACCTCTGGTAGGCTCAGTTTCCTTGTCTGCAGAGTAGGCGCAAAAAGGGCTTGGGGGCAGTATCCTCCGACCTCTTCTAACTTCACAAGGGGGAAAGAGATCACCATCAGCAGTGTCAGCCCAAGGCTGATTCCTATGAGGTAGAAGTCAGACATGCTGCACCCTCTAACCTTTTTACTGATTCTGATACCACCCATCCCTCCCACGGCACTCTCCACATCTCTGTTGAATTCTCTGTTGCAATGTCCACACAGAACTTGGACACTAATCATGATTATGGGGTTTATTAGGGAAGTAACAGGTTACAATTCAGGCTCAGAAACTCTCCAGATACAATTATTTGATCAAGATAGCCTCCCCTCGGCCATGCCCTCAACACACACACTTCTCTTTGGCCCTTGACCTGGCCTTTGCCTTGCTCGGGCAAGTGTTACAAAGCTCTTGTAGCTCTGCCAATAGGTGCACCCCACTCTACCAGTAAGCTTCCTGCCTGAAAGCACTCAGCTTTCTCACTCCATGGGCTGGCAAGCCCACTGCTCTGTTTCATGCTGGTCTCTTCATTCTGCTGCCTCTGCTGGCACCATTTCTCTGCTGTCTCAGCTCAGGGATCTTGGGTACAAGGAAGTGCTCCACTCCTGGTTCTTTCTTGATGGTAATGAAATCCCCCTTTTCTGCCTTTGGGGTGTATGTGTGCTTATTTAAAGCCTAGTGAGATGGCAAAACTGACCAATCTCCACCTTAGGGTTCCATACACCTTATTACTATGGTCCTACTTCCACAAGGGGGAGCTCTGGTAGCATAGTGGCTAAGGCACTTGACTGCTAACCAGAAGGCTGGGGGTTCAAATCCACCAGCCACTCCTCGGAAGGAAGGTTGGGCAATCTCCTTCGGTAGTGATACTGCCTTGGAAACCCAAGGAGGGGTCGCTATGAGTCGGGTCTGACTTGAAGGCACATAACAGCAACAACAACAACAACAACCCCTACAAGGGTGCCATGTACCTCATTTACATTATTAGGAAGCTATCCATTCTCCCCGAAGGGCCACAAACACCTCACATTTGCATAGTCCCACCTAGTCATCTGGTGGGAGTCAAAAAGACCATGGAGTCAAGTCCAACTTGATGGCACCTAACAACAACAACAACAGAAAAGCCATGCCAAGTAATTCGCGCACCATAGTAGGTGTGCCTTCTTTGCGGTTTTGTTGATTAGAACTCACATACTTAAAGTGCTGTCACAGTGCCTGGAACAAAAATGATAACTTTCATCATCATTATTATTATTGCTGATCTCTTGAGATAAATAAGGAAACTGAGCATGACCCAGAGTAGATTTGTTTCCAGACCCTGGATGTCCATCCCAGTGCTCTTACTCTTACTTCCTAGAAGGCCCCATCCTGTCTGTGCCTCTGTCTGTCTGAGTGGAGTCCTGGGTCTGGGTCCTGGGTGGTTTTCCAGTCCTCAAGGCGGTCTGATCTTACAGGATTCCAGCTCTCTAGTCTCCCCATGGCTTTGTTTTGTTTTCTGCTCCGGATTCAGAATTAATTTATGATATGGAATAAAAACCAGACGTCACCTCACTGCCGTGCCTCTGGAGCAGGGCCTTCCATTCCAGCAGAGGCTGCTTTCCGGCCTGGTTTTATTGTTCTTCCTCTGCATCTTCAGGCGGTAGCTGGAAGGAGGAGGCCTCTGGGCTGCCCCCGGCCTGATGAGCGTGGTGATGAGCGTGGTGGGCCTCTGCCTGCCTTTCCCTCTATCTCGCACTCACAGCGTGGGAATTTCCTCATTCCCTGGCCTCTGCAGTGGAAAGTTCCCAAACCAGCTCCAGGCCCAGCATTCTGTTTTCTGCATGTGAGCCTGGCCTGCCTGCAGAACCCTAAGAAATAATCATAGTAATGATGATGATGATAATGATAATATTTACAGGCCACCTCATCCCTGGCAGTATAAAAGCTCCCTGTGAACACAAACCCAGCATCTTCAGATTATCCTCGTGTTATGGGAACCTCCTGTCTTAAATGTCAATTCAGCAGAATTTCAACAATTCACCCTGGCTCTGGTCTCAGTTGTAGACAGATGTGGCTGGGAGAAACTTTAGCTTTCTAAAGTTTAGGTTTCTAAACTCTAGGTCCCCTCTTCCCAGACCGCTTAATTGTGCTCATGAGGAAACTGTACGTAGATGAAGGGGCTGTCATTCAAACAGAACAAGGGCATACTGCATGGTTTAAAAGCAAGGAGGGTGTGTGTCAGGGTTGTACCTTTCACCATATGTATTCAACCTGTATGCTGAACAAATAATCTGAGAAGCTTGTGTGGTAGTTAGGTTGTGTGTCAACTTGGCTGGGCCTGGTTTGAGTGGCTGGGCAGCTGGATGTAGTTACTCCTTGTGATGAGACTGATAATCAGCTCCATGGTGGAATCTACTGGAGTAGCTGAGTAGCTGCCTTAGGGATGTGGTCTGCTTCCAATATATAAGAAGCAGCTTTGAGGAAGTTCTCTAGCTTTTGGCACACTTGAATCCTGCATGTAGCCAAGTCATTGTTCAGTAGCCTGCCATGTTGTTTGCCAATCTTGGGACTGTTAATGGACTTGAATTAGTGGCCTGCCATATGGTTTGATAATTTTGGGACAGTGCCATTTCACTTGTTAACCTTGGATTTGTCAGCCTCAGCAATCAGCAGCTGCCTGGGTGAAAAGACGCCTCCAGCTTCAGTGGGCCAGGAGCAAGAGGCAGAGCTGAAGCCCAAGGTGAGGGGCTTTCCCCCAGCCCATGGAGCTGTCACTTTGAACTTGGACTTCTAGCTTTCTAAACTGTAAGAGAATAAACTCCTGTTTGTTCAAGACTACCCGTTTGTGGTATTTTCTGTTAGAGTGACATTAGAGAACCAAAACAGCTGGACTATATGAAGAAGAATGTGGCATTAGGATTGGAGGAAGATTCATTAGCAACCTGCAGTATGCAGATGACACAACTTTGCTTGCTGAAAGTGAAGATGACTTGAAGCACTTACTGATGAAGGTCAAAGATTACAGCCTTCAGTGTGGATTACACCTCAATATAAAGAAAATAAAAATTGTCACAGTTGGACCAATAAGCAACATTATGATAAATGGAAAAAGGATTGAAGTTGCTAGGAATTTTGTTTTACTTGGATTCTCTATCATCACCCATGGAGACAGCAGTCAGGAACCTCTTTAAAAAGTTAAAGAGCAAAAATGTCATTCTGAAGACTAAGGTGTGCCTGACCCAAGCCATCGTATTTTCAGTTGCCTCATATGCATGTGAAAGCTGGACAGTGAATAAGGGAGACAAAAGAAGAATTGATGCTTTGAATTGTGGTGTTTATGAAGAATATTGAAAATATCATGGGCTACCGGAAGAATGAACAAATCAGTCGTGAAAGAAGTGCAGCCAAAATGCTCCTTAGAAGTGAGAATGGCCAGACTTCGTCTCTGGTAATTTGGTCGTGTTATTAGAAGGGACCACTGCCTGGAAAAGGATATCAGGCTTGCTGAAATAGAAAGTCAGCAAAAAAGGCAAAAACCCTCAGCAAAATGGATTGACAGTGGCTACAATGAGGGGCTCAAGCATAGCAATGATTGTGAGGATAGTGCAGGACCAGGCAGTGTTTCGTTCTGTTGTGTATAGGGTTGCTATGAGTTGGAGCTGACTTGATGGCACCTAACAACAACAACAACAACAACAACAACAACAGGTCCCATCTTCATTTTTCAGATGAAGAAATCGAGGCAAAGGGAGAGAAAGAGACCCAGGGTCATGTAGCAGGTGAATGTCAGAGCCCAGTGGGATCCAAGGTGTCTGATGCCTGGTCCAGTGCTTCTCCTATGATCCCATGTGGCCTCTCATAAGTCAAGGGTAAAGGACCCAGTATATGTGAAGTGGAGGAGTCACTGGATGGTGCAGGTGTGCTGTGTTATGGGAAGAGAGACCCCTGATTCAAACTTGTTCTATAGAGACCATTTTATTAAGCCTTGTAAAGAACAAAGACAAAACAAAGACAGTCATTTAGGATGAGGGAAACCATTGGAGTGTACACAATACAGAAGCCAAATGGAGTCTGCTAAGTCACGGCCATGGGGCTAATTATATGTGATAGAAAACAAACAAAACCATTACAGAATCATGATTGGTGGCAGATCAATTCATCACTGCCCCAGGCAGGACTACAGAAGCAGGGAAAGGACCATGACTGGGATATGTACACGATTGAAGATTAAAAAGGTTACAGAATGGATTCTGGGGCTTGAGCACCTGGCTATGTGGTGGTCAGGCTGTGACTCATGACTGTGGGGCCTGAGTCATAGCCACAGGGTGGCTACAAGATGATACCAGAATCCCAACCTTTAATTTAAATTAGATAAGGACACACCCAGGCAAATTCTCTAGTTCTTTGTGTGAGCATAATCTGCTTTCAACATACTCTTCCTAAGGGCAAACTGCCCCTCCCTAGGTTGCTCCCTGGCTTGTCTATGCATAGCCACATGATCAGAAAGAACTCAAATGGCCTCTGAATTTATGTCAAGACTCAAAATGGAGTTAGAGTTCCCACTGTAGGCTGCAGCCTTCCATAAAGCAAGTGCTAACGAATTTAGGCTCTTAATACAGTGCTCAGCTGCTAACCAAAAGCTGGCACTCTGAATCCATCCAGTGACACCTCAGAAGAAAGGCCTGATGATCCACTTCTGAAAACCTGTGGGGCAGTGCTACTCCGACCCACATGGAGTTGCCGTGAGTTATGAATGCTAAAAGTGATTGGTCTGATGGCTGCCGTGTGTGTGTGTGTGTGTGTGTGGGGGGGGGTCTCGTGGGAGTTCATGGGTCTAGATACTTACTAAAGCTGTTTACACGGCTCCCACAGTGTTTCTAAGGGCTAGAATGAGGGACGATGAGGGGGTGGTGCAGCACAACTTTTGCATATCATTTTCATCCCCGAAACTTGGAAGGCAGCTAAGAAAAAACAAATGTGTACAGTTAGTGGGCTCTGAAACTCAGAGGGAACTTTTTGGCATGTTTCAACCCAAGTCACCATTGCTGCTGCCTTTTCCATTTTCAAAATATTTGAGGGGGTGGGGTGCTATTACGTCTCCATGACTTGTCACAGAACATTAAAAACAAACAAACTTGCAGTCTAATTTTCTTCTGCTTTCAGTAACACAGCTGACAGGGCAACAGTAGAGGTCTATTTTAGAGACCGGCTGAAGGTGAGGTGGTTTGTCAGGCCATGGTCAGGCCTCAGTGAAACTCCGTTCCAAGTGCATTGCTTGAAGCCCTTTGTCAGCTTTTGCTTATTTGTCTTTGATCTGCTCACTCCTCCCAGGCCACCCCAGCCCACAACTCAGGTTCATTTCCACCCCTCAAGCCTGGCAGGAGCCTATGCTCTGAATTGGCTCCTCTGGCCCAAAGAGGCCTATGTTCATTGCCTGGCAAGCTGCTGGCCCAGATGTGCTGAGACTTTGATACTTTGTCACCTCATAATTCATGTTCCCTAGATGGGGAGACTTCCACCACTCGTCTGTCAGTTTATGGTACTGTGGTGGTTGCATATTGCTGTGAGGCTGGAGGCTATGCCACCAGTATTTCAAATACCAGCAGGGCTACCCATGGTGGACAGGTTTCAGTGGAGCTTCAAGACTAAGACAGTCTCAGAAGAAGGAAGGGGACATCCACTTCTCAAAGAATTGGCCAGTAAAAACCTTATGAATAGCAGTGAAACATTGTCTGATGTGTTGCTGGAAAACGTGATAAATAGTCCTGAAACATTGTCTGATATAGTGCCAGAAGATGAACCTCTCGAAAGGCACTCGAAATACGACTGGGGAAGAGCTGCCTCCTCAGAGTTGAGCTGACCTTAATGATGTGTTTGGAGTAAAGCTTTCAGGACCTCCATTTGCTGATGTGGCATGACTCAAAATGAGAAGAAACAGCTGCGAACATCCATTAGTAGTCAGAACATGGAATGTACGAAGTATGAATCTAGGAAAATTGGAAGCTGTCAAAAATGAAATGGAACGTATAAAGATGGATATCCTAGGCATTAATGAGCTGTGGTGGCACTTGACTGCTAACCAGAAGGCTGGCAGTTCAAACCCACCAGCCACTCCTTGGAAGTAAGGTTGGGCAGTCTACTTCCGCAGTGATACTGCCTCAGAAACCCAAGGAGGAGTCACTATGAGTTGGATCCGACTTGATGGCCGTGAGTTTGGTTTGGTTTTTTTGAGTGAGCTGAAATGGACTGGTTTTGGAAATTTTGAATCAGACAACCATATGAGCTACAATGCTGAGAATGACAAATTGAAGAGGAATGGCATGGCATTCATCATCACAAAGAAGTACAATGCTGTCAGTGATAGGATAATATCCATTTGCCTACAAGGAGCTCAGGTGGTGTAGTGCCTAAGGCATTTAACTGCTAACCAGAAGGCTGGTGGTTCAAATCTACCAGCCACTGCTTGGAAGGAAGATTGGCAATCTACTTCCATAGAGATACTGCCTCAGAAACCCAAAGAGGGGTTGCTATGAGTTGGAAATGACTCAATGGCAGTGAGGGTTTTTTTTTTTTTGGTTTAAAAGAAAGACCAGTTAATGCTACTATTATTCAAATTTACGCATCAACCACCAAAGTCAACGAAGAAATTGAAGAGTTTTACAAACTTCTGCACTCTGAAATCGACCAAACATGCAATCAAGATGTGTTGATTATTGCTGGTGATTGGAATGCGAAAGTTGGAAACAAAGAAGAATCACTGGTAGTTGGAAAATATGGCCTTGGTGATAGAAATAACCCTGGAGATTGCATGATAGAATTTTACAAGACCAATGACTTATTCTTTGCAAATAACCTTTTTTCAACAACATAAATGGTGGCTATGCACATGACCTTGCCAGAAGACAAGTGGAAAGAGGTGATGGAGAAGCTCAATATCTTCAGCCAAAACAAGACCAGGAGCTAACTGTGGAACAGACCATCAACTGCTCGTATGCATGGTCAAGTTGAAGCTGAAGACAATTAAAACAAGTCCATGAGAGCCAAAATATGATCTTGATTATATCTTTTCTGAATTTAGAAGCCATCTAAAGAGTAGATTTGATGCATTGAACACCAATGACTGAAAACCAGAGGAATTGTGAGATGACACCGAGAACATCATTCATGAAGAAAACAAAAGGTCATTAAAAAGACAAGAAAGGAAGAAAAGACCAAAATGAATGTCAGAAGAGAGTCTGAAACTTGCCCTTGAATGGAGAGTAGCTAAACCATGTGGAAGAAATGAGCTTGCATTTCTGGAAGTTCTCTTTCAATATACTACTGCAACTGTTTCAGTAAGATTTTACTTGCATGCAGTATTAATGATATTGTTGGATAATTTCCACATTCTGTGGGATCACCTTTCTTTGGAATGGGTACAAGTATGGATCTCTTCCAGTCAGTTGGCCAGATAGCTGTCTTCCAAACCTCTTGGCATAGCCAAGTGAGTGTCTCCAGCGGGGCATCCGTTTGTTTAAACATCTCAGTGGGTATCCCATCAATTCCTGGAGCCATGTTCTTTGCCAATTCTTTCAGTGCAGCTTCAACTTCTTCCTTCAATACCACTAGTTCCTGAACATATGTCACCGCCTGAAATGCAGACCAACCATTTCTTTTTGGTACAGTGACTCTGTGTATTCCTTCCATCTTCTTTTGATGCTTCCTGCATCATTCAGTACTTTGCCCATAGAATCTTTTAATATCGCAATTCAAGGCTTAAATTTTTTCCCTTAGTTCTTTCAGCTTGAGCAATGCTGAGCATGTTCTTCCCTTTTGGTTTTCTAACTTCAGGTCTTTGCACATTTCATTATAGTAACTGGCTTTGTCTTCTTGAGCTGCTCTTTGCAATCTTCTGTTCAGCTCTTTTATCTTGTCATTTCTTCCATTTCCTTTAGCTACTCTTTGCTCAATGGCAAGTTTCAGAGTCTCTTCACAGCATCCATTTTGGTCTTTTCTTCTTTTCTTGTGTTTTTAATGACATCTTGCTTTCTTTATGGATGATGTTGTTGATGTCATCCCACAATTCTGGTTTTCAGTCATTGGTGTTCAGTGCATCAAATCTATTCTTTAGATGCTCTCTAAATCCAGAAGGGATATATTCAAGTTCATATTTTGGCTCTTGTGGACTTGTTTTAATTGTCTTCAACTTCAGGTTAAACTTGCATGTGAGCAGTTGATGGTCTGTTCCACAGTCAGCTCCTGGCCTTGTTTTGGCTGAAGATATTGAGCTTTTCCATTGCCTCTTGCCACAGATGTAATCAATATGATTCCTGTGTGCTCCATCTGGTGAAGTCCACGTGTATAGCCACTATTTGTGTTGTTGATAAAAGTTATTTGCAATGAATAAGTCGTTGGTCTTGCAAAATTCTATTATGTGATCTCCAGCATTATTTCTGTCACCAAGGCCAAATTTTCCAACTACTGGTGATTCTTCATTGTTTCCAAGTTTTACATTCCAGTCACTAGTGATAATTAATATATCTTGATTCCATGTTTGGTCAATTTCAGACTATGAAAGTTGATAAAAATCTTCAATTTCTTCATCTTTGGCTTTGGTGGGTGGTGCATAAATTTGAATAATAGTAGTATT